>NW_020447475.1:1392418-1548022 GCF_003343035.1 Apteryx rowi | reverse complement strand
CGAGCAGGTGCCCGAGGCCGTCTCCAACAAGAAGCGGTGCGTGAAGGTGCTGAAGCAGGAGCTGGGCGGGCTGGGCATCAGCATCAAGGGGGGCAAGGAGAACAAGATGCCCATCCTCATCAGCAAGATCTTCAAGGGGCTGGCGGCCGACCAGACCCAGGCCCTCTACGTGGGCGATGCCATCCTGGCCGTCAACGGCACCGACCTGCGCGATGCCACCCACGACGAGGCGGTGCAGGCGCTCAAGCGGGCCGGCAAGGAGGTGCTGCTGGAAGGTAGGGGCCGGGCCGCCCTCCCGCCCCCCCGGGGGGAGGCTTTCGGGGCAGCTGCCGCGCGGGGACGGGGTGTGGGGGGGTGTGCAGAGATGCCGCCCGGCGCGGGGCCGCTTCTTCGCCGGCTGTCGTTYCCGCGACGGGAGTTTATCCCCCCCCCGCCGCCACCCCGATCCCAAGCTGCGCGGGGATCCCCGACGACGCGTGTTCAGCGTTTAGCCCCTCGTTTAGGGGAGCTCCCCGCCCCGCCGGGCAGCCGGGCGTTAGCTGTCGTCCTCAAGCCGGCGGGCGGTGCGTCCCGTCCGTGCGGGGCCGCAGGACGCCCCGGGCCGCCCCGTCCGTGCGGGGCCGCGGCTCCCCGCCGGGTCGGCTCCGCGCTGCGACCGCGCCACATCCCTGCAGAGCGGAGCATTTCGTCTCGCTGCTGCAGGGCGACAAGGGGGAGTTTTGCGAGAAGTCGCTGGAGGAAGCGATCGCGGAGCACACGCTGCTGTACGCGGAGGAGGCGCGGAGGGACGGTGCCCCCCAAGCAGAGGTGCCGGGGCCCGGAGCGGTCACCACCAGCACAAGGCTCCCCAGGACACCGAGTTCGCGGGGGGAGAGGCGTTCACGTGCTTTTAATCGTCGTCTTTTCGCACGGATTAATTTGGTTGCTAGACCTCAGAGAATGAGCAGCTTCAAAAACGCCCTTGGCGTATTTGATACAGCGATTGCATCTTTGCCCAGGAGTTCACTTCCGCGGGGTGGCCGGCAGTGGGGCGCGCTAMGTGCCTTGCCCTGTGCCAGCCGCCTTCGCCCCGGACCCCAGGCGCTGCTGGCTGATCAGTCCCGCAGCCCTTTGGGTCCCGCGTGTTTTTGTCTCCTGGGGCACCGAGGATCTTTTGCTCTAATCCTGAGGAGCAAAGGGAAGCATTGCTGCAGGTCACTGAGACACACTTGAAGATTAGCTGTGAGCAACCAACTCCAGCATGAAGCTAGGCAAAAAGCTCGAGAATAAGTTCTGTGCAGTAAAGCGAGTGCAAGAGAGACAGTTTTGCCCAGGTCTGCAGTAGTGTATATTGAGAAACTATTTGGTGTTGTCCACATTGCTGTGAAAACTGCCAAGGAGGTGTTGCCCCAGAGGGACTTGGCGTGCTGTGGGCCGTTGCCTCCCCGTTCTCCGGGGTCCTGTGCAGCTCGTATAACCCAGCTGCGTTTCTTCTTCAGCAAAACCGCTTATGGAGATACCTGCAAGGTCTTAATGTAAACTTCTCTCCAAGGCCTGAATTGGGGCTATTTCATCTAAATTCTCTCTTTGGTTTGTTTACACAACATAAGGGCTTCCTAGGGTGCAGACCAGACAGAAGCTGACCTTCGCTGTGATCTAGTCAGTAATGTATATACTGCTTGCAAAACTCTCTCCTTCTGTGAAGTGCATGCAGTAATGCCACCTGAACACACTGCTGCTGTCCGAGTCTTTTAAAAGACTCAGTTTTGTTCCCTGTAGGAGCGAAGATCAAGTAGTTTCAGCATGGGCTCTTAGCACCCTCCTCTCCGCTGCTTTTACCCATGCAGCTGTTTTCTCAGATTTCTTTGCTCTGTGGAGGCGTAGGCTGATGTGCTTCAGTGGTTGTTTCTGCAATACAATAGTTGGAATTGTTAATTTGTAAATCCAGAGCAATTTCAGTAGTCATCCTTCTGTATAGTTAAAATATTCTCACACTGTAATCTGTATTTTTCCTGGCTTTCTCTTGCTATTTTAGCAGTGTAACCAAAATCAGAACTGTCCACGGTGTTGCCCCAGGAGGTGCTATTCAGTTCAGCAGGGAATCTCTCTACATGAATGGCTTGTGTAAACAGGCCATTTAAAACAATTCTCTGAGATTCAATTTCCCACTTTGAAGCTCTTTCTTCAGTAACGGTCTAAAATGGTCTTTTTATTACCAAAGGAAGGAAAATCAAAAAGTTTTTTTTTTCCTTTAAAGTGTAGGAGGGAGAGCCTTGTGTCAGGCCTCGTGATTAGACTGGTTTTCCTTTCCTTCCAGACAATAGGAATTTTGCTATTTCCTGACTTCTTAGAGAGTTATGTATTAAAAAGAGCCAGCTGTGTTGGGCAAGGGAAAACCCCTGAACAGTTCATTTGTAGGAACTTTCTCCGATTAGTAGGGCAGCGCCAGTATGTATTTCCAATGTCAAAATGTGACATTTACATTTTCAGGAAGATTCTGAGACTTGCTTATGACTTCGCGACCAGAAAAGATTAATTTGGTTTGATGCAATTGAAAAGGTGCTGAGCACTAGAGCGTATTTAACGGGTGGGACAGGGAGACTGCGGACTCTGGGTGTTGCGTGTTCCTGGGAAGGGTCTTAAGGTTGTGCAGAACAGAGGTTATCAGCACTGAAGATATGGGCAGTGTGGCTCAACACACCCAACATCACAGTGCTGGAGCCCTTCTGTTATATAGTGGCCTTCCTAAAATTGCTTGCTCAGTGAAATGAGGCATTTACCAACTCAGCACTAAATGGTAGTCTCTCCTGCATTCCTGTATGGGGAGGAAAGGAGCAGAAAATCTCTCTCCCTCCCTCCCTTCCTCCGCACTGCGTGTGGGAGGCAGGGCTGACACCGGAGGCAAATGCCAGGAAGGGGAAGGTCTGCAAAGATGGGAAGGGATGGGGTGATGCTTGATTTCAGCATTTGCTCCTTTTGCTGTATTGATTGCTGCCTCTGAGCTGGTAGAAAAGGAAGTTATTTGCTAAAAGGGTTAGAGGTGGCATAACCGCAATAGCTGTGTGGTTATGGGGTGGCACAGCTGGAAAGCCTAATGTGAGAGGTCCTACTCTAACAAATCTAATAGCCGCTCTGGGCTGCTCTGTCCTCTCATTTCCCATTCCTGAAGGATGTTAGTCTCACTTGTATAGTCCAGCTGTTAAGCTAAAGTCATATAAATCAGTTCCTTCTCACTGATCTGCGGGGTTGGCCAAGGTGACAGGTGCCTTGCAAGCAGGTAGGATTTGATAAATGGAAGGAAATTAAGGCAACAGGTGATGGAGTTGTGAGGCAGAGGGTTCAAGCGGAGAAGGAGGTGATGATGAGGAAGGAGGTGAGCCATAAGAAATACTGCCATGAAGAAGAGAGAGATGGACCTCTTCCACCTTTAATTTCCTGTTAGTGCTCCACCACAGCTAGGACACGAGTGTGTGGAGAGCAAAGCAGTCGGTGAGCAGCGGCAGTGTTAGTAGTAATGTAGGGATTACCGGCCTCGGATGTGTTTTCAGATGTTCGGTACGTTCTGTGGATTTAGCTTCTCACCAGCACTCACAAGTGTGGAGGATTTCTTTCCACGAGAGACAAGGCAGTCTCCTTACACACTGCATATTGTTTGCAGGCTGGGAAGGCAGCTAAAATTATCATGACAGCTATGGCTTGTACATATAATTTCCCCAGGGTTCTGTTAAATTGGGTCCTCTTAAATAAGCACTTTGGAAAATCAAGCAGCCCCTCGTGTGCGGTTTGAAGCACATTGCATTTGAGTGGCTCTCGGGACACAAAAGGTTTTTGTTTCTATCTCATCCTGCTGAGAGCGGTCCCTTGGCATGCTCTTGCACGCTGTGTTGGGCCAAGCAAGTTGTACTTTACTGGTGTCCTCTGTGGAAAAGGGAAAACTTGAAGTAGTCTCTGCTGATGTTGGACAGGACCCCTCTGCCTGATGCTGTATTTAGATGTGGAGAAGAAAAAACAGTTTGTTTAGCTGGCTGTAGGATCTCTTTTTAGAGTTGCTAACTTGTGACATGAGCGCAGGGAAGCCTCTGGTTGTGACGGTGGAGGTAAGCAGCAGGAGGAGGAGAGTCGTCTTAGTGGTGGTAGAGTTTTTCGTTGCTTGTTTTGAGTGATTCCCAGTTAAGCTGACGCAAGGGCAAGGTGGCAGGTAGAGCTCCCTAGAGAAGTGGCTCTCGCACCCTCTCCGTGTTTGCAGACTCTGGGAATTTTCCACGGAGGAGCAACCCCCTATGTGGCAAATTTGAGCCTACAGACAAGAGGCTGTAGTCATCTTCTGCAGGCCTCTTGGGAGCAACCCACAGACTGTCAGGAGGCTGCAGGCTGCAAGTTGAACGTTACTGCATTAAAGCAATGTCAGCATAAGCGTGGTGCCTGCCGTACGTAGTAGTATGTATTGATTTCCAAGCCATATTTCTGTAAGAATTGTAAGGAGTCTCCCCTTCCTACCCCTTTAAAATTTTCCTTGGATAAAGCAAAGGAATTCCACCTGTGTGAATTATCAGTGTGTTGAAATAGTGCAAAATAGGCAGGGGCTACTTGCTGGCTGTATTTTTCTCTCTTATCTATGTTTTCATGTTTCTTTTAGTAACGTACTGACAAGAGGAAATTCCTGGGGGAGGTTAACACAATACATTATTTACCCAAGAATGTGCGTCCCTTGCAAGCGTGAGGAGGCATGAGGCACGGGACACTTAAGTGCCTTCGTGACCTAACTACTTGCTACTATCAGGGCTGTAAATCTCAGTGATGGCAGATTGTGCGCCTAGTTGTTCCTTACACTTCCATTAAATGTATGGAGAAAACACTCTACTTTTTTTTTTTCGTGCCAGCAAATAATGCAGTTAGGGAAATTCTTTCTATTTAGGGGCTATATCATACTTTATAGACGGTGTGCCTGCCCTTTGCACACATCTGTTTGAAAGTGAAATTGAAAGGTAGAGAAGAAGGTAAGCTCATTCTCAGCAAGACTGTTTCAAAGAAGTCTATGAGAATCTCAGTTTCGTTTCAGCTGTCTGAAGCTGATGGGGAAGCTTGAGTGGGAGCACTTGATGTATCATTCATTGATTAGATTAGATTACAGACTAATTTCACAGTCCAGACAGTCTGTATCGCCTTTCACAGATAAGAATCAGTACATCCTCTTTGCAATAAATCTGGTACGAGTCCTCTTTCTCAGTTACTGTAAAGAAAGTAAGGCTATTGCAGGCAAAATATTCCTGGATTTGGATCAAGTGCAGGGTTCCTCTCTCACCCCCCACCTTGGATCTTGTTTTTCCTTCAGAGTTAGCTCCAGTTCCTTAATGGTGCTTAGAAGATTAAATATGTCTAGGGATCTAGGTTTCAATTGCAAATATATAGTCTGCATACATGTTAAGTACAACTAGAATAAAACATCTTCTAAAATTCCAGCAGTAATTCCACTGGGAAAATTTAAACTGAAAATTTGGTGCAAATGTTTGATGAATTTTTAAAACCATTGGACAGAATGAATTTAAAAGGCTAAAGCTTTTGCTATAGTTAACAAGACAGTATCTGTATCTTAATTTTGCCATGGCAGGTACCTTTTCACTGCAGGCCAGTTCCACACCCCTGGGAATCTAGGTTTCACACGGGTGGTCACAAACAGCAGTGGCCCGTTCCTGTCCCTGCCTCCTACTGGAGTTGGATTGGAAATGCTCGCTATGCATCCATCCCAAGAGAGGTAACAGAGTCTCCATTATTCAAACCACGGTTTGGATTTGGAACAGCCCAGTTGAAGCTCCTTTGCTGTGAAAACTTACATAGCTTGCTCTTTAGCATGATAACAAGTGCTGATCACAATAGCTTGATCATTTCAGATATAGATTTGGAAGGATTTTTTTACTTTCTTAATATCATTGTCTTCAAAACACATGGTATGGACTTTCCCCTAGTAGTAACCTATCTCTAAATTTGATCTTAAGTACAGAATTCATTTGTGTGCATTGAGAGTTCATAAATGTTGGAGAATTTACCATAACTATTTGTAATCTGTTCCAGTGGTCACTTACTTCTAGTGTTCAAGAACATGTTATTTCCACTTCATTTTTCTAATATAGATTTCTGATTATAGGATTATTTTGTACTTTATTCTCTGAGATTAGGTTGCCATGGCTACTTGTTAGGATTGGTACAGCTACTTCAGTAGAAAGGAAATTGGAATAAACAGTAGTTCAAGGGAGCAATAGCATGCATAAATGAACAAAATGTGATGGGAACAAAGCTGTCCCAGTAGTGCACAGGAGACTCTGGCTTTTCAAGCCTGTAATAATTCTTCAGGCAGCTCAGAAAAATAGGTGGTGAAGAAGGGATGGTAGCTGTGATTTACTAGAACATTCAAAAAGTCTTTTAGCTATGTATTGGATTAGAAGCTGCTAAAGGGTTTGAGTGTAGCCTGCATAAAATTTTTGCTGGCCTTGATTTGGTGGGTTGAGGTGAGCAAGATTCATGTCTGGTGTCCCCCCTCCGTGATCTCACCACAGCAGCAGTGAGGTCACCACGGACCTCAGTGCCAGTTAGCTGGCATGAAGTAGCTGGGCCAGCGGACATGAGCTTTGTTTATTCAGTTATGTCGCCTCTCCAAACTGTTAACTATGCCAAGCAAAGAAGAATGCTGCTGTCTATGCTGCATCTATGCTGAGGGTCTTTGCTAGCGCGTTTGTACTTAGAGTCATCGTGGAAAGACGCATGAAGTGTTGTGTCAAATTGAAAAACAGCTAAGAATAAGACAGAATAGTAGGAATAAATAGGCCGTTTTAGCAGTGGCACAAAGCGCTCTGTGGAGATAGGGAGCATCAGAGGACTGGCAGCATTCAGTATATGCCTTGAGGTTCCTCGCTGCAGTGAATAAATTGGAAAACCTTTGAGGTGATGCATGACTGATTCTGGCTGGATAAGTTTGTGAGAAATTACAAGGTATGTAGAAGTGAGAATGTGCTGAGTGGTACTTGTCGCTCATGCTGTATGTTGGAAGGTGGGTTATAAGCCTCCTTCATGGTCTTAAATAGACAGCTGCTATTTTGCAGCAGGACTAAGAAATCCCCTCTGTGTGTCTCTGTCTCCATGCTTTAACAGATGGCCAATATATCCACTGCATTCTGTGCCTTCCACTTTTGGAAGGAAGGGGGTTCATTGAAATTACAGCATCCAACACCTTGCAGATTCTTCGAGCACTGAGTAATGAAGTAGGACATGAAACTTATTTAGCTAACTCAAATGAGCAGTTGGGAAAGACAGGATAGAGTCAATCACCTTCTGCTCAGCTGTCAAAACATACTTCTCTCCAGAACAGAAGTTATCAAACTTGTGTACAAAGACTGTCATCTTCTCTGTGAAAGTATTTTACATATAGTCTGATAAAGGTGAAAACAGGAAGCATGGCTTTAACTCTCCTGTCTTCTCTGAGTGTCTGTGTGAGTGAGCGAGGACACATGTCCTTCAGGGAGGCGTTCTGCATCTCACGTTCTGCCGTGAGCTCGAGCCGCCCGTTCTCTCAGTAAGCGTGCATCAACTGCGAATCGACTATCAGATTGCTTCACTGCAAGGTACTGGATTGCTGTTGGGTTAGACTCGTTCCTTCATGTAAATTAAATCAAGGGTCATAATTCCTGAATAGCTCTTTGGCAGGCTTGAATTTCTGACTGCTGCCGTTGTGCACGTTTATTATGGTTTGGCTTTAGTTCTTTCTGTCTAGAATCTGAACTACTGAAGTGGTTATGGCTCTCACTGTGTATATACTAAGGGTACAGTACAGCAGGTCAGTGCCAAAGTAGCACATCTGTATTCTAGCAATTGAGTAAAATGGAGCTCTTAATTGTAAGGAAATGAGCCAGAACAGTAGATGTGGAGAAACTGTCTCTGATTAGAAATGATTAACATACAGCACACTCCTTCTTAAAATGTTATGCAGCTTTTTGCTGAGCTGTTGGAAGTCATGCTTGTTGGCACAGCTTTAAAAGTCATCCAAAATAAGGCTTCGGTTAGGTTTATTTCCTCGCTGTTCAGGGACGTTTCAGCTGAAATCTTTAGACATGAATCTAAGGAGTGAGTCTGTTCTGGTAAGCACACAGGTGAGTATCTTGTGTGTGTGTGTGTGAACAGGTTCTGTTCAGTTTAATGGCATGAATTAGCATAAGTTCCTGTTACTGCATAAAGTATCTGAGAAACAGGATCCTTTTTCTGAAAGTCAGAGACATGTCTTAATATAAAAATAAATATAAAAAACTCTCCTTTTTTTTAAGAGAACACAGTCAGGATATAAATTTTCTTCTGGCAAAGGAGGCACAGCATGACTGGCTTGCTCCAACAGATAATACGACCTCATGTGACTGTTTATCAACCTCATGTGCCCTTTCAGGGAAATATGGCCATTAGTTAAGCTTTACATTTCATTTGCCATAGGCGTATTCTGATGGCATAATAACAATTCTGACTTTTAACATAACCAAATAGTTGTGAGAGACTATTGAAAGTTATGCCATGGAAATAACATATCCCAACTGTTGTCTAAAGACAGTTATTTCAATAATAGCTGTTTCCAAGATGATTTATTATGCTAACACGTGTGTTTTAACGATCATTGGCTCTGATTTTGCAAGAGGAGCAAGAGACAGCTGTGCTTTTTTTGGTGGTGTGGGAAGGTGAAGATGCTGGAGAGGTTTAATGTTACCAGTATGTGGCTTATGAGGTTTCCTTTAAGCTAATAGTAATAATTGTAACTCAAACAGCGAGAGTTTCTCTGTTAGATCCCAGAGTTCAGGATTAGTCATTGCAAAACAACCTGGAAGCAGGGACTGAGTCTTTACTGGGGCTGGCAGGGAGGTAGTGGTAGAAGTGATTTCTCTTGTAGTAGGCAGCTTCCTGTTGGTCTTACTCTTGCAGGGCGAAAGCCACTGGGAGCCTTCTTTCCCTGACTTGAAGCCAAAGGAGAGATTTAATTGTTGGACTTCCAGGAGTATTTTCCAGGAATGAGATGAGCAGGATTTGCCTTCAATACTTGCTGCTTAAGTTCTTTGGGTTTGTTTTACCACCCCCCTCCCCCCGCAACATCTTTACAGCTTGTTGGAGATGCTCTGGATAGAAAAAAAAGGAAAAAAACCTTCCAAATTACTGGTGCTTTCCAAAGAATACATTATTGTTGGTAACTGTCTGCTGCTTTTGCCTCATTTTACTGTCCTGTGCAGTGGCTGACTCTGCTAGTACATGACCTCCGTCAGCGATGCATGTCTGGGATGGAGAGGTGTCTCCAGAGAACCAGAAGGGTTCTTGTAGGATTACTTATAGTATAAATACATACCTGCTCACAGAGGCAAACACTTTAAAAGGTGTTTATGTACATATTTCTGTAATGAACAGCCCGGTCAGTGGACATTCCTCATTTTGGGCTGGACCTTCAAATGTCGTTGCTCTGCTGAGGCAGCATGGTTGCACTGACTTTAGGCTGCTGGGGCTTTGTCGGATCTGGAAGGGCTGATTCAATGCATATTGAGGGACAAGTCACTCGCCGCTGTAAAGGCAGCATGGTGGGCTGTCCTCGCTCAGTGCTGCACAGGGAGGCTTTACATATTGTGCCATTGGAAAGCCTCTTCCAGGGTGAAGAGCAGGAGTACACAGCTGGTCGAGTACAGTCAGAAAGATATGCATTGGGCAAGAAAAAGGGAACCAGCTTAAAGCTGGAGTGAATTGGGTGGTGACCACAGGCTCTTGGTGTAGAGCTCCAGGTGTTACTACCATGGTTTGCCTAAATTAAACCTGTCTAGCTCAAGCAGCAGAATTTAGATACTGCTCAGGTAAATGGCCTGTCAAAGTATTAACATAGCTCAAATTCCTCAAACAGCTGAGGAAGTCCTGAGCATGCTGTTGGGGAGAGATACAAGCAACATTTAAACCTGCGGACGAATCTCGAGGTGCTACAGATGCTACAGCTAATCCCTTTGAAGCCTCTCTTGCTTGGTTGGCTTTTGCTGTCCTCTTCTTTGCAGCTGTAGCAGTTGGTTTGCTGTCTGATGCTGAGGCATTTATAGACACAGCCTCTTGCCTAGCTTTGGGGAGGAAATCTGTATTCCTGCCTTAAAAAAAGTAAAGGAAACTGCTAGCAACTTCTGTCTTCTTTATGTTTGTGAAACCCTGCAGAAGTGTCCAGCCAAACAGGCGTTGAAAGAAAACAGCGTTTTAATTCCGGAAGAATGCAAGTGAAAGCAACTAGTTTTAAGACATTCCTAGTCCATTCAATGAATGGCTGTCTGTATAAATAAACCGTACCTGTATGATGTATGAGGACAGGTCTTAAAGAAAACATTGCAGTGACAAACTAGTGGAATTTCCACTTAACACATTAAAATCAGCCTTGAAAGGCTCCATTAAGGAAAGACATATGAAGTTCCAGAAGATGGCTTGTAAAATATTCCTGAAACTAAAAATGGTCCTCTGCCAGTTTTATGTTTTCCTTTCACTGAGTTATATCTATTTTAATAAACATGTGGGATAGACTATCAAAACAGCAGCACTTTGTCTGCAAAGCCTTGAAGAAATAAATACTGAGTCTAGGTACATATTTTAAATTTAACCCAATAAAAATAAATCAATTCTGGGGTGTGCCTGTGAAAGAACTGCTATGCTAGGACCATTCTATGTTGATTTTATTTTATATATATCGAACTTTTCTGCTGAACATACCTTAAGAAATGTTAGTATTATATGTCTGAGTTTTCATTCAGGTACTGCCAGAGCTTTCTGTCTGTGTGCATAAATAATTTTAACACCTTAGAAGATTTTCAAGGTTTTCCCTCTTAAGAAAAGGTATTGATGGACAAATATCTTTTGTTTTTTGAGGGAGGAAAGGAAGGGTTGACTTGAAAACACACTGGCTTCTGTGGAATCTTTATGATGTTTTAATTTGAAATGACATTTCAGGTTTAAATAAGAAAGCAATTTGCTTTCAAAAGGTTGATTTGAAATTATATTAAAAATTTTTTTTCATTAGAATTTTTGAAGTAGAATAGCAGAGAATTATCCGAGGTGTATTCTTCTCATGGAAAATCTTTGCAATCATGTCATATTTAACAAGAGGAAATTTTCTTGGCCAAAAAGTTTTGACCAGCTCAGTGCAGTAGTTTTTTCCAATCTTGTTAAAATGTGTGATTCATTTGTATAAAAAAATGTATTTATGCTGTTCTTTAGAAACTTTAGACATGCTGTTCTTCTTAATCACTTTGTTCTGTTCCTTTTGTGTCAATGCACGCATTGTGTAAAGTGGAGAAGGATGTGTATTTGTTATGAGCCAAGACAGATATGCTTCTAAGTGGAGAAGTCACAAGTGATTTATTACAGGAGTTCCTGTAAGGTGTTTGTGTTTGATCTTTTCAGTTACTCATAGTGATAGAGGTATGCTTCTTTATTTCTGTGAAACTTACAGTAAAACTTTGAAGACAGAGGGAAATGAGAAAGAAACTTTCTTAGCCTCTAAAACTTGCCTAAAATAGCTCTTCTAGGTGCAACTTTAATAGTATCTGCTTAGTGCAGCTGTAAATTAAATTAGACTTTGCCTGCAGACATGCCATCTTTCTAACTTCTGCTCTGTTAGACTTGCACGTGGAGCTCTATATATGGGAATGAATCAAGAAGTGCTCATGGAACTACAAAGGATCACAGATGATTTCTGAGGGGGAATAAGAGATTTTTTTGTGTGTGTTTTGTTTTTCTTTCTCTTTGCTCCTCTCCTGTTCACTGCCCAAAGGCAGGCACAGCTATTTGTCTATCAGCCATATAACAAGGTTTCAGTGGGTGCACACATACAGCGAACACTGTGAACCCTGCATGCAGGTAGCACTTTTTAACTATCTCTAAAGTGTCATATGTGTATTTGCTCATGCCCAGGACAGAATTTGCTTGTTGTCAGTGCTATGTAGATTAAGTTAATTGTTCTGCGAAAATAGAAATAGATGGAGTCTGTCTTGACTTGATCTTGATACAACTTTATCCTGTCTCAGATACCTATTGCACTAATTCTCCAGTAAAATAATATGGACAGATCTTCAGTCCTTCCTGGGCATTGACTCACTTTGCCGGCTTCCTACATGGCTAACGAGACCTGCTCGCAAATATTTAGTTGAGCATGTGTAAACACGCTGCTTTACTTTGCTTAGTAAACCTCACTCCATACTCCACCTCCCCACAACCTCTTCAGTTTGCCCTTTCTCCCTTCCCAATCCCCAAAACCTAATGAACGAAAGCACTGTAAAAGAGACATGGCAGCAGGTCAGTCTCTGAGTTCAGTCACTTGTACAAAAATCATTGATTAAACAGCCGTTATTTCTTAATCTACTGTTCAGTGCAAATCATAAAGGTTGAATAATTCAGCACAGTCAAATCTGAGGCTGAGCTTTGGATCCTTAAAAAGCAAAATGTTCTGATTTGGATTCAGATCCTGAAAGCCGGGAATGTTAATGATGGGAAAACCTCTGAAAAGTCAGAGTCTTTATTTAGATATGTGTCCAAATGTTACTTCTTCAGAGCCCCTTTGTTTGCAAAATCTAAGGTTTTTCTGAATTCCAGGATGACAGGAGATACTGTATCAACAGCTTTCCAAAGGATGTTTCGTATTTTCTTTCCTTTTCTGAGCTGGCTCTGCACTCTGGAACAGCAGAGGCACTTTAAAAATAATATCTAATGGGGAGCAGGAAACAATCATTGTTTCCTGACACAACAAAAGTGTGGTTTCAGGTGAGGGTTGATTTATAGAGAGTTACGTTTTTCTCCAAAAATCTGCACCCAGCAGAAATTTCATCTGTTTCCCGTTGAGCAGGAGAAATCGTAAGGGCCCACCTGCCCTTTCTTTAGTATTTTCAATATGGTGGATAGTTCTCCAGGAAAAAAAAATCCAGTTTGCTGCTCAGCCCTGACTTACTGCTGTTGCAGTGTGTAATGCAAGACTGGGACAGTAACTGGAGATCTTCTGGATTTACAGAGTGCACCAACCCCAAAATCTCCATGTGTCTTCTCCCACCCCACAACAGACACTCTTCTCTCCCCAGATCATTCTGCATACTGCTCACCTCCTTTCTAGTTTCCAACTTTAGGATGCAAGGCAACATCAGAAAAAAGTTGGCTGTTTATCAGACTGATTATGCAAGAAAATTTGCAGTTGTAGCTGAACAAGTAACTGCACAAAGTGTTAGCCTTCTGCCTTTATCCCAGCTGGATGCTCTGTGGATCAGTACGGTGACAGAGCCTTGCTGGGGATGAATGATGTGTCCAGGCAAGCTCTACCAGCTGTCCATGGCCTTCTGGCTAAAAGCCAAACCTCATGTATTTCTTTATCTTTCAAGATGTGCAAAGCTGCAACCAAAGTTTAAAAGTGATTGAAAGGTGACAGAATTGGTATCATGACAGACAGTACGGAAGCTACAACTGTGCTGTATTTCTAGTCTGATGTGTTTGGAGATTTCTGGTTAGCTCAGGAGCCCTGAGTCTCCAGGCTTGGAATGCAATCCAATTACCTTTTTTTTTTTTCTTTTAAATATAGGCAGCATTAGAAAATATAGGGAGTTGAAACTAACCCCTAATTTCAAACCTGTAATCATACCTTCGGAATAGTGTTTCAAAGAAAGCTCTTACAGTATTAATGACGAGTACCTGGTTAAAGCATAATAGCTGATTCAGAAAAGTCAAGTGAGAGGCAGACCTGCAATGGTACATTTTCTGAATATTTTTTTTTTTAATAAAAGGTAGGAGAAAAAATGAGGGGTGTCTGATACAAAAGGCACAGTGCTTCAGTTGCACGGCCCCCAGGCCTCGGGCTGTTTGGGGGGGTCACGTCTGATGCCTGGCCCAATGATGCAGCCCTCTGAATCGTCCCACTGAATATTTGTGTGAGTCACAGCAGCAAAGCAAGGCCTCAGGGCTCCAGAAGAGAGGCCCTTTCAGCCTCTGCCTGCTCCTGGGTGGACATTTGCCAGCATCCCAGTGCGGCACTGCTGAGCCGGTGAGGTGGCAGCAGGACCACTGCAGGGCTGGGGATGAGGGGCTTGGTGAGGCTGGCGGTCTCCCGTGCTCCTCCTGCCCACTGGCCTCGCTCCTGCCCCTCCCCAGCTGCTCTGGGATCAGCAGCTCTTGCTCACAGGTACTCCCTGAGAGCACTTGCAAAGTCAAAGTACATCACGCTGTCTCTTCAAAGTCTTTAAATAAATAGTGAGTAAGAACACTATATGAAAATATTTCACTTTCTGGGCTGAAAAGGAGTGGACAAGGAACAAGGGCAGCCAAAATATGGTATTCTCCATAGCAGTTGTACTGTGACTGAAGTTTATTTCTCTCTCTGTGCCCTGATCCTGCAACTACCCACATTCAGATGACCTTTGTAGACATTAAGTATCTTAATAGATTTCGTTGAAGCTAATTATGAATTACTCATTTGGGTAAGGCTCCACAAGACAAGGACCCATGTCGTTGTTTTTCCTGTACTGTGGGCAAATGAGTGCTGATTAAGCTATATATAAAACTGCTTGCTATTGAACCTRTCACAAATCAAAGTGAGAACGAAAAGTCTTAATGTTTCATTATTGTTCCTCCCTCTCAACCCATGCCGCACCAAAACAAACACGCAAACGGTAGCAATTGCCAAAGAGAAAAGTACCATTTTGCAGAAGACAGTTTTTTCCACCGGAAAAAATGTAGGCATGACTAACTTCTTTTTAAAGAATAGTAATGTTGAATATACAAATTAAACTCTAATTTATGCATTTGAGATTTCCATGAGCACTTGATATAAGTATTCTCAAAGTGCAGCATTTAAAAATAATTATGTTTGATCTTAACAATCTTTGGGGGCATGTGACATTAGCTACATTTTTACCCTTCCCCCTTAAACTTTAAAAAACTCTTAAAATCAGTGTTCAGAGCCAGTGAGAAGGATGGTGTCCAACTCTGAGACAGTTTGGGCTTTGTGTCCTGAGCACAAATGTCGCTCTTCTTCCAGAGGGAATGAGCAAAATGGGGTCTGACCCAGAGCAACAGCCTGTTTGTGGCTTGTCTGTCATCGAGCGGGATACAAGTGCCTCTTCTATGTCCGTGTTAAAATGCTGCTGAGTGAACTGTCTACCAGGCAGTTAAACAGTTCAAATCTTTATTAGCCAAAGTTTAACCTAGGCCATAAAGTATTTCAGCTGTGTCACAAGGCTTCACAAGGAACTTCCCTTGCAACGATTTTCTTCTCCATGTAGAGGCTCAGAATCGCTCCTTTGAAATGGAGCTCTTGCATTTCTGTTGAGGCTGTTGATCAGGAGTGCTGAGTGACACAGAGGCGCTGTGTTACTTTGCAAAGCTGCTTTTGTTTCTTTTTTTCGGAAATTTAGTTTTCAAGTGTTTGGTAGGAATACCTTATAGGAGCAAGTTAGCAATGGCAAAAAATGATAATTGTTACTTCAGACGGAGATACTAGTTGTGCCCTCATGAAAATTAGTACTAGACCTGGAATTGATTTGAAGGGTCCAATTCTGCCCTTTCTGTTTGTATGATGCTTTACAATATTGAAGTGCTTGGTGTTTTTGCTAGTGCTAAATAAACTCTGTTCAACTTAAGTTGCTTCCTGAGAGCCCAGGAGCTGTTCACAATTTGTGCTCAACAGAGTTTAGTTTGCAATACCTCTTATCTTCAACAACAGAGAGTTGAGTTATCTGCATGTGTTGTGGTTTTGGCAGTATTGTTGGTACGACTCATGCTTTGGTCACCTCTGAATTCTGCTATATCTGAATTACCCGTGACAAGAGGAGGAGTAAGACACTTAAAAATCGTTGCTAGTAGGAGCATTGTTGAATGTCTATGCATCGGGTGGGATTGCTGGACTCCTTCCTGGCGCTGTATATCCTCACAGCTCAGCTTGGCATGTTGTAAGGTGGTGAGGTTAATTGAGCTTAAATTATCTGTAGCAAAGCGTGGAATGTTTCCATTACCAGGGCCAATGCTTTTTGCACCCTGCCCACTATGTGGGTAGTGTTGTCTGATTTCAGTGTTTTCTGATTGTGCTACAGCCCCTTTCACCCCAATTAATGAAAAGAAGCCTGGCTTGTGGCATGGACAGTCGTGAAGCTAGAGCCTACGCTAAATGTGCCCGCCACCTCCAAATGTTCTGTGTCGTTTTATTTGTATCAACAGTGATGGTAATCATATATGAGAGGTAGGCCCAGTGGCTGGCTGCCAGGAGAGACAGAATTATTAATGTCTAGGAACACTGATTAGAAATTGAATGCTTAAGAAACTTTGTGCTGGATCCAAAGTCTGTTCTTTTCATTTTCCTCTTATTCACTTTTCGGAGGCTGATCCTTTTCTACTTGGGTGTAGTTGTGCTGTGAGCTGGACTTCAGCAAAGAAAACCAAGAGAGACTCAAATCTTTTGGGCATGGTTAGCTTTGCAGTACTTCTTGGCCAAGTTTTTGGATTTGCATGTTGCAGAAGCAATAGCAGAAAGGAAATACACTCGTGGTACCTTGACATTCAGAGTCGTGGGAATGCTCTTCCCTTTGGAGCTCAGGAATGCAGCGCGTTCACCGTGTGAAATGGGATTGTCACTGTGATGCTATCATGACCTGCGGTCATATATTATATCACATGGGACAGAAAGGAGAATGACCTGTTGATAACTTTCTCATACCAGAACTGCCAGAGAAATCTGTCTCCTCAGTAGTTTCAGATCTTGCTGGAAACTGCAGGGGTTCCCACTTGTGGATCCTGCAGCCAGACTGCAGCCCAGATTTCTAGATAGCCTTAAATTTGCCATCAAGCACTATCATAATTATAATTGGGGCTTAATTTTGTTTAAGCAACTGTGAAGGGGATGTCATTGTTTTAGCACTCAGAGAGTGCAGAAAAGAGCCATTTCTATATTTTTGAAGTTCTTGAATAATTGGGAGATATGCTAACAGGGAATGTGTTTTAACAAAGATGCAAAGCTAGATGCCATGCGAAATGAAATTTTAACCTAGACTTCCATCAAGTTGTAAAAATGAATTTGACTTTGTTTTGAGGGATGAAGTATTGGGTGCAGTCCTCGTTCTTAAAGGAACATCATCTAACTTGTTTGGACTTCTGCTTGAAAGGAGAAGTCATTCCCCCCTTTTCCTCGTTCCGTTTTGTAAAATGAAGTTGCATGTATTTTTGAATGCTTCCTTTTGCTTGCTTTATACTGCTTTTTTACTGCATGTGCAGTGACTTCTGCCACCCCCAAAATCTTAGTTTCTAATTCTGAGAGAATGCAAACAGCTGAGAAAGATACTTGTGATTTTATTTTTGTTTCCCCTTTCCCGAGCATTTTCAGACCTTAAGAGAGGATTCCTCTTGTGTTAGGCATTTAGGCTAGGCCAAGCATCCCTGCTTTCATTATGGTCAACAGACAGAAAAATGAGCTAAATAGTTCTCTAGAGAGATGCCACTCTCTCCCTTCTTGCTGGTGGTAGGGAGACTAGGTCTGTTTCCCCAGTGAAAGCTGACTTTTAGGTGATTAAATTTACCAGAGATAAATCCCACACTTATAATGTTTTTCAAGCTTTGTCTTTGCTGCCTGAGGACAGTTCTCTATTTCGCACTTCTTGCTCAGTTCCGTGGTTCTCCAGACCAGGACATTCCCAGGAGTTTTAAGGGAAATATAGAATTTGTTCAGAGCAGGATGCAGTCCCAAGAGCAGGAAGTGCTGCATATCTTAGCTGGAATTAATATTAAAAAGCACGTAGGTTGTTTGAGAATATTAGTGTGTAATTGCATTGTATGTTGGCCATGGCAGCAAAGCTTGCCTGAGAAGGTCAATGCCTTCGTCCCCCAGCCCACCTGTGTGCAGGGCAGCTCTCCCTGGTTGTGCTGATTTAACCGTATGCAGTACCATGTCAGAAGCAGATTTTTTTTTAATGACCTGGACTAAAGTAATGCTTCAAAAAAGAGGTTGTTCCTAATGTGTGCTTTTTACTGTGACTGAGTTTGCAGAGCAGATATGAAAATGGTTCTGGTGGCAAAATGTGGACTAAAGCACAAGGTAGCAAAGTGCTGAGGGGCTGGACGAGGAACTGGGGAGACGGTTTTGTCGCTGAAGCCAGCGTATTGTGAAACTGCAGCCTGAGTTCAGCGGGACTTTCCTGCCCTCCTTCTGGCCTTGATGCCACATTCCTGCCTCCCCACCCCAGGCTGTGGCAATAGCTCTCTTGGGGCTACACCACAAATTGGGGATCTGTTGCGTTTCTATGCAGGTGCATCAGGTCCCCAAGCTGGCTACCTGCAAGGTCAGGGAAGCTTGAGTCATATAAGGCCTGTTTTGGGGGACAGCTTGCCTTTAAGATCAGTGCAAAGCCCTTGTGAAACTGCAGCCATCATGCTGGGGCTTGTCTTGTTGTCAACATGCAGTGGATGAAATCTGGGCCCAGCGAAATCAACTTCAAACACTCAGTGATGGAGCAGGGCCAGGATTTCTTGTAGCATTGAAAATCGTGCTATTGAAAAAAACCCCTTTTCTGGGAAGTGCTAGACTTTTACATGAGTGTCTTGAATTTCCAGTGTTAATTGTGTCACTTACAAGTTAAAAAGTGTTTCTTGCCTGCTTTGTATTCTGTCTCAGTACTTGCGTGTCCCAGCTTTTACATAACCATGTGTTGCTGTATAAAGGATTGATACAAATCTCTCATACAGGCTTGTCTCCTGGATTGTGTGTGGGAGTGGGGAATTTTTCAGAAGCTAAAGTACCTGTCCTGAACAAAGGTTGGGTCGATTTGATAACAGGAAGAATGATCTTATAGCTGAAGTGCAGGAAAAAGAGTCAGAAAATTAGACATCCCTCACTACCTCCAACTGGCAAGATGAAGGACAGCCCAGTCTTATGGTGCCCAGGAGCAAAGCACAGATTGAACTAAAACTTGGGTATGCTTAAATGCTGATTTGGATTAAGACAGGAGGGGAATCTGAAGAGGGGCAGCTTTACCTGCGTACATCTCGTTTGGAGAATAAATACGTCTTATTCCTGAATGAGTTCTTGTGTAGATAATCCCTTAGTTCATGCTCTCACTAGCCATGCAGAGACATGTCATAAAACCTTCAAGTTCTTGAGCATGCTAAATTTGGTCTACACTGTACAGTTGATCACACATTAAGTGTGAGACTCCTGATGATTTTTCTAGTGCTTTCATTGATGCCAGATCTGGATGACTTGTTTCGTGCTAGACCTGACTACTCCATATTTGCTCTGCCATGAGGCCATTTAATTCCATTGACTTTCCTACCCATTTTGTAGAGCTATAGCTTTTTGCCTAGCTTTCTGAGCTCTGCAACCTTTCCAAATTCTCGAATTTCTTTTATGTAAGATTTTTTAAAAATATACTACTCCTCTCTTTATTCAATCCCTGTCCTTTTATTAACTGATTTGATTTTTTTAACCTATTGCTTCTCACTTCTGTTGTTTATGCCTCCTTCCTCCAGTTTCTTGGCTACTCCATTGATTAGTTCTTTTCACCTCTATCAATATTTTGTTCTGTTGCATGCTCTTCTGACACATTAACTTTGCAATGCTGCTCAGACTAGCAGGCATTTGAATGTTTGAAAACTCTCTTTCTTAGAAAAAATACTCTTTTTAAAACAAAAAATTCAGAAGCCATCCCCAGAATTGTAAGGATCTATCTTCATTAGCTAAATTAGAAAATTGCGAAGTCCTGCAAAGATGCAAGAAAAAACAGACAGAGAAGCAGTGCGCTGAAAGCTCTGAAATGAACTCGGGAGCTTGAATCACTCCTGTGGTTGTGCAAAGGGGTAGTGAACCTTAGGTCAGCACTGACTGCCTCATGCCCACAGGATGACTTGGTGTTTTCTTATTAAGGACTTGAGTCCTGACTACTTAGTGCACGCAGCTGCTTTCCAGGTCCTTGCCCTTACTCTTCCAGGAGATTCAATGCTGCAGTGCAGAAACTCAATTTTGCGTGACCTAGAGACTTTAATGTATTGATCTGGGGTGAGCTAATGAACATCAGGAGCATGGGGTTGTAGTCCCATTACAATTAAAACTTTTTTACATTGTTGCTGCTGTGGTGCTGACCTCCTTCCATCCCTAGCTGTGCATTTCCGTCTCTCCTTTGCCTAGCTCAGGCATTTATCTGAGTTTCTAGGAGGCTGGTTCAGGGAATTAAACCAGCAAAAAATTGAGTTCAGGAAGCTCTAAACTGGGGCTATCGCACTGCTCTCTGCACCTGGCCGTACAGTCCTCAATTGCCCCTTACATGAGTACTGGTGCTTTTGCAGTTGGGCAGTGAATTGGTTCGTCCAGCTGAAAACGAGGAGTGTGTTTTTATGTGTTTTATCAACAGGATGAAAAAGGTTCCCGACCTGAACTGCTCTTCTGGTCCCATTGCCCACTGCTGCCCCCCTTGCTCTGCAGCTGCAGTTTGTGGCACTATTCTCATGCAAGTTACTGAATGGGATCTAATTGGACTACTAAAACTTGGATCAGTTCCTATGATCCCCTTTATAATTTCTTCCCTGATGTAGTGTCATCAACACAACTGAGGAGGCAGCAAACAGTGATTCAAGAATAGGACTGAGAGGCTGCATGGGGAACTTCGTTACTTGCTTATATTGCTAGAGAAATGACAACTTCGTGCTAACCAGTTTCAGCCTGTAATTTGAAAGCGTGGTTTGTAATAAGTCATTGCCTTCGTTGGGGTAAGAGCATTCTCTGCTTACTAATATATTGTTCTAGTCTGGGTATTTTTCTCTTCTTTCCCCTTGATTGATATATTTGAGCATAATATCAATTTACTTAATACTTCTAAATCTTGGGGAAGTATGAGAAAAGAAAATAATAACTGTCTGAAACAGTTACTAACTCATTTTTTGATTGTTTAAATTAATAGAAGTGACTAAAAAGCACTAGAATAGGGAGGCTATGGAAACTCCTCACTCTCATTTTTATGAGAATAGCCTTGATGGCATCTCTCCAAAATGATGGAGGTATGATAAATCATGGCGCAGACAGATGGGCTGTGACGCCTCATACATCCCTTTCCATGCTACTTTATTACAGTTTGTGAGAAATATGCACAAAAGCTTCTTTATTTGGGTAATACTCTAGCATTGATAAAGTAACTGAGCGGACTTTCAAGAGCTTGAAAGGCTGCGTCCTGGCAGGACCAGGAGCGGGGAGACCACTGACCTGCACGAGCCCTTTGCAGAAACAGGCCTCAGCAAGGAACTTGGCCTTTCTCTGAGGTTTTCTGTAAAAACACCGCAAATGATGAAAGAAGCAAGCATGTAGATTGCTACCGCTACATGAGTTTCTGGGCTTCAGGTTACCTTTTAAAATTCCCTAAACAGTGTTAGGCTAAGTGCCCATGAGAAAGTACACAGTGAAGATAGTCAGAAACCCTATGGGAGAGCTTTGCATGTAGAGTAGATGAATGGTGGCACTGTATCACCGTTTATCTTAACACACGATAAAGTAAAATTACCTTCTTTCTCTCCTCTCCCTCCATGCCTTCTCATCCTGCCCCTAGCCACCAGCTGCAGTATACGAAGTGGCCAGTGCGAGCTACAAACATCCCTTTTGTTCAGAGATGCTGTGGGATGGATGCCACCGGAATGGCGAGAGTGTCACCGGCAGAGCACCCGGCTGTGTAATTGTACCTGATGCCCCTGTGAGAATGTGGGGAGGGTTGGGATTTTGTTTTTGTTTTTCTTTTCTTTTGTAGTAAGCTTCAAATCTGTCATGCTTCTTCTATACATTTATTTCTGTAGTTGTTCTTGCTCTTCCATGCTCTTTCTACTGGCCCTGCAGCCTAGTTTCTCCAGAGCTACCAAACAGCCATTTGTGCTCCCTCAAACTTCACAGGGGAGGAACCAAGAGCATCTCATCACTGAGGAGTCCTCCCATTTCCTTTGGATGTGGGATTCTCTGGGAGGGATGGTTGAGACTACCCTTTCTTTTGTCTTTTAAAGCACACTGCAGAGTATTGGGTCTCTGTTTCTTGCTGAATAAACATCTTCCTTTATTTTTATTATCTAAAGGAAGAACTTCCCATGCTGAGCAAGATCTTGGAATATTACTGGCATTGTCATGAGATGAAAGGCAAGGCATGTAGCTACAGAATAACTGTGAAAAGAGAGTTTCACTTCTCTTTTGACAGCATGTTTTACGACCCAAACTCTCTGGCAGGCAGACTGAACAGTGAATTAAGCAAGGTGGAAAAATGCAGCATTTCATGTTCACTATGTGGGCTTTTATGTTTATAATCAGACTTACAGGGCTGGCCCATAATATTTTAACATCTGAATTTACAGACATCTTTTTATTTCCCTTTTTACTTTTTACTCTCTTTAGGATTTGCTTTAAGTTCTGGTCTTGGTGCATGGGGAACACTTTTTGATACAGATCTGTTTCTAACCCTCACAGAAATGACACCCTCCCTGAAAAACGAGTTCGGCCGACTAGAATCTATGCACTTCGGTGGAGCAGAAGCAACTCCTTTGCAAAGCCTTTCTTGGCTTGTGAACTTCATGCCTTAGCTACGTAACTCCTTACCAAGTTTCAGTGGTGGGGCCAAACACAGGTCTCAGCTACACATTTCTGAACTCCTTGGAGAGTATAAAGCTGTCGGTAGTTCAAAAGTTTGGAGCCTGTCAGTTTGCACAAGAGGGAGGAGATGGGAGAATTTGGCTTGTTTCTTGCAACAGTGGCGGCAACAAGAGGTGCAAAATGCGTGTGTGAGTCATGAAAGTTTACTACTGCTGATAAATCTAGAAATCTCCTCCCTAAATGAAAATGCAATTGGAGATGTGGTAAACATGCTCTTTATTCAGAGAAATTTATCTGAGAATGTAAAAAACCTTTCCAAAAACAATAGCAGTTAGAGATGACTAGTCATCTGCCATCTAATCCAGGGGATCTGCCAAAACACAATGGTGAAGCTAGCGGCCTTTACTTGTATCCAGGATTTCTGATGATTTGTGTTTGAAAATACTGTTTCTTAATTTCCATGACAGAAGAATGCTGAGCTTCACAAATGTTTCCAATTCACACGCAAAAATAGATAAATGGAAATTGTTACTGTCTTCTAAAGCTTCAAAGGAAGTAGTTGCATTTCGTTAATTAATTTTGCTGTTTAAATATCTGCAATCCATCCTGTCCTGACTTATAGATTTAGTAAAGAACCCATTAAGGATATGGATAGCCGGGGGAGAGCATATCTGCCCTGTAAAACCTTTTAGCTGATCGGTATTATGAATGTATGTGAAATGTCAGCTTTGTTCAATTGTAGGAATAAAGAATGCTTTTCTAATGTGTGTTCTCTTAATCTAGTACTTGATCAGAGGTTTTGGCTTCACAAAAGCAGTAGAAAGTGTGAACAGGAAACACTGAAGGAGAAAAAAAAATAGGAGCCAGAGCATGTTCTTTGCAAATTGCATGAGTTTGATGCCTGGAGAGTTTGGTGGAAAGGGTGTGCAGTCAGACTAGCATACCATTTTGTTCAGTAGGTCTGCCTGCATTTGTGAAATTTTCTGTGAGGTGAGTCTTCATCCACATGCAGAAGGAGCCCACTGATTCTCTGTTTTTCTTTTCTCTGTACTTTCATGTCTTTCGGGTCACCATTGTTCTGTTTTTTTTTTTTTTCCTGGTTCCCTCTCCTATGTGACTCCTAGTATAGCTTCCTGATTACAGTAAACCCATGTCACCTCTTGAACACTCAGACATGATTAATGAATCAAGAAGCCTCTGAAATTTGGGCAAGTTGCTTGCACAAATGCAATGGATTTGTTTACTAAAAAGATTGCTCAGAAGTTGAACTGCTCAAAATGCCTACTGTTTTGGCCTTACAGTTTGCATGAGTTTTCACGCCATTTCTGTTCTATATTTGCTTTACACTAAATCTGTAGTCATCTGTGACTGTAGAAACCTATAAAAAGTGCAATTTAAGTGCAATCCGTCCTTGTTTCAGTATTGGGTTGGTTACAGGCTAGCTAAGAAAGTTGTCCTCATATTTTGAGCAATAGTATTTTCTACTCTTCATTTTCTTTTTCCAGTATCTGAGTTGCTCACAAAATTGGGAGAACGCCTCCCTCGAAGCAGTATATTACAAGGACAGTATTAATTGAAAGGCAAAGTTATGCGTAAAGATGTTTGTGTGTTTCTTTGCAGAGCATAGCATCTTTGAAGCTAAGCAACAGAAATTTGACCCCTTTCAAAATCAGCAAGTAACTTGCAAAGATGCTAATTTTAATGACGGTAAAGCAGATTGGGGTTCTCTGGTGGAAAATACGGAGAAAAATGAAATCCATAGAAGCTGTTCTAGCTAAGCCTTGAATCCACTGGATTTTTAGTAATGAAATGACTCGCTCTTAAATCGCAAGGGGACAAATAGTATGTTTCAGTTCAGTGGGAACTTTAAATATGAAAAGAACTAAAATACTACATTTACTCCAAGAATGATATTTTGTTGCATCTTTAGCAGATGACCAAATAGGAGAATTACTTTGAATGCACTAGGACTGTAGGACATTTAAAAACAAAAAAGAATATGTGTTTTCTTGAATCTTAATCTGATATGGAAACCTAATTTTTTTTGGAAACCTAATGTGTTGTTAGGAACATGATACCCTAATTCCTTGGTAGGTTTAGTACTCCAGACTTCTAATCAAAAGTCCATGATGTTCTTTATTTGTGCCACTGTTAAATAACTTTTGAATAGTTGTGCTTTTGCAAAATTCCTGTATTTACTCAAGAGAAGTCTCTTTTGGGAAGTAGCCTCTCTTTATGTAGTCTAAGGATTGTGATATTTCAATCATCTTTATGGTGGTTAAGAGACTACTAGTTGCAAGACTGATTTGGTTCACTGATTTGGTCAGTTCTTTTCAGAACTTACTTAAAGTAACAAGTGCTTACTTAGAGTTTTGGTGGACTAAAAGCAGAATTTTCTGCCTCTAGGTAGTTTTCGATGCTATTGAGAGATGCATAGTATTTTCTTGACCCAGCCCTGCAGACAGACCAGAGATGTATTTTGTCTTTATCTTGTTATTGCAAAGGTATGAGATTACCTCTGAGGAAGGGAGGAACTAGAGAGAAAATTAGTCTTGGGGCTTACTGAGCCAGTCTATCTCTAGCTGAGTCATTTATATCTGTCAGTACAGTGTTGCCTCAGGGATTTTTTGCACTTGTTAAAAATAAAGACAAACCTCAGGGGGGATCGAGAGTCTGGACAGCATTGCTTTGGGGTATGGGAACAGCGTGGGCATTTGGCCTCCTTGCAACATCCTGTTTCCCCAAGTTATCAAAGCAAGTCTGCTCTCTTTTTCCAGCCCTCACTTCCTGAGTTGCTCCACTCACCATGCCCTTCCTCCTTTAACTCTTTTTCATCCTATTGTGGCTAGGAAAAAGGAGGGCTTGACTGCATGGAGGTGGAAGGAGTAGGTCAGGCTTCAGGAGGGACCTTGCCTGGTGTGACTCTAGAAAATGGTCAAGCCACTAGCAAAGCATAGGTCCTCCCGGGAAGAGAGCCCTCCTCCTGCAGCTTAGCCTGCTGTCTGCATCACGTGTTTCTGGTGACAACAGCAGTTCGTATGAGTCCTTGGAGACAGGCACAGAGGGCTCGACCCACAGCCTGGGTGACGGAGTAGGGATGGGGCCATGAGCACAGCTCCGCTCAGCAGAATGCTCTCTGAAAGACTTGTTTTGGTGACATGTAGTAAAGCCTCTTCTTTCTAAAGCTGCAGGGAAATTGTCCTTCTCCTAAAGGTTCCCATGGCCTGGCACCCAAAGGGTGGGTAACTTTCAGCTGTTTGTGTAAGTGATATATCATCTAAACAATGTTACAGATATGTCCCTGTGTGTGAACAAAACATAGAAAGTCCTTATGAGTACGCTGGATGTCAGCTAACTCAGGAGCCTGTCTCTGATACTAGCCAATAAGCTGATAATTAAGGGGAAAGCTCTAATATGCATGAGGATGAGATGCTCCTTGCATCCTTATATACTTGTGTCTCCTGGCAGTCAGCAGCTAGGGGCTTCCAAAGCCAGGGGTTGGATCCTGGCCATCACATTTCATAGCCACCGGCTCACCAAACCTCCCTGAATTTGTAGGAAATTTTTTTTTAAACTCAAGAATACTCAAAATGATGTCTGTGATATCTTGTGGCAAACAAATGTACTACAGTATGTGTAAAAAATACTTCTTTTTTAAGCTTGCTAGCTGATAATTTCACTGTGTGCTCATTAGTTCTTTGGTAGGAGAAGTGATGAATAATCATTGTTTTCTCTGTCATATCTATCATCAAGCACGTTTTTTCAACACATTGTAGTGTATTTAGTCTCCTGGTATGTCTGGAAGCTGGTATATAATTACAGTCACCCTTTTTGTTCTTCTCAGTGCCTTTTCTTGTTTTTCCAAATCCTTTTTGAGATGCGGTGACCAGAAGTGAATGCAGTATTGGAGATGTGAGCTTACTATCAATGTCTTTCTCTTTTTTCCTCTCCCTGAGCATTGAGCCAATGTTCTTGAAGCCCTTTGCACTACCACACTGAGCTTTCTTTACTGAGTTGTACGAACTAATGTTAATCTCCTCAGTAATCCCTTATGGAACTGTCTTGGATGGCAGTCCAGATTGGTTTAAAATAACCTTAAATGACTTTTTGTCCAGCTTGCTCTGTCAGTTGGAGGCCTGGAAGGCAAACACTGTCTCCTTGAAGAGCTAAAATACCAGTGAGTGGGGCAGAGAGAAAACAGCTGGGGGCATTAAGAGATGATTAGCACCTTGGGGGGATTTGAGTGTCCTGTGAAGAACCATGGCAGACTCCCTTTGGACACGCTTGTAAGAAATAATACAATTTTTCACTTCGACCGCAGCATAACGTGGGTGGTGATGGTGTAAGGCGCACAGAGAGGTTTCCAGTAGTGATTCTCTGATTTAATTTTCTCAGTGATTCCCGAGTTCAACCTCTCTGTCTGTTACCACATCCTTAAATCTTGACGCAGACAGATTTCCCGTCGATGTGCCAGCGCGTTTGTCCTTCAGCTGCATTACGCCGGTGAATCTCAATTACACCGCGATAAAACGACTTCTGAGTTCACTGAATCACACCGCATAATTTCACCCTCTGTGTCCAAATTTTGTGAGGGACAAGGCTAGAGCTACAGCGATCCGCGACAAGGCTCAGCGAAGTCCTTGGACGCCTCCGGCACCGGGGGCCAGTGTGGCAGAGGTGGCTACCGCGGCCCCTGGCGCAGCAGCGACTTGGCCCCGCTCGCCCTGCCGTCCCCGGGCTCCTCGCGGCACCCAGCGCAGCCACGCGGGGCCAGGCAGATCCCGCAGTTCCGTCAGCGGGAAAATAATGCACCTAAACAAGGCGATGAGTTATTTGCCATTTCTGGACGAGGCCCTCCCGCGGCCCCGGCCTGCGGCGCCATGCGGTGGCGGCATTGCTCCCTGCTGAGGGGCAGGCGCCATCTTGCAGCCCCCTCACAGGCCTGAGGGCTGCTCTTTGCCTCAGCTTTCCCGCCCGTTTCCAGTACAACCCCAAAGTCTGTTGACTTCAGTGGTGGTGTCTGCTTCAAGCCTCCTCTCACTTAAACTTTTGAACTAGTCGCTTGATCTAAGGTGAAGGAGGGGAGAGAGCGAGTAGCGGGATGGCCTGTTGTGCTAGGAAGGGGCCGGGAGGGAGGTGGCAGCAGGGAGAGCTGGGGGGGGGCTGGTAGCAGAAATGAGCTTTTCATGTAATTGAAATAAGGTTTTTTTAATTATTATTATTATTTTTAAATACAGAGTTAAAATAGGAACAAATATTTGCAGAGTGTGCTTTCCGGTAAAGTTTTAAGGAAACTCAAACTGCTGAAGCGGTGGTGGTCACTGACTGGAAAATCGTACGTTAATCAGACGCAGGTTGTGTGTAGGGTGGTTCCGCTATATAAAATATCCTGCATTTTTAATTGGATCCTCATTTCCAGCTGAGCAGAGTGACACAAATCATGAATTTAAAAATGACCGAGTTTAAAAATCAAAATATATCTATGCACTTTTTTTTACTAAAAACACGGAAAAGCAAATTTAACCCCTCATTCCCAGCAGTGCTGGCTCTGTGGTATGTGCTCCCTTGTCGCATACTGCTGCTGTGGCTGTCCAGTTCCTGCACTGGGATTTGAATCTGCAGCCTCAGTCTCTATTTTTTTTTTAGTAATAATATATAAAAATGAGAAATTAGGCTCTTTATCCTATATCTGTGTATCTTCCACAACCAGAAATGAGCATAGCGATATGGCATGCCAGTGTGGCAAGCATGGGAGCCAGCCTGACATACTCCAGCATGTGCTCGTACTAAATAGCAAACAGGATAAAAAGCTAAGCTGCTTCCTTGCTATTTGCCTTTAGTGCTCCTTTCAGTAAAGCTGTCAAGGAATCATCTCTGAAAAACACCGATTTTGGATGTCAGTGTTAAGACCTGATGAAGACACGAAACCGCTTTCCTATGCTGTGTTGGCCACTGCTGATATGATGGTGAAATGTTGCGTTGCTTGGCGTGGGGCCAGAGCYGGCCTCAGCGGGAAGCTCTGTCCATGCAGGAGCTGCTAAGGACATGTTAGGAATTGACTGGGAGGATGCTGGTGCCGTCAGGCCAGGAGCAAGGAGGACTGAATTTTAAAGGTGCTTGCAGATAGTGCTAATTTACTGTCAGCCCTAGCAGGATACAGGTGACAGTTGCTCTGGGACTTATGAGGGGAGGGACTGGAGTTTCTGCATATACGGGAGAAGGAAAAGAAGAGAAAATACATACATGGCTTCACAGGGAGTCCCAGCGTGCCAGTGCTAATGCCAACCTTTTCCAGTCTTCTCAGCCAATTGGACATAATAATCTTTAAATTCTTAAACAGCTGTACTACTTAGCTATTTGCAAACTCTCACTGGCTTGGACACTTTGGGTTTTGTTGTTAAATAACATTCCTTAATTAATGAGTTAGCCCTGTGAAAAGATTCACCAGCTTATCTGCTGCCTAACTTCTGATTCTATTTGGCAGTGGCCTGTCATGTCTGTATTACGCTACGTGCCTTAAAAGACCGTACGGAGGTGTCCCTGCTTCAAAGTGTTCATAGTCTAAATAATAGCATCAGCAAGATAGAGGAAGAAGGAACACAGCGTATGCATGATTAAAGCAGTATATGCTAACATTTTGTTAGCTGTATAACTTTTTTTTTTTAATCCTCATTTTATGGTTTTGCCCTTGAAGTAACAGACTGCAGGAATCCACCTAGCAGCCAGCGCTCCAGCTGCAGGTTTTACGGAAGCAAGGAGGCCACAGGTGGTGTCATGCCTGCAAACTAGGAGGCAGAATCACCCCTTTGCCTTTTCCTGCTGCTCTCTTCCCCCCCCCCCTTTCCCCTTTTTAGCAATTACAAAGTAATAGTTTGAAAATTGTGTCTCCTGGAAACAGCCCTTTTCCTTGTAAAAATGCTAATGAGAGAAATTCTTGGAAATAAGCACTCACATCCCTGCTCCCAGGACTTTCTGCAGCTGCAGCAGATAAATACACTCTTCAAATACACTCCTGGGCACTAAATAAGGTAAAACCTCTCAGCTTTATTCCACTTTGAATTCTCTCCATATTAATCCATCTACCTTGTTTTTACTCACAGCTGCCTTTTTTCTTTTTTTTCTGGAATCCTGCTGCTGTGCTGACCACAGCTGTTTTGGTAGGGTTTGTCAAAAAAGAAATTTGGGTGTTAGTAGGATGGTGTATTGCCCTCTACCTCATTTCCAGGAGACTTGCGAGAGTGAATGCAGAGTCTGGTGAGGAAGGGGACTCAAGTGAAAAGGTGCTTGAGTATCTGTGCTTGCAAACAGTGCTAATTTGACAGTCCTCAAAAATGAAAACTTCTTTATCCCAAGAAATGGTATGTTATTGTGGTATAGTCTTAATATTATTCTTCCCTGCTGTTAGTCCTAAGATTGTTAAGGTACTGCAGACCTCACTTTCCCTAACATGAAATATTATGAACCCTGTTGGCTCTCAGCTCACCAGCAGCCTTGAGAACATTTACTGGTTTGGTCAGAAAATTTGGAATACAAAATAAAGCCTTCCACTGGCGATTGAAATTCGGTCCATGTCAGTCGTGACAGCATCTTGTTACCTGATGGTTGTTCAGTGACCTTCACAAAATTAATAGCTCATTTGATTTCCTTGTAGTTCTCAGTGGATAAATACCTACGCTGCAAGAGCTGCTCAGTTGTGATACTTTTTTGATTTGTCTCAGGGTGTTTGGGTGTGTGTTTTGTTTTTCTCCCTCTGCCCTGGGGATTTTACCTATTTTGTACTTCCGGAGAGAAACAAGCACTGAATCCACTTTCAGGAGTGGCCTCTCTATACACTCTAAGCCATAGTGAGGACTTCTAGAGTGTTGGTTAAATTAGTAGGGAAAAGCAGGTGTTTATTAAAGATATGACTGTTAATGCAAAAATATCATCCTGGCGAGCACAGGAGGGGAATGAGACAGTACAAAAAAGCAAGTTTTAGGCTAARGAGAGTTTAAATAAAGTTATGGCCAAATACAATGGACTGGCATAGAGGCAGCTCAGGGGGTAGCGTCAAAGGTAGAGTAGCAAAGAGAGAGCTTTTTTCTTCTTTTTCTTTCTCCCCCCCCCCCCCCGATAGTACCACACGAGGGATTTGATTCTGATGCTCTGTTTCCTGCTGGGTTCAGACTTCCATCTTTCTTCCTGTGTTTTTGAATCCAAGAGGCAGGACAGATGTGTGTCTCCTCTTCCATCCCCTTGTGTTCGCTGGCTGCAGCCAGCTCCCTGCTCTTAGACTTCTTGCTACATTATTCAGCACACAGAAAATCCCTGTTGTTGAAGTGTAACAGGTTGCATAAGGAGTTTGAAAGTACACGCTCTAGCACTTAGAGTACTTCGTGCGTTTAGAAAAAAATGACAGGCTTGCTGTGTTTTTCTGTCTGGGCCTTTTGTTTACAAAAAGGTGGAATCCTTGGTGACATTGTGTTCTGCCTTCTCCAGAGGTCGACTGGCCAAAGTCTTTTTTGCTGCGCTGATCAGTGGATTTATATACAAAAAAAGAGGGAATAGTCATATTACAGGTGGTAGGGAACTTGGACATGAACATGTGATCAGGCTTAGATCTGGAATGGATTGACAGAACATAGGCTTTTTTGGCATGTCTTTATTCAGACAGAACTACAAATATGAAAAACAATACAATACAATACAATACAATACCCTATGAAGTTTAGTAGGAGGTTTTTACTTGGTATAGAATTTAAGAAGTAGTTTAATTCAGCCTTGCAGCACAACAGCTGCACGGTGTGTTTCCAATTGAGAGACTCAAGTTTAGGAACAGATAGACTACATTAGTACCACCTGCCAAAAATAATAATAATAATAAAAAAGCCCTTCAAAACTGCTTTAGTCATTTGATTACCTGCTGTGTATTTAATGTTTTATTCATTTTTTAAGCATAGCCTTCCTTTCTCAAGTAGCAGGTGATTCTACTCATGCCTTTGCTGCAAATTAAACTAGATTTTGGCGACTTCTATCGCTGTTGCATATATACTCTTAAGGGTTTTTCTGTGAGCTAATAGCAGTAGGGGAACATGAGGTTATCTGTCAAAACAGTCCAATTACAGCAGGCTGCATTATGGATATCATAGTGGCCATAGATTTTTAAAATCACAGCTGTGCCCTGCAAATTTCTAGACCTTAGCAGATGATGAAATTGAGTCCTTTAAGGTGACTTAGGGAAAAAGAAATCCAGAAGTTGGGTCTTGCATGGAGGTCATGTTTTGTCTGTATTACTTGGGCATGCTTATTTCTCCCTTTTTCCTGCTTTTCTGCTTATGATAGATGGGATGTAGGTTCAGAGAGAAGAGCCTCAGCTGAATAAGTTTACTGACTGTTCTAGCAATTTAATGCTGATAAAATTTAGCACGTTTGTCATACCTCCACATAACTTTGCCTGTTGCTCTAGATCTACCATAATTTTTTGTACCCAGTAACCTAATAACGCAGGGAGAATTTTTCGTAAGGATTAGAGCAGCAAGTCGCAGATCCGTGGTTCCTGTTCTCTTACAGTCTTATCTTGTGACCTCAAATTATTCATTTAGCTTCCTTGTAATCCAGTATGGCTTTCTGCCTTGACATGAGTTAAGCCTTTCAAGTTGATTTTGTAGTGAAGTTTGATACGATGAGGAAAGATCCCAGAGGTGTCAAGATTTAGATCACCAAAAGCCAACATGCTGTCTTGTTTTTCATCTTAAATATTGTGTCTTGCTGTTCACTTCTTTATCAAAAACTGGAGACATTTTCTTTAAGACGATTCAAGTCTCGACTGCAAAAGTTTCAAGGAAGATCTTGATACGGGTCAGTAAGTCTGTTTATTGTGCCCATCCTTCTATATTTCATTTTCATCTTAAGGGTGACCTCTTTTACGTGTCATCATTTTAAGTCATGTTTGATTACAGACACCGGAATAAGAAATGTATTTTTAGGCAGTGATATCTTTGCRAGCCCAGCTTGGTACCATTGTCAATGCAGGGCTGGTGGCATCGAGTATCCTGACAAAACAAGTGGCAGAACTTGCACAAACCAGGAGATGACTTTACCGTGGAGAAGGAAATGTCCACATAGTGTTATGGGAGGGAGACCGTGGCCACCACTGAGAACAACCCAGTGACACTGAATGGGGATAAGTACTATGTCGCAAGCATTTCTGGGTTTGGTTGGTTGTTTTGTATATAAATGTAGTTGTCATTTTTGCTTCAGTAAAAAAATTGTGTGACTCAGCTGACCAAGCTGTTTCAAGTTTATTCTAGAAATGACTGAATGGTCTGACTGATCTGTAGCAGAGACAACTGAATCCTCCCCCTCCCGCTCCAAATCCTGACATTTTATTTTTCATTTACATCCTAAATGTGTGATACAAGACTTGTATTAAAACTTCTTGATGGGAATGAGGAAAGGAACAAATTTTCTGCAGCTGATTTATACAAACAGGCATATACAGTTTATTCATGTGATGTTCTTCCAGCTTTGGGAAATAGCTTTTACAGTTCTGATGCTTATTTTTGTCTTTATTGCAGTGAAGACAAAATCTTTTAAATTTTTTGAGGAAGTAGAATTGTCAACAGAGGTTGTATTGAGATAAAAATACACTGACATATTTTACTTGAGTCAGTATTACGTCGGAAATTACCAGCAAGCTGTAGACCTTCTGATACCTTCTGGTGTATCTCCAGGAAACATTTGGCTTGGAGCCTGCATATTTCAACAAAACTTTTTGAAAATGCTCAGACCAACTCAAACATGTTTTTGTCTGTGGTGCTGTTGACCAGAGTTTATTTGCTTTCCTGTTAAATTTGACTTTTCCTTCAAAAAATAGTTCTACTGTATGTATGTATGTGTATATATATATATGTATGTATGCATGTGTGTGTATATATATATATGAAAAAAGAAACATCAGTGACAAGTTTAATGGAGCAAACAATGCAGAAGTATTTCCTGAGTTATTTCATTATGTCTATTAATTTCTTGCATAAMCTTCTCTTCAGGAATCTTATCTAATCGATGGTATCCAGGCAATGTGTTTTGAGGCTTTAATCTTCAAAATCCACGGTATGTAAAACTTAAAAATTTCCTAAAGAGTGGATTAGGAGTGGAAGAATTTGATACACATACTAACAAACCAGCACTAATAGCACGGACAGGGGAGGCCGACTGACACCGTCTGGAAATGGCAGGTGGAGCATTGGTCCAAAGCTTCCTGCACCTTCAGCTGGCATAGCTGAATCTGTGGTGGGAATAGTGCAAAAGACCATGTGTGTGTGCCTCCTCTGCTTACCTTAGCAGCCAGTGGAGATGGACTTAGGTTGAGTTACCAGACTTTGCACTGAAGTAGCTAGATACTCACACTGCCTGTTTGGTGGACTTTTCTGCAGATGGCTGTGAGGACAGTAATGAGCATTGGTGGGGACTGTGACATTTTAAACCTTCACAGGCTAGGAGAGTTCAGCTGAGTGCCTCAGTCAGGTTTACCTCTTTCCACCCCCAGTTCTAGTTTACCTTCTGTGCTGAGGGTTTGGAATTCGCAAACGCTGCAGTTATTAAAACCTCAAATTGTCATAGTTGTTATTTTTTAATTTTGCAAACTGAAACAAGGGAAATTTCGATTTAGATACAAGGCAAGAAATCTTCACAATGTGGGGATCAAACACCGGAACAAGTTGCCTAGAGAGTTTGTGTAATCTCTATCCATGGTGGTATTCAATGCCTGTCTGGACAACACCCTGAGCAACCTGCTGTAATTCTGAAGTTGACCCTGCTTTGAGCAGGGGGTTGGACCAGATGACCTCAAAGGTCCCGTCCAGCCTGCATTATTGTATGATTTTGTTCAATGATTAATTAAAATCTTCTGAAGGTTGGCTTAATGAGTCCAGGATAGGAAGGTAAATGTAGATTCTTTTGACTCATTTATCATTACTTTTGTAAAAAAATTGAGCATCTTCCTAGAAGTCAGAGACGATGGCTTCCAAGAAATATATGTGAAATGTGGAGAAGGCAGTGATGGCAAAAACTGGTAGAAGGCAAACTTTTTTCCTTTGGTAACTTTCTGGTAATGACAGAATATTAGTGCAAATATTGTAAAGCTGGGGAAAGAGAACACTGATCTTCCTAAATGTGCATGTATTTGTCATCATTATTCATTCTTTTCTCAGAAATGGAAGTGTTTTTGTAATTAGATTCTTTACGTCCAGACCTTTCTTAATGTCTCTGATTTTTGTAAGCAAACACATGCCTGGCAGAAGCTTGCCCATTGTATGTGCTAGCAAAGCCTGTATCAAGAGGATATTCAAAGTCTTTAATCTTGTAAAGAAGTAGATTACAAATGCACGAACAAGAATTTCTGCATAAAACAGCAGTGTTTCCCTGCAGACTTCTTTATTAATAAAGACTCAACTGATTTCTCATTTTAGCTCTGCTTACTGCAAGTTTCTTCAGATTAGAAGCATATATGAGTATTTTGTAACTCTCTCTGGGATTAATGATTTTGTCTGTGTGTACACCAGTCTCATGTATTACCTTTGTAGTGAATCAGGATGAATCACTTAGTCTGAAATATTTTAGGGAAGGAGCCAAGAGCAGATTATATTGGAGTTACCTATATCTTTTGCCAGAGTAGTGTCTACTTTCTTCCAGTAGGACAAAGTGCTAAAGTTTTCCCTGTTAACTCTGGGACTGAATTTGGACTTTCTTTCTCTCTTAAATCTCTTTAAGTTGAGGACTGGGCAAAATTCAGTTGTTCATTGACTGAGCAGTAGTCAAATGACAAATCAATAATCAATGACAGATCAAAGGACCACATTCATGTGCTGTATAGCTCTAGCCAGCTGTAGGAATTAGGACAAGGTGGAAAGGAACCCAGGAGCAGAGCACAGGCTGTCCATAACTAACTCACTCCTAATACTTGCTGCTAAAATAAATGTCTGTCTGTAAAATCACAGTGTATCAGTGAGGAAAAAGGCTAACCAAAACAGAGATGATGAAGTAATTTTGGTTCAACCTCAGCAGTCCTGCTGTGTCCTCATAACTTAACACTTCCTAAGTTCTGCTGTTGTCAGCAGGGCTTTTTTTTTTTTTTTTTGATAGAGCACCAGGAAGGGATATCCGCTTTGATTTAGCCAAGCCATGTAGTTCTCTCTGCTGGAGATTAACTGTGATCTTGTTTCTATTGTATCCAAGAGACTGTCTCAATAGAAGGGTGGTCTGAACACAGAATGGATTTGCTTCATTGTTGGAACAATTTTTGGCCTTTGAATCTCTACCCTGCAGCTACTAATTAAATTCCTTGGGGCTTTACTTTTCCATCCATTTTTTTTACCACCCATCCTTGATTGAAATTGTGGCAGAGAGGTCAGTGTCCTGTTTTTATTGCCAGGAATTAAATAATAATAATAATAATAATAATAATAATAAAGTATTAATTCAAGAATATCCTAGTCAAACTAAAATATGTTCTTTCTTGCTCTAGTCAGCTTAGATCTCCTTATGTTTTGGGGCATGAGGGTGGATTTTTTTTTTGTTTGATTTATGCCTCACCTCCTTTAAGGTAAGCCTTCTGGATATTCTTCCCATAACTTCATTTTTTTTTACTTTCTGTGGCCATCTTAGTGCTGACATTATCTGACAAGTCATGTGCCCTGCTACTCTACATACTTTTTAGACATGAGGAGCCCAAAAATATGTATTGGTTAACAATTCAAATAAATTTGGCCTGCTCAAACAGAACAAATTCTGGAAGACCTCAGCACATAGCTTTAACTTTTATCTTGTGCATTGAAATTGTGCGTGTCAGACTGGAAAACATATGGCAATGTGAGCACAGGGAATTAATGTGATGGAAGGCCTTGTCCGTAGGTGTCAGTTGTTTAATGTAGCTATTCAGAAAGAATTTCCCATGTGGACACTTCAATTCCTTAGAGGAAAAGTGAGTTGACTCTGCTTTGAGGATACAGTCATTATGCCTGAATATTAATTTAGACTAAACTATGAAATAATTTTTGAGAATAGTGCTTGCAGTGGAGAAAGTTTATTTATAATATCTGAATTATCTCTGAATAGAGAATAAGGCCATTTAGTTTCTCCTGTCCAATTAAGACTAGTTATTGTCATTTTCCCATTAAAAATGTAGAAAGGTGATGGCTGATTCAGTGATGGAGGAGGATTTGGAGTAGAGTTCAGGTTTTAACTACATAAGTAAAATCTCTTTATTCTTGTAAGTAGAAGAAAATGACAATTAAAACACATATAAGACATTAACTAATTATTGTAGGTTGTGGATTTATTTCTTCCTTGAAGAAAATCTTCACTGTTTAGTACAAACACATGAGTTCTTTGGTTTGTGTGTTTTAACAACTCAGCCTTTAATTTTAATTTTTGATAATTTTATTAGGAGGCATCACTGAGTGAAGCAGTGGAATGAAGGCAATCAGACTACATAAAACATGACATCTACCCATGGACCAGTAAGACTGCCTGGCAGTTGTGTTTTGCCTGTTCAGCTGTTAGGTCATCACATGTAAATTGTATATTGTTGGTACTTCACTTATGATCTTTGGTTTGTGAAGACAAAAAGCAGGATGTTTGAAAATTCTCAGGCTTCCACAAGAGATTTCCAAGAAAAACAAGTCATTGCTGTAGGGGATGTGCGTGACATGGTTTTTCCTGGACCCTCTAGATGCCTGTTGAATGGTGTCGTCTACTGTTTGGTAGTAGGGGTACAGCACTGTGTAACTTTGTTTGAAACAGGAGAATGCATGGTTTATTCTTTGATCGTCATAATCTTTTAAATTTATCTTTCTATTTAGTTTTGCCTCACACAGTTGCATTAAAAGGTTATTCAATTTCACACCTGCTGAGAGAAGTAAGAGTAAGTCTTTCTTTTCTTTATTCATCCATCCCTCGTAGTCTGTGCAAAATGCCATCAAAATAAACTTGCTTAGAAGAGTTCTGGGGTGCCTCTGTCATATCTCTGCCTGTACAAGCTGTATACTGGAAATGGGATAATCCATACCTTTGATTTGGAATAGCTTTGGGGAGGGATGGGAAAGGGAGGGATGGCTGGTTTTGAGTATTCTTTCTATAACATCAGTTAACTGGGACTTGGGAAAGGTAATGAACCACCTTGCCATCTCTGATTATGGTTTGCAGTCAAAAGAATAATGTATATGCATGTGATTTGGGTATGGTAATGTAATCAAAAAACCTTATGGAAACTCCAGAGCATTTAATTTACTCTTATTTTTCTGTCTCCTAAGTCTTTGCAGCACCACTTCAGCCTTTATAAATTATAATTGGCTGATATGATCTTGGATTTAAAATATTAGATTTGATGCAAAATCAAATACAGGTTGCTCAAGTGGAGTCTCTTGGTCCTTCTGATGTTCATTCGTTTGAACTTTAGCCAAATGCTTGACAGCGAGCTGAGACTAGATACTGACACTTCCCTATTGTTGACAGAAGAAAAGAAAAAAACTGGCAGCTCCAAAAGCTGATTTCTTCCCACTTTACAATAAGCATTGGGTGAATTGCCCTCTTGAGGTGTCTGTTTATCTCTATGAACTATAGAGATTGCCAGTTTTTAAGCTAGTCGTTTAAGCTGAGTGAATCCCTCCCTTTATGCCATGTTGTTGGCTGTTCTCTTCATTTTAGATTTTATAAGTTGTGTTGTATCACATTAAAAGCTTTCTTTGTTTTTTCCCCAAGACTTCTCATTTTCAGTCATTCGATTTTGCCAGCATGGTCACTGAGGGAATAGCAGCATGTGTCTACCAAATGCTAACTGTGCCAGAGCAGCAGAGACAATTAAATCATCTCCTAAAGTCTTGGGAACTCAGCCAGACCCTGGTTTGTGTTCTACAGCAAGACTTTCTTGTCTGTTTGGTCTTAAAAACCAATGTCACCATGCTTGGTTAAGCTTAGGGATTGACAATGATGTTGAAGCAAATCCTTTAGTGTGTTATGGCCAGCTGTAACACTAGATGCTTCTGTTGACCTGCTATTGCCATGAGCTCTGAACTGAAGAGCACTTCTAGGCAACGTAATTTTTATGGCTCTTCAGTTCGTAGTTATCTACTAAGCCTCCATCAAGGGCCCCATCTGGGCCAATCTGAAGCATTGCTGAATGGGGATGACTCTCTTTGTAGGTCTCTTTTAGGTAGAATGAGGCACAGCCTGAAAGCAGCCGTGTGTTCTGCAAGGTAGTCACTTTCTACTGCCAGGGTGCAGGTTCCTACTCAAACTGGTTATTTGGGGCTTGGGTCCTCTCTACTAATTCTGTGAGGAATCCAGTCTTCTGATGTTTGCTATTCTTGTAATTTGGCTTCCTGGTTATCTGTAAGAAAAATGAAGTCTGACAGCTTCAGAATTAATGGAGCCTGGTTTCCAGTGAATCTTGTTTTTTGGATGATTGACTTTTTAATCTAATTAATCAGCCAGAAATATTATAATAAGACTGCAGTGTGAACTCATGCCTTGTAAACAGCAGAGAATCCAGGGTTGAGAGTGACATTCATAGTGTCCTAACACAGGAAGAGTTTCAATGAGCTTCTGTATATTTGCTTATATACCAAAGAATCTGCATAGGGGAGAAAATACTTCAATCTCCCTTCTGTAGATTTTCTGGTGTCTAAGGAGGCTTTGCCTCAGGTTATTTCCTTTAGCTTGTCACTGATAAAGTCTATCCACCCAGCCATGTTCGAGAATATATTTGACAGTCTCTGTCATCTTTGATCAATTTTTTTTTCTTGTTGTGAGGGCTGCCGTGCTTGATCTCTTCAACAAGGAGTGTGGCACACTGTGACTGCCTCCTCTCTGCCCTCTGCCATGGGAGTAGACCTTCTGTTTATGGACACTATTGTCCAGGAACTAAACAGGAGAGAAGAGGACCTTATGAGTTCAGCGTCACGTGTGTAGCTGCTAGCTGGCTATTGAGAGAGCAGTGTGCTTATGCTATCAGGGCACGCTTTACCAGGATGTGAAGACTTGCAGCTTCTCTGTTATCGCTGTTTTAGCATATCACCAACCTTAGTTTCTGCTTATGATTCCAAAGTCAAGATTTCATGCAAAAGTGGATGGGTTTAGAGGATTTACTCAATCTTTCCACTAGCAAATATTCTCCCAAGATAACATGATATAAGAAATATCTGTCGTTCCATAGCTTGTCCTCTCTCTATCTCCCCAGGCTTGGAAGTCTTCCCCAGCAGCACCTTGTGTGTCTGTTAGACTTTTTTAAGTTAAAGCTTTACATTGATGGCATTCTCTTTTTTGCAATGAATTTCTGGATTTTGAATTGCACACCCAAGACCCCTAGGGCATAATTTTTCAGGGAGTGCTGAATACCCAAGACACAACTCAATTTCAGTGGCAACTTTAGAGCAAGGCCTGAGTTGCCCCAGATAGTTCGGTGTTTCAGGAGCGTCAATGTTTGTTAGATTTTCTCCAGTTCCAATATCCCTCTTGGTGACAGTGTCACAAATGAAACATCAAACTGTCTTATAGGTGGCAAATGTATAACTGAGCAGAAGCTAACACTTGGTGTTTGCTCCTGGTATTCCAGTTTGTTCTTACAAGCTAGCTGAAGTGTATTGGATTTGATTTTCTTGCCATGATTCCCACTGTCCTACAGAGTTTACCATGACATAATTAGTGAAGTAGGAGCTCTGTCAAAGGCAGCAAGGGATAAAAGACGCTGATGCTGAGTTTAAAATAAGCCTTTACATTATGCTATATCTTGACTTTGCACTGTGTTCCATAACTTCTTCCTTCACTGTAAGTCGTAACTTAGGTGACTGTATAGGTTTGTATGTCTTTATTTTTAGTATAAACAAGTTACAAGACTGTTATAGTTTTCTGTTTTAAACTTAATTGCTTTAAAATTATGTAACAGTTTTGTTTAATCTGAGTGCTTGCATGGAGAATGCAAATGCAATTTAAGCATTCATCCCAACCCATTCCTAAAGCTCTGTCTAAATTGTGAGGATACAGTTGAAACTCATTTGAGTATTGTATTAAGTTTCCTTAACGGAGTACTGAATAAGACATATACTTCTTTGAGCTGTTTGTAGTAGTTCACACCCATGGAGAGCGAGAAGAATTAAAACATTTCCCTTAATATGGTGGCAGTTTTCTGCTTCACTTTGTGTAGCTAATAGAGAAGATCAATAGGTAGGGGGAAGAAAATACTTGGCCTGCTGAACTGTGTGTAAAGGGAAGCATTCCAGGCATTTCCTAAATCTGGAAATTCCTAAATATTCACAATAAAATATTGCATATATCAGTCTACCCATTATAGAATATGCTTCATTTCTAACCTCATAACTGGAAAATAACCTTTTCAGATGGCCTCATCTTCCATAGATGGGAATCAAAATCTTGCCCACACAACCTCCTGATGTGCCATGGTTCTGTAGTTCTGTTAATTTAATGTTTGCTTAACAGCAGTGTGTGTTGGAGGCACACACTGAAGCATAGAGGTTGGGATTCTGTGCTTTCTCATCTTTAATAAGAAGCTACAGCTTGAAATAACTTATTCCTAAAATGGTATGCATTTACAAGGATGTATTATTTTTATGTAGACTTTCCAGTTTTTTGGTCTGGCTGTTCTCAGACTAAAGCTGAAGAACATGCTTTATGCAGTTGAGATTCCAGGTTTACAAACCACCTCCAAGGTCTTTAAATGTTATGGATATATTGATTTATTTATTTTGATGATGAGTAGAAATGTGCAATGTAGGAACATGCTGGCAGAATTTTATAGTGGAATTTTTCTCTAACACTGAGAAGAAACCATCTGAGCCTTTTCTGTAGCAAAATATGTGGAGCCTCTTTGTGCCTGTTGAGCTTTTCTGAGAGCAATAGTTTTTTGTCACAGTATTTTGAAGAGTTCCAACATTTGGTTTTTCCTTGTTGGGTTAAACCTGAGAGTGCTAAAAAAAAACCCAAACTCTCTTCCCCCTTGCCTTCACTTTCACCACTCCTCCCTCCAAATTTAGTTTCACAAGACTTAGGCCAGGCTGTGTTCTATTTTAGCAGGTTTCATTGACCGTGGTGGGAACTGGGCCCATTCACCGGGGCAAAATTTATCCTCAGATATTTATTACAGAAAGACTGGTAATCTAACATTGATAGTCTAAATTTTGCGATAGGCCAGATACTAGTTGGCTTTATGATGTGGACATTGAATTTTAATGTTGATTCAAGCTTCAGCTTTTCTCATATATATATATATTTTAATCAGCTACCTGGATACATGCAGGGAAGCGCTCAGGAAAGGACCTGAAGGAAATTGGTCAGGAATAACAGTGATGGTCTTAATATAACTGAGTTAGAGGCCAAATCATACCATATTTCCATTGCCTGGCAAGAAGCTGACTATACTACAATTTTGCTGGAGTAAAAGTAAGGCATGAGGAGTGTGTTCAGAGGCTCTGTAAAGTTTGTTGTTGAGTGCAGTGTGGTTGAATCAGGACTCCTGATCACTGTTGGCCAAGGAGGCAGAGTATATTGTCCAAGACCTGAGGTGTGTTTTCCTTCCTCCTGCCTTTACCGCTTTCGGCAGGCGTCACTTGGACTGTTGTGTGCTGTAGCACTTACGTGGGTTGGGCCTCAGTTTGACATAATCCAAAAACAAGACTGAATTTTTTCTTTCCATTCCAGCAAACATCAAGATCATATCCCTGCAATGTTTCCTAGGCAATGCAGAAGCAAATAAGAGGGGATAGTGATAGTGCCTTCCCTAAAGAGATTAGAATTTAAAGCAGAGAGGTGAAAAGTGTGTGTAACAGTCAATGGGAATAAACAGGGATGAGAGGTGAGAATAATAGCGAAAGGAAATGAGCAAGCAGTTGCCTAGGCTTAGTTTTGTGGGATTAACCTTGACCTACCTACAGTAATTGGGTGCTAATCTCTGCTTTTCCCCTCCTTGGTGTTATCAGTTGGAAGACTCCTGTAGGTTTTGTCATAGAAAGAGGGTAAAGGCACAGAGAGCACCCTAAAAAAGGAATGTAGTCAGGGTATTGTATGCAGAGGACAGTAGGAAAACATCATTTAAGTGAAATGCTTAATTGAGGCTACTGAAGAATGGTATAATAGGAAGCAATATAATATAGAGGAATAAATAGGAAAAAATCACCTTTGTATCTGTATTTCCTTCATTAACTGTAATAAGATAAATGACTACAATACACAGCATTAATGAGCATGTTGTTTTCGTGTGAATAGTCTGGGTTTTTTCACTATCCAGAGAGGTAAGTAGGAAGACCTGAGTGTACCCAGGAAACTGGGCATGCGTGTGTACACAGCACTGTTTCCTCCTGTTTAAGCAGTAGCTGTTAAGTTCAAAGAAAAACAATGATACTTTGAATGCGATATCCTATGTCAGAGGAATGTGCATTTAATGCACTCACAATAAGAATTGAAGTGTTTCAGTTCAGATAGTTGCCTTTACAGCTGCGGTTTGTTTTTAAACAGGTTGTGAGGGCGGGAGAGAAACCCACATCTATTCTGCTGTAGCGCGCGGGATCCTCACTCCCACGGAGGGAGCGCTCGCGGGGCTTTGCTTTAAAGGAACTGGAGCAAGCAAAGACTCTTTGAGATTTCCTTTGCACCAGAAACAGCAAAACAATGTTGTCCGCCCGTGCGTTCTTCGTCACGTGCTGTAGCGCTGCCTCCCACGTAGGCCACGGTGGGTGAAGTGATGAAGCAGGCAGGGGAGAAGTGATTGAGATAAGAAAGGAAGATAAGAGTAAAGTGATTGTTTTTATTAGTTGGATCATCTGCTTTGCAAAACAAAAAAGACACTTTTTCCTCCTGGCAAAACTTGCAGTTTTAAGGCCTTGTTTCTGTAAACACTAAGAGTTGGGTTCAGCGATTGCTCTGGGCGGATGTGCTGGTAAAACATGCGTGGGCAGACTTGGGCCCTGGCTTCCTCGCATCTACCACAGGTGGGGACCAACACAGGGACAGCGAGGGAGGGGACAGGGACAGCGCGGGGTTGCTCAGATCTCTTTGAGCACGACTCAGAGACCGGCTTCCTGAGATTTCCCCTCGTGGAAGGGGAGTCCCTGCTACTACAGAAACATTTTAGGAGCTTTAGGTGAACTCCCATTTTGCTGGAAACGGCACCAGCTTTTAGTCAGAGGTGGGGGAAGCGCCAAGATGGTAGCACAGCCCATTTTCACCCCGGTAATGTTGTTCAAGAGTATCTCATCTACCTAGAAAACCCTAGTCACAAATTTCTGTGTAAATCTACCTCCTTGTTCTTGAGCTTAATGGCATCAGCCCCACAGTTATGGTGTGTATTTAAAAAATGATCATTTCCAATCACAAGAAGGAAGTAATAGATCATTAAAGTTGCTGTCATGGGGGGTGCTTGGGGGTGTAAGAGAGAGAGGAGCTATTTGTTGCCCTTTTGGTTAGTCTTGCTGGAAGGTGAAACATTGTTTAATTACTTGAGGTATTTTTGTTGTTTTTTTCTCCTGAAGAACTTCTTGAGCTTTTCATCTTTTGAGCACAGCAGGCAGCTGTAAGATTACTGCCGCGTGATGCAAAAAGAAAAGGGGGAGAAAGTGTTGACTGGAGGATTCTGGCAAACATTATTTAAACCGTTAGAGAAGTGCAGCAGATTGACTCTCCGACCATTAGGGCTGATAATGCCGCTCACAGAGCTTGTCAGCATTCCAGCTTCACATTTTTATAACCATTTAATTACTGCCAGTATTAAATATAGCTAAAATTCACCGTTGCAGCTAACACTCTGGAAGCATGCTGAAGACTAGAAGAAAGTAGAGAACAGGAAGCAGGCAGCCGGACTGTAATGAGCTTGCTCACCTTGTTAGGTAACTTCTCAATGATGGCCCTAATAACAGTTCTGAATTTTCTTTTTTTATCCCCCCCCCTTTTTTTTTTTTGCTTGCTGCTCTTCTGTCCACATTGTCCTTAGGATGTCCTCCAATTAAATCCTTTTCTCAAAATTTAATTTCACCGCATATTGTTAAATATATTTTGTTTTCTACTTCCTCCTGGCATGACAGAGGTCTGGCTGTTGGCTGCATTGCAGTCAGGTGCTGACACCTCACTGTCAACATATCAGAGCGTTCTCTGTGCGTCGAGGGATTGGTGAGTGGCACTGACCCACTGTGACAACTTCATCTCACTGTGGTGGGTGTTGAGCTGCTGTGAAGTAATCCAAAAATACTGATGTGTAGCAAATACTCGGAATACAGTTTGTCAGTGGGGCAAAATTTCTATAAACTATAGTAGGTCAGTAGAATTTCCAGCACGAACGTGTTAGTGTCATTCACTGCAGCTCTACTCGTAGATCAAGGGATGCTTCTCTCTTCCTCGCGGGGGACGGGGAGCAGCCCTGCAAGCCACGGAGCTCAGCCCAGAGGCTGCTCCTCCAGTGCCTGCCCCAGCCCAGGGCGCTGCTGGGGCAGGAGAGGTGCAGGAGGCGCTGGGGTATGGTGGAGACTGCGGGTGCGAGGATGTGCTTGTGCACAGCACGCAGGGGGCGCAGGCAAAGGCAGTTTGCCCCGGCAATGGTGCTTATCTCCGTTCCTCCTCTTCTCCCTCCTTCTTCCACTTTACAACGAAGGTTAGAGGCTGTGGAGGGAGAGAGCGAAAGGGATCACTGCTCGGGCAGCAAGGTGAGCTATCACGGCAGGGAGGCAGTGGTGTGGCACTGGCTGAGGGGGGTGAGAGAGGGCTGTGCAGGGCGCGTGCGTAGCGGGGAGGTGGGGAAGGGGTTTGGGCAGACACTAGCGTGAAGGGAGTCCGCTGCTGTGCAGTTCATGGTAGAGTAACAAAATCCTGATTTGGTGCCAGAGATTGATGAGGTAGGGCTGCTGGGATCACGTTGTTAGCTTTGGGAAGAAGGGGGAGGCAAAAATGCCATGCTAGATGACATCCTGAGACATGGTAAGTGCTGGGGAGAAGTATGTATGTCTGAATATGTATGCATAGGTGTATATATTAGTATATTGGCTTGTGTATATCTAATTGGTCTGTTGTTATTAAATTAGCTCTTAAACACTTTCCCTGAAGAAGGCTTTCTGGTCATTGATTGTTAATGTCACTGTTTCCAAAGGGGAAGACCTGTAAGCTACAGAGCGTAGGCCGGGCCTAGTGGACATAAAGGAAACGGAGGTGTGGGGACGGTGCCTGGAAGACTGGAAGAATCCCATGAGTCTTCCAGTCCTGCCTCTGAAGGAGGCGATGATGTGAAACCCGAGAAGGTTAATTTTAAGAGAATAGACAGGATCAGGCAAAAAGATGTTGGAGAAGGAGGGGTGTTGTGCCCAGGAGTCTTGCCTGGCCCTTTGGTGGGCTGAGGCAGACAGTGCAATATAAATTGTGTGAAGAAAAGTCTTGAGGAAATTGAGGTGGCCTAAAACTGCTGTATGCACTGGCACCTACTTCTGGACTTCGCTGGCCTGTCCTCTTTCCCAGTGATTAGGCTTGTACACTCTCTAATCCATAGTGCATTTCCTAATACAGTTGCAACATAATCCTTGGTTAAACAAAGAACACACACAGCACTCCAATATTCGCGGCACCTAACTTCTGATAACTAATGGCTCGTTATTTACCCACGCAGAGAAAAAGTTTCTGCCAGTTCCTGTGGGTCAAATGAGGTGTAAATACCACAAGCATACTTCTGGCACCAGCTAGCTTAAAATCCTCTCCCATTGCCAAATCTTCTTTTCTTAAATGCGAGAGCCAGCCAGGCAGACTGGTCTCAGAGTTCCTCAAAAATTTTACTTTAGGCTCTCAATCTGCCACCAGCTTTATTTTAGCCTCTTACTGCCTCTGCAATGGGGAACAAACACAGAAATAGTCTTTACAAGGTTGAACCTGAGGGCCTCCAGAGCACGGTATAAATATTGAATTGTTTTTCAGTTTCTGACATTTGCTGAAATCTAGAGTTTCAAAGTTGTCCTTTAAAAACTGGAGCACAAGCTTACTATGGCAAGAAGCCCAAAGGTCAGCTTATTTATGTGAGTGATCTCTTCAGAGATGCATTGATAATACTCTGATGGCCTTTGGCGTGCAAGATGAGAGAAGAGTCAACCCTGAGTTTGGGGACACAGATATTTAAACCACGCTGTTGTTTATGGTGATCTTCACCAAGGCCTGGTCCATACGAGTGAAGTCCAACTTTTTTCCCTTGGTTGCAAAGCATTAGAGCTATTTCTCGGTGGGCTGGGATTCAACAGCTATTCCTGCCAGTGTTAATGCTCACTTCTCATTCTTTCCCTGTTTATAGCCTTTTGGCACCTTCAGCTTTAACCATTGGGCCTGATCAAATTCCCAGTGAAGATAAACCCACTGACTTTGGCAGACATCATAAGTGATCCTTGGATCATAAACTCTTTGAGGCAGAAATTCTGTTCGTGATTTTTTTTTCTTGCTGTGCCCATCTCTGCTGCTGTAGAAGAAATTAAAGAACTGATATCATCTGATCGTGCTCTCTGCAAGTAGAAAGAGAGACCTGCTCTTGAACTAAATAAAACAAACATGCCTCGAGCAGATAGTTATCCCTGTTGCGTCTCCCCAAGCCTCTGTAAAAGCATATAGGGTCTGGATGGGAAAGCCATGCTTTCAGCTCCTCTTTTGAAAGCTACTCCCACACTGGAGTGCAGAGAAAACCAGTTATGCTAATGGCTAATATGCGCATACACCATCCTTCCCTTTCCCTCTTCCTTTGCCTTGCCAGCTTGTTTACTTCTCTAACAGGCTTATTCTCAGGACTTACAGGACAGATATATCGGAAGGTCTTTCCTTCGGGCTCTTCCTTCTTTGGGAACTGGCCTGAACACATGAGGCCAAGCCAATGTAAAGGTCAGTGCAGGGATTTGCAGACCCTCTGCAGTTAATCTGTGTGTGCACGGAGGACTCTGCATTTTGTGCGCCTCGAATCCAGCCTCCCTGCTCACGCAAATGCCGGTGGGCATTCCCAAGCGGCGGGGCGCTCCCCTTCGCCTGAGATGGCCTTGCTGCAGACACACCGCTATACGAATCGAATATAGAATTAAAGCAAAGACCCCAGTGCAAAAACCCCCCTTATCCCTGTGAGGGTGCCGCAATAGTTTAGGTCTTGATGCATTCCGTCTATGAAAAATGGAAGTGATAACACCACAGTGAAAATTTTTCCCACTAGTTAATTAGCGATGTATCCTAGCAATTGGATAGCCCTGCTCGTGTTTCCTTTTCTTCCTCCTGGTTTTCCAGTGTTTTTTTTACAAACACCACCTGCTACAGCTGTCTCTGTTACAGGGGAATACAATACAACTGTAACAACACTGGGAGATACAAACATGATTTTGAACTTTTGCTTTCCTGCCTGGTTATTTCCTTGTCACGTCCCTATTGTCTCTTCACTGGCACTTGCTTTGGAGCTGCTGGGGAGGAGATCGCCTTGTCGTTGTGTGTTTGCACAGCTTCTGAGCCTGCCGTGCCCCACATCTTGGCTGAGCAGGGTAGGTGCTACAGTAGTACCAATGGCAAATCAATTTGCGATACAAACAGGTTAACATTCTTCTCACTGCTTTAACAGGCAGTTTTCGCTGGGATGATGTGAAATAAGGTTGCGTTTCGTGGCAACCCTTTGCAACTCTGCTGAGACTTGCCAGTTTCTTTTCCAGCCTTTGTTATCAGCCTCCTGGGCCGAAGTTGACCAAGAGGGACTAGACAGGCACTTAGCAGGCTACGAAAAAGAATAGGTTGCGCTATTTTAACCTGGCTTTGACCTAATCTGGAACGCTATGAATTGRCATTTGGGGCAGTGAGGAAATCTGCGGTGATGCGCCAAGTCAACTGCGCTTGCTGCTCAGCAGCTGCTGTAAGCAACCTGTGTCTGTCTCGTCCTGCGGAGAGGTGGGATGAACATCCTGGCATGAGCATCCAAATGGTGCCAGGCAAGTCTCTCTAATTCTGCATAATACAGCCTGAAAGAAGCAGGGAATTACTTTGCCCTTAAATTGAAGATTAATGCGATTTTTCTGGGACAGAAGACATTGCCTGTTTTCTGGAAGGATAAAGTGTCCACTGAAACAGGATTATATTTACATTATTATTGCAGGGCCATCTGTGAAATAAGCTTTCTGTACTACAGTAAAGAGCCATGACCCCTCACAGAGTTATCTTTTAAGCTGCATGCTAAACCCACAGGGGCTTATGGCACAAAGCTAATGGGGATTTAACTTCTCATTGAAAGGAATTTGAAGCCTAACCCTATTTAGTTGCTCTTTGCTCTCATTGATTAAATGCCCAGTCCACTGTAAGAAACCTAATGGAATCATAACTGTATGAATTTTCCATCTAACAAAATGGATGCCAGGGGACACTCTATGCAATTTTTAAACTCTAACTCTGCTTCTTTCCTAATAAAAGGACACTTTAAATAGAAATGCCAATTCAAAGTAATGTTTTGTTTGTAGAGGAAAAAAAATGAATTTGAGTGAAAACATTTTTCAGCCCAAACCACCCCACAGAGTCCTTTCCTGGAAAAACTTCCAGTTTCTGTGTGGAGATCTGTAGTATTTTTCATGAGGCTTTTCACTGTTTTTCTTCTTTTCTGTGTTCGCTAATTCATTTCAGAGACTCCTTGTAGCATGCCATTTTTCAGAGTAGTTTTAAGTGATGCTATTTAAAAATAATCAACCTGCCATAAAGATGAGTCTTTCCTTTCCCCCTGAAACTGAACTGTGCTCTGGAGTTCCAGGTGGACTGTGTTCCATCAGGGACCAGCGACACTTTTTAAGATACAATAACTACAGCTCTGCAGGGAGGAGAACTGAAGGGTTACCGCCTCGGTAGGAGACTGTGAGCCACTGGGGCGGTTGGCGGTGAGCAGTATGTGGTGCCATGGTCCTGGGGTCCACCACTGGGTTTCAGTGTGATCTCTTTGGTTGCTGCTATTCTGAGAATTTCCTGTGTTCAAAATGTGGAGTGCTTTCTGAACAGCCATGCTAATGGTTAGTGTGTTTATTCTTTAATCGTTGTAGTTTATTAGGGCTTTGGTGTTTTCTTTCTAGAGAAAACCGTAATCTCTGGGAGGACAGAAGTCTATTCAAAGGAGAGCCCAAGCACTGAGGCATAAGCACATGGCTTAGCGTGTCATTGTCCYGTGCTTTTCCTGATCTTTCCATCGCCCTCTCTGGACATGCAGTCCTGCCCCCTGTTCTGCCTCTTGGCTGCAGAAGCGCAAGGGGTGATCTAACGTGAGGTCTTGCCTTCCTCCCAGTGCCTCAGCTAGCAGCCTGTCTGGCTGCAGGTTGCTTTCGGGTGGTTTGTCCTGGTCTCTAGACCAGGAAGGAGATAGGGTGTGGAGCCAAGTCCCGCTCCAGGTCTGCCACTCACCTCCTGGGTCATCTTGCAGATGTCTTCAGCTGGGGCAGAAGCAGATTCAAGCAGGACTTAGACTTCATCACCAGGCAAAGAGGGTCCTGAGCTCCACTGAGCCACACTAAAATAAATAAAAATGTAGTTACARTGTTATCCCCACCTCTGATCAGAAAGACTCGTCCCAGTTCCAAATGATGGATTTAGGGACCTCTTTGGTTTTATGATTCTTTTTTTTTTCTTAGTTATATAGGAATCTCAAGGCTACTGTACAGATTCCCTTATGTCTAGAGGAGCTGCTGTGCTTTTGCCGTTGTCAGGGCCCTGCTGAACTGCGGTGGCGCAGCAGCCCTGCGGTGGTAGTGTTTGTTGCGTAGAAGCGACTCCTGTGTGCTGACCGGATGCTTCTCCAAATTTACCAAACTTTGCTATTTCCAGGTTAAATGAGAGCAGGAGAGAGAGGCAGGCAGGCATATGGGCACTCGTAGGAATTTGCAGTCCAAGTTTCTGAACTTCAGCAGTGTCCATATATATGTATATGTATGTGTGTGTGTGTGTGTGTATATTTATGTGTGTAGGTATTTATATACATATATACGTATGTATTTATAACCACTGGCACTTGAGTATTCTGGGTATGGCCATTGTTATCTGCTGTTGGAATGGCTGCAAAAGAAAAGATTCCCAAAAGTGAGGATGCCTTTCTATGGATATCCCAGCCGCTGGAATTACGGAGAGTTCATAGGTGAATTAGTGCCCTGAGTTCCTTCGTTGTGAAAGCCCTTGGTGTTGTCCCAGTGAAGGATGAAGAAAAAGAACTTGGAAATTTTGGAAGTGATTGCAGCTCTGTGGTACAAAATAAACCCTGGGGATCTTTGAAGCTCTTCAAGGTCCTTGCATATAGCGAAGGCTCTAGGCATTGTGAATCCAGTTTTCACTTGCACTGGGATCCCTTTGGGATGTTTAAAAATGAAAAGTCCTGAAGGAGTTGAAATTAAGTTTAGTGTTGAGAACGCTGTCACTGACTTACTGCGTGACTTTGAGGAAGGCACTTTAACTTGTCTGTGTCGGTTTAGCCATCTTTAAAACAGGTGTAATCATACACAGCATAATAATTTCCCTCAGCGAGTGCCATTTTCAGTCTATCCTGCACTACTTAATGGTTTGTGTGACTGCTGAAATAACAGCCTGCTCTAAAACCGTAATGCCCTTATGTATTTTTCACATAATCACTAGTGGTTGAAATATTTGTTCTGACACTTGAGATTACTCATGTAAATAGAAAAATTATAGCATACTGGCGATGCCAGGCACCTTGAATTTCATCTGAACGTGTGGGTGATTGGAGAGGGATCTATAAATATTAYGGGAGAGGGGAAACAGCAAGTATGAACAGTGCATGAGAAATTTGGGATTGACTTACTCTTGAGATTTTGATAAAAGATTTTCAAAAACAGATCTAATTTAAGAGAATTTTGGATATGAGACAGTCCTTGGGAATCAGAGCACTGCAATAGTCTATTGAAGAAATACTGTGTTTTGTTCCATTGCCCTGCTTTACATGAAGCCAAATTTTATGTTGTGCTTTGAGTAGAGTTGCAAGGAGTTTGGCAATTCAGTCCTAATATCATGCAACTGAAAACTTTTTTTTATATACTTACAAAGTATTCTGCCTTGGAGACAGGCAGAAGCTTCAGTCTGATTACCAGTGAGTGACTCACAGGACCCACAATGATTCTCCTCAAAATGTGACCTGCTTTTTCCCCATGTTCAGCTGCCAAATTGCCTGTTTCCGATGTCTTCTGCTTCCATTATGAAAGATTTGCCTAGTTCTAATTGCAGGGTTCATAATGTCACAGTCCATGTGGTAAATGAGCAATGCCACATTTTACATAAAGACTGAGTAAGTTATTTAGCTGCTGTCTGCAGTTTTGACAGTTGTCTTTTTAAATTTTTAGTTTATCAGATATGGCACACTTGTGCACTGTAGCCGCAGACTAAGCAGTCTTTTCTTTGTGTGCGAGCTCTTCTTTACAGAGCCAGCGTCTCCTTCTGTAGCAAGCCGTAAGCATCTCCTTTTTGACCAAACATCAAACCTGTGGGGTTTATGGAATATTTACAAGGGAAAATTACTTTTTCAGATTATGAAAAAATAGATAGCTATATATTTATTTTGGGGAAATAACATAACGTACTGAAAAGGCAGATGAGTAACTTATGGGCCCTGGCCACTAGAATTCATACATTTATTGTTAGTGCCATATCATAAAACAGAACTGAATGGATCCAATGTATTGAAAAAGAAACTTTAAAATTTAAAATAAATAYAGTCTCTTGAAGGAGCAGGAGTGAAACTGTAACACAGTCAGTGTAGGTGGTATGAGTAGTGAAAGTTATAATGGAAAATATTGAGCAACCGTAACTGTAAAGAGTTTGTCTTCCGTTTATTATGATTTTGCCAGTCTGAAATTTTCTATACCAGATAACTGGCAACCGGTGACTGCTTTAGATCACTGTATCAGCTCAAGTGGTAGAAAGAGTTTGGTATTTAGAGCTCTGAATCAAATCAGTCATCCAGCTTTGGGACTCTTTGCGATTCTGTACGACACAATTTTGGATTTGTTTAGTTTCCATTAGGCTATTTTGAATACAAACATTACGAAAATTCCCCCTGCCCCCCCCCCCCAGCATTGAAACCTTATTTGTGAAACCTTATTTTCCTTCAACATGTATGCTGTTAGCCTCAGAGACGGACTTTGTGCTTAGAACTGGATACCATAACTCACAGGAGCTCAGGGGAAGCATTAGCAGGGACAAACTTCACATCAAAGCGGAGAGACACGGGGGGATGATGCCAATTTTAAAAGAAGTTTTCAGGCCATCTGATAAAGACTGTGGGGGAGTAGGTTGTATGATTTGCTCACACTTGCTGTATATGGATTATATAAATAACTGTGGCTTGGTGAGGAATGAAAATGGATTTATTTTTCCTAGGTTTTGCGGTCGACAAAATTAATGTGCTGCATAAAAAAAGAAAACATTTAATATTTCATTCCCTAGAAATATTTGCACTCTGGGAAACTCAGAAAGAGTCAAAGAATTGTTTACTAAAGGAGAACATCAGGCTTAGGGAATCAGTGGCTGAATCAACTCACATCATAGGCAAAGCCTCAGAAAAGAAAACAGGAAAAATAGCTCTCTGAAGACTCTACTTTCAGTGTTACAGCAGAGGCAAGGGGTGGCCGGGCAATGTAACCTGCAGCTCCACAACTGCTGGGAAATCAGAGAAAGAGATGTCCCTGGTGTACTGGGTGAGAAGAAGGCATCCGAAGGGGCTGCCCTTGGCTCCAGTGAAGACTTGCCTCTGGGGCTGCTCCTGTAGCTTCTCCGTTTCTCGGATCTCTTTGGTGGCGAGTTATGGGACTCCTTGGGACCTGCTGTGGGTGACGTGGTGTGACTGGTCACTCTTCCCTCTTCCGGTTACTCAAACCAGGAGGTTTCAGAGACTTGGCTTCCTGACAGCCGCCCATTTCCCCCCCTTCCCAGGTGCCTTGGCATCACCCAGCCCAAACTGTTTGCTTGTTTTTCCTCTGTGCCGATGCAAAGAGAGAGGAGGCGCGCATTCTGCTTATCTTTTAATGCTGTTACTTTTCAGAGGAAATAAGGATGGCACTTGGGCTTTCTGTTTGTAACAGACAAACTTAACCTCAACTAGCTTGTGTAGTAAGTAATTTGTTGGGGCCTGGACATGCAGATCCCTTGGTCTGCTGTCACGACTGCAAGAGTTCTCCCTTCACTGGCAAAGAGGTTCTCTCACTCATGCAAAATTGCTGATAGCAAGGTGCTTTGAATAGGAACTATCTTCATTTTTTGAGTGTAGCAGTATGATGATGCTTACCACTACTCCTTAACATTGCCCCAGCTTTTGTAAGAGCAGCTGTTAAAAGGAACATGGTGAAAGATTCTTCATAATTTTTTTCATAATTTCTTCATAATTGCTTTTACAAAGCAATTGCTGATCTTTTTCACCCTGCCTGCTTGTAGCCCACTGAAGGCTCGAACCTGAAGCCTGCTTGCTTTCTAGTAGTCTTTTTGGCACCATTTGCCTTCCATTCAGACGAACTTTGCCTAAAGGTGTGTTTGTCTCCAGGATCTTTCTGAAGTTTCTCTTAAAAAGCGCTAATTTATGTCTTCTAAATAAAAAGTATAATAAATGTATACATTGAAAATATTTTTAAAAGATTTTAAAAACAGCCCATYACAATTGAGATTCAAGCCTGTCTCTTTAAGGGAGCAAGCAATATATGCTGAGTTCAGCTGAATTTGTTTTAAAACAGCAGAAAATAGTAAATTCATCCTTGTCTCACTACAGTGCTAGAAATGAGCAAAGCGTAGATGGGATTTGTATTCTCACAAGGTGTTTCTTTTAACTAATTTGTATCATGTCCCTGTGGTGAGGATCTCATGCTCCTGGCAGATCAAGAGGTTTACAGCGTCAAGTCCCTTTCAGCACTGGGGGAAAGCAGAGATGTTACTAGATGTTACTTGTCTGAACACAGTAACAGATGTTTCTATAGAAAATTGCATAGAAACACTCACAAACAGTATTATTGTCTCTGCTTTTCTGTTTATGCCCACATTAAAGCTGCTGAAAGGTTCATACAAAATAACTTCACAGATGATCTGATTCATAAACTCTTTTCCTCAAGTATTTGCTCTCCTCCGTCTCAGTTTTGATGATGACACTGGTAGCTGGATGGATTCTCATCGCATTTTATGTCTTCACCATTGTGAGGGCAGTTGCATGAGTTTAGTGAAAGTTTGATCTCTCACGTGAACTCCACGAGGCGAATGCTGATGTCGTGATACTCTGCTGTCGTGATACTGAAGCAATCCCAGTGCAGCAGAGCTTTCTCCAGCTCTGAGTCGCGTTCATTGACAAGAGTGTAAGACACCCTGCGTTGACACTGGCATAGTTTGGCACAGTTTGTACATTTTTGGCAAGGCTTTTCCTTTCAGATATAACTAGCTCTGGGACGTTTTGGTTTTGTGCCTTACTGAAACTGCTGCATTGCAAGTTCTGTATTTTAATGTTTCATTGAGCAAAATGACATAACTGTGTTAAATGGGTGACTTGCTTGGCTCATCTGTCCTCCAGAAGCCCACATACCCACATACAGTGAATAATGCTAGGGTTTGCTGCTGTCCTTTTTTTTTTTCTTTTTACAGTATCACTTCATCAGCTGTTAAATGGCTCTGACTTGTTAACTTGGACTTGTAGCAGTGTTACCCTCAACTTCAGAGATGCTTGTTCTCATTTGTCTTCTCCTTTTCCTGCTGGAAGATGTCTACCTGGAGCATGGGCCTCACGTGCTTCTGACACGTTAGGCACTGAACAATGTTTCAACTAATCAAGAGCAGCACCAGCATGGAAACATTTTTAAGAAAATCTTTTATATGCCCTGCCGCCTGCGATAAACTTGCAGACTCTCGGGTGTGCTCGCTTCAGCACAGAAGACTCAAACAGTCCCCTCTTACTGAATAAGCCGATAAAGACACATCATCTGATCACCTTCAGTTCCCCGGACCTGAGTGACTCCAAAGGCTGATCCCTAAATGCAGGGTTAAGTTTTAGGTGTGATGGAGGGCTAGCCTAGTTCCTCTCCTCTGCTTCTTTGGGTGTAGGTATCATTAACGCTAGCACATCCTTGGAATATAGTCCTAGCAGGCTTCTAGGTGATGTTTTCTCTTGTAGTCGCCTTTGGGAGTCCTCTCTGCTTGCTTATTTAGGAGAGAACGAATGCATAAGGACTCTGCTTTTCCCCTGCAAAGTCAAAGTCCTTGATGGTCTTTCTTTGAGCAGATTAGGGCATGTTCTTCCTTTCACTTTCATATCGTAAACCTACATTTCCTGTCCTCATTCCTAGAGCAATGAAAGAGCTTTACTTTAGAGTCCTGGCTTGGCTTCAGCGGTCTTTTTTTCCCCTCCTAGGAAACAGTTTGAATGTGTCAGAAGAGACCCAGATTCTTCACAACTGTGTCTGGCCGAGAACCGCACCAAGTTGGTCTATAGTATTTCTCTCATTAAAAGCCTGCTTCTTTTTCTTCTTTTTTTTTTTTTTTAAAAAAAGTCATCTGTGAACAGTAACAAAGGATTAATTGTGGAGAGCTGGGACTTGGCAGAACTGCGTATAAATGATGTACTTTTTTGGAAGCTACACTGCCTGTCTTGCAGATCAAAAAATAAATGTGAAGTATTTCAATGTGTATCAGTGAATTAATTCATTTGACTGCCACTTCCGTTTTTCTGGCTGTTGTGGGGAAGGGAGCTCCAGAGATTGGAATTTTAATTGCTCAACTGCAGTTTCTAATTTGCGGTGCRCCAAAAGGTCATGGATCATTAATTAGTACTGAATATAAGGATCTCTGGAGCTGAGCTATGGCATCRAATGCATGAGTTTAGGCAACTCTTGACTGAAATTGCAGTCTATCAGTAAATTGAGTTATAATAATGAAACCATTTGAAAATTTTCTCAGTCTGTGCAAGTTGAATTCTGTGTTCTTGGAATATTTCCCGGTGGTCTTTGAGAATTTAATAATTTTATGTATATGTATAAACATATATATATATATACACATATATATACACACACATATACCTATATATAAAAATATATTTATTCTGTAGGCATATGTATACATGCCTAAAGACTAGGAAAGAGTATTTTTACATAATTCAGAGTTATTATACAATGGCATGCCTTATTTCTTTTTATTAAATAGTTTTGGACTTTAATCTATTAGGTAGGTTCATTGGCAATTAAAAAGTATGTAAAAACAGTGCTCTCTATAGCTGCTTTCTTTTTCAGTCACCGCCTGCCTTTGTATTACTGTATCCATAAGGTAACTCTATGTACTGAGTGTAATGGTCTGAAAACAGAATATTATCAACATTGCTACTTTAATGTCCAATAGTGTGTGTTATATTTTTTCTGGTATTATAACYTGATGATGGAATTGAATTGTATAATTTCAGTTAACATTGTTGCATTCAAGATTCTTGGATAGTGCCATGCAGAATAGCAATATGCCTATAATTCGTAGTGGCATCAGCTTGTTTTTTTTAACTGGAAGGACTAAGAAGTGGGATATGGACCGACTGTGGGATGTAGACGTGAGGGGGGTCACCATAAATTGCTGTGTGTAGTAGGGTTCATGGTGCATTGGTATAAAGCACAGTGTTCGGCAGTATTTGCATCCAGCATCCAGAGGTAAAGAGGAAATCATTGCTGATAAAACTCGTGAATCATCGTGGAACAGTGTGTACCTTATTTCAGCTAAATGCATAAACTAGGCTTTAATTGTGGTCATATAATTGCAACCATTGACTGGGCCAAATGGAAAAAAGTGGCTCTGAAATTTAAATAATACAAAAAGAATTATATAATTGGGTCAAGTTCTGCCACCTGTTCCATCTACACATTACATTTGTACATTTACGTGTGTTCATTTGGGGGCTATTAAAAAATGAAACACATTTGACTATGCCAGAACCTTAAAATCTGTTTTGTAAAACCAAACAGAACTCAGTGACAAATCTAGGCAGCTATGCTAGTATTTAGTGGAAAGCAGAGATCTACCAAAATCCTATTCCTTTCAGACAGAGAACAAACTCATTTTATTTTTTAATTCTCCTGTAGAATTTTGTAGCAAGGATGGCATTCAGCAGCGTATTTTACCCATACCTTAGTGGATCTTTATAAGTCTCTGGGTCTGAGTATCCATTCCCCATGGGAAGTTAGTAGAAAATAGATGTCTGGGAGTTCAGGTGTTGGCATGAGTTTTCATAGGACTTTTTTCCTCAAGGTAATTTTCTTGGCCTTTGCTGAGTTTGGGACTCGGTTTGTGGAAAGAGGGTTGTGTTTTTGCTCTCTTCTCCTGGTAACGCRTCCTCTTTTCACTAAAATAGTGCAGCTGCCTGTCATGAATTCGCCGGTGCATTGCTTGGAAACTTGGCTTCTTGGCATGTGGAGGGGAAGGCTCTTTTCTTCTATCCCCATGCCTTGGGAATTAAACTCACATTATGTGTTCCCACTTAGTGCTTAGGTTTAGAGCCAAATTTTTTACTTCAGCTTCCTTCCTCCCCTCTCCACTCTCTCTTTTTCTTAATTAAAAGATGCTCAGGTCTAGTGCATAGAGCTGCAGCTGAAGGAGGATGAGAACTGCACATATGAAGTAGCTACAGGATTGGACCTTGATTTATCATCACATTTGCTGGCATGTCACTGTAACAGAGTTCAAAAGCCCATCGGATTACTTCTGCAACTGGTTAATTGATAATCTCTAATTTTAAGAGAAAAAAAATTCTGCTTGTTGTCGAGCCGGATTTTTACAACCTTGGCCGTCCTCCCGTTTAAGTTAATGACAAAATCATATGAGTTCAGCAGAAGCAACAAGAGATTCACCACATCTGTATCTGTTCAGTCTCTGTGTTTCTCAAAGGCTGTGAAAGTACAACCAAAGTGAGATGCCTGCTGTTAAAACCAAATCCACAGGACACTGGCAAAAACCTCGTTCATTCAAAAGCCCCCAAATTCATTACCTCTGAAAATCAGATAATTTATGGGGTGTCCAGAGATGAGCACTGTTTTCGAGACTTAGGTGCCGAAGACTTTAGGATAACGGAAGCTGGGTAGATATCTGCAAAAAGACCATAAAATCACTTGTAAAGCCTCTTGTCTTCCTAGTCTCTGGAAACCCATAAGAATCTCATGACAGCAGTTCTCTGAGCAATAACGGAATGAATTTTAATTACCTAGGATAGTATGGGACCAAGAAGTCCAAGCAGAACATCATGATGAGTAGGACGATATTTCTGGTAAATTACAAATGATCCTTCTCAGAGAAGAATATTCTGGTAAATAGGTGAACAGAGAAGTCTTTATAGCTTTATAACTGAAGCTAGCAGATTAAAAAAAAGAGGGGAGAGCAAAAGCAAGATGGTTTAGAAGAAAGATGGTAGTAGACGCTCCCAGAGCCTGGGATCTTTCGTTTTGCACGGGTATCTCTCTTAGTAAAGCTGATCTGAAGTACATTGAAAATAGTGCTGAAATCACCAACCTTGTCTTTAGACAGAAGCACTATTCTCGTTCTTTATTCCCCTGAATGCTTCCATTGCTTTTTTTTCAAAAAAATCTGTCTGCTTTCCCTGATTTAACCTCCTTCACCACTCTGCCCTTTCGTAATTTATCCATCTTTTTGTTATTAAATTATTCCCAGGCTCTTCAACAGAACTGACATGATGATCTGCACTATTTGCTTGAAATTGTCTCTCACCGTGTTTTAATAACTCCCCCAAATAAGTTCCCGGCGCTACCGCCCTTTCAGTTCACCTCGCGGCTGCTCGAGTCGCGAGCCTGATCGGCTGACAGGAGCGAGTTAGCCGCCCGGCGGGACCTGCCGCTGCCCAGTGCCATAATACGCCTGGGTAAATTAGATGTGTACGTTTAACCGGTACGCTGAAACGTGAGATCTTTTCTTGATTGAGCTCTTAGTTAGCTTCCTGCAGGAGGATGAAACTGTGGCTGGTAAAATTAGCGTAGCACATGAAAATTAGCGCGAGGCTGACTATAGTGAAAGGCCGAGGCGGAGCATGCAAACGGGAGCCAAATGTTGGATCAAGCGGCCTGATTTGAATATAGTCTGAAAACAGGATAGCAAGCGCCAAGGACTGTCTAGGTCACCGTTAGGAAAAGATCTGTGCTATCCAGGAGTGAAGCAATGCTGAGAAGGGCTTGGAGCAAAACTGGCCATGAACTGCCAGAAGAGTTCAAAACCAAAAAAAGCCACTGCAGTATTTGCCTGCTAAAGAGGGGAATATGACGTAGGAGCAGAAGAGTGGCATTGCATTGCTTTCGGTATGCAGTACAAGTAAGATCATTTGGAAACACTATATTCGCTTTTCCTTTCTGTACAGAAAAAAACAGTGTTGTAAGGAGCTCAGAACAGATCTAATCTGATACCTCTAGTGCCATGAATGACTTGACCTCAGTTTTATTTACCCAAGAGAAGGTTAATAGGCGACTCGATCTTTGTTTACTCCACATGGTATGGACAAGCAGATCAGCTAGAAGAACGGCTTCCAGCAAGCAGAAACACCTGTAGAGATGGGTGGCAGGACACTGGCAAGTGCGAACAAAGCGAGACGTGATTTCTCAGCGCTGGGGGGGTCGCTGGAACATTTTAGACAGGGGAAAAATAGATTCACTGTCACTTGATTGAATGTCCTCCTAAAAAGGCTTCCTATACCTCATCCAACCCTCAACTTGTATATAGGAATTACTGGATAAGGCCTGTTGAGTTGAGGGCAGATGCCTCTCCTGGCCTTACACCCCTGTAGCTCGTAGGTTCTTATTTCTCCTGTTCTGCTCTTTTCTCCCGTTTTGCTCATTGCACCGTATTGAGATAGGCTGGAATCTTTCTAGATTTAGGTCTTACGTATTTGCACAGCCTCCAATGTTGTGATGCTAGACAAATAAAAATAATAAAGCGTGCTAACGGTTGGTACCAATTCGAAGAACTCACACTGGATGTAACTATTGAATATCTGCTTATTTGTTGCTTTTTTTTTTTCATAGTGAAATATATGAGAGAAGCAACACCCTACGTGAAGAAAGGGTCCCCTGTTTCAGAAATTGGATGGGAGACGCCTCCCCCCGAATCTCCTCGGCTGGGCTGTGCATCTTCTGACCCACTGTCACAGCTCTCTCTCTCCATCCACAGAGACAAAAAAACAATCCCACTCAAGATGTGCTACGTGACACGCAACATGACACTGTCAGACCCCGAGAACAGGTGAGCAGGGGCTTTTTTGCCGGGGACTGGGGTTTTGCCTTTGCACTGGATCGCTGTTGGTCTTTTCAGCGCTGGGATTGATGAGCAGCCGATTGACTGACGAGCAGTCCAGCAAGGAGCTAGCAAGGACACGTGCTTGCAGCTGAGCTGCCAGGCGCTGGGTTTAGCGCCCAGCTCCCCGGCAGGGACATGTGAATTCCCAGTTGGAGCTGGTGTGCCACTAGCCAGCTGTCAGTATGGGTGGCGAAAGCACGGGTCTCCGAGCCGGGCCACGTGTGCCACCCTATCCGCTGCGAGCCAAGGCCCAGACTCTGTCCCTGGTGACCCATGTGAATCTGGGGTTTGGCTCCATCCACTTGAGTTAATGGTCAGGCTCTTCAGCTTTTCTCACACAACTTCCACCTGAGATCTCAAGGTGTTTTACAGTCATTTCACAGCACTCCGTGGAGGTATCTGGGGAAATACAGACTTGTCAGTTTTGGGTAGTGCTAGAAAATTTCTTTAGTGCAGTTATCCAGCATTTTTATTAGAAATAGATTCATAGGGTTTGTTTTCACCCTGATCAAATGGCTAATTTTGAAGAACAAAACTGTACACATAATTGATTACATCTTCCAGGCTGACTTAATCTAATCCCATTAAATTTCAATTTCTTTTTTTTTATTATTATTAGTAGTCGTGTTTTAAGAATGGCCTGTTTTGTCCATTCAGTTCTGGGTATTAAAGTCAAAAATGTGAGAGAAGTTCCACTTGTAAGATGTGAATGGGGAATTTCCGTGTCTTCCTGTCTTTTTTTCCTAGTGCTAAATATAGGATGAGCTTACTAGCCCTTATTTATAACATACGTGGAACAGCTGCAACACACCAGCACACTCACTGATCCCTGCTCTAACAGCTGCCGGCAAAAAAGGGACCAGTCAGGTTAGAAGTACACGCTGATTCTTCCATCCGAATAATGGCCTTTTTGTTCTTCTCCAGTGCACTGGCTTATCAAGAAGCTGTTTGGAATGGCTTTGATTCTCAACACTTACATATAGGCACGACTAAAAGTTACGTTTTCATTTGCAGAGAAGAATAACGAGAAGGGGGCGAGCAGAAGGGGATTTTGGAGGATGGATTCCCCTGTATTCTCTTGTACTGCAGTTCAGAAACTTTATCAGTAGCTGTGTAATTTTCTTCCTGTATTTGTCTTACCTTCTTCTCAAATTTTTTTTCCCTGCACTGCCACCAATTTTTTTTTGTTTAGTATTGCTTTACTTTCCTTCCAGTCTTCAACTCATCAAGTAGTCAGTACTATAGGCAGTGATAGCTGGCCACTATGAAAGTGCAGTTGTAAAACAGTAATTAGTACTAGCAGTTTCTTTTTTAAATGTCCTTGCAAGTTTAGCTCAAGATGTTAATTGATATGGACCACTTTTTCTGCACATGTATGTGTAATCTAAAATGTTGGGGTTTGACAGCTGTACTGCTAGCCTTACAGCTTGTGGTTCTCTCTGCCATGGACTGTTTCTAAAAAAACCACCATGCAAGTTGCCTGGTTTGAATCACCAGAACATAACAATATTTTATGCCTGTTAGCTTTAGTCTTCTAGAATTTTTTCCTTCGTTTTTGGCTGTATAGTTCTCATCTTCTGTCCCTTTCCTAGTCCTGAAATGCATTTGAAGGGTAAGACGGATGTAGAGGGACAAGCTCTCACTGCACATGGCACTTCTGTGATGGAGCTAAGTTTCTGAAGTGTTCTACAAATGTGAACCTTCTTAGGTGCTACTAGGAAGTAATGTGTGGGAGGGTCGTATTGCTTATTATCATGGTTTTCATTTGGTGTTGCTGTCATTTCCTGTGGAAAGAATGACTTGTGACTTTTACTGTAGCCCAACACAATGTAATATACAGTCTGAGGTGGATTTTTCCATCCAAGCATGCAGTACTTCTCCCTCATGCTAGCTGCAGTGTAATAGTAGCATCCTGTGGATTCGCGTCTTTACTGATTTATTGTTGTTCAACAGTTCTGAATACTGGAACTGATAGTTCCCATTGGAAATGGTATTACAATGCAGTGACCCTCCCCCACTGAAATGTATCCCAGGATGGTGATATGAGTCCACAGAAATAACTGGATCCTTGTTCACAGCAGAGCCCAAACCGTGTCCTTACATGCTTATGACACTCCTGTTTTATAACCCAGTGACCTGACACACATAGATCTTACTACTGATGGGGTTRCTTTGCCGGAGTGTTTGAGAGGAGCACCGCTGGCAGACTGCCCAAGCTTATGCTGGCCATAAAAGGGCTTCTTATCTATATCTGAATGAATTTTCAAAGATGGCTGAGACCAAGCATGGACATGGAAAGCATGAGTTTCACAGTGCGAGAGTTTTTCCAGCACAGATTACAGGCTGAGATCATGTCACAGCAGCATTAGGGGACCAGGTGGCACTGGTTTGACTTTGAGCATGAGAAAGTAACTATGCTAAAGGACCCTGAAGGAAATGCCTGCTTTTTGAAACTGAATCATCTCTAGTTCTTAGAAAACTTGCGTGAAATGTGGGTATAACAGGCAAGGAGGAAGTCACACCCCTGGTTTTCTTACTAGAGGTGGTAGCCCTCCGTCGGATTTCTGCCTCTCCTTAAAGACTGGACTGAGTTAAGGTAGTCATAGGTCTGTGTCTATCCTCAAACAGTCCGGAGAACATGTTATTTCAGAGTGGGAGTGAAGTTGGGTGCTTTTAGAGCCAGCGCTTCTCAGATGTCTCCTCCATTTAACATGCCTGCATGTTCACTCTTAAGCAGATAGAGGATTGTTGCACAGGGAACTGTGGCACAAGTATAAATTTAAAAAGCTTTAAGACACCAAAGAGAAAATCCCGTGTAATACAAACCAATGCCAAGTCTGAGGGTGTAGGAAAATATTTTTTAATAGTACAAACACGGCAACAGGAGAAAAGATGCAGAGCATTTTAGTAGCATCTGTCTGTGTCAGGCTTGTCTGGACACAGGAGCCATTGTTATATTTTAGGCTGGAATAAACGAGGTTAAAGTAATTACCACTTACATGTGTTGTTTGCCTTCATTTTCATTGACAAGTGTCCTTCCGCGTGGCAGTGTTAAAGGTTAATGTCGGCCTCACAAGGGAGGGTTCCCCCCTCGGTGAAGGGACACGGGGGAAGGCTCACTGTGATTAATACAAACAAGCAGTAAATGTTATTGCGGCACAACAAGCTTTTCATCAGTTTCTGCTGATGATTTTAAGGAACAGGAAAAAGAAGAAGAAAATTGGTCCGTAAGGTGAAATTTGTTCTGTTTGTACTTTTCGAGTCTTGGGATCTGCTATAAAAGTACTGCTGTTCTCAGTATACGAGGCATGATATTCACTGTAGGAGGTGAGGCCATGCTGCACTGACTGAAGGTTTTTTCCTTCTTCTTTTGAATTCACCCTAAAATCCTGCTTGCAGGTCATTCAGTTAAACCCAGGAAGTTTGGGCATGATCCTGCCAACCTTTAGTGTGCACAGATCACTTTCCCGGTCGCAGGAGTTCAAAGCAGTGCGATCCTTAAGGGGAGCTTCAGCAGGGGCTCAGCCTTAGGGATTAAGGTATTCCTTGTCATACCCGTTGCAGGATTTGGCCCTTTGATAGGGAAAGATTGCTTTGATTTTTAAGCTAGGAAGACTGAGCTAAGGACAATTTCACAATACTGGCTGCAGCTACACGCAATGGCAGCAAGTCCAGGAAGTTTGTGGGGTCTAACAGAATTACACTGTAGATGCTTGGAATAGTAGACAAGGAAGTTTTCTTATGTATTTTCTGTTTAAGGGTTGAATTGAGAATAATAGTCAGAAGATAAAATTCAGCAAGTATGTTTTAAAAATAGTGCGGGAATTGGATTCCCCAAATTCCCTGGAATGCGTTCGTCCTGAGCACTGCGCCACTGAGCCGCCCCTAGGCACTCACCTTCCAGGATTACTGGGAGACATGAGGCACGTTGCGACCTGGTTACTTTGAAGGCAGCTACAGACTGTAGCTGGTTGATTGCTTTGATTAAAACAAGTTTTTTAAGTTTTTACATGAAACACTGATTCAGTGAAAAAAGTATTTGCAAGACTTATTGCAAAAATGTCACTTGACCCAAATGATTCCTTTTGCACACAGTCTTTCTGAAAACTTTTTGTACATTATTTAATAACGTATCAGTAGTGCACAATAGCATTTAGAGTCAGTGAGAACTTGCATTTTGCATTATAATTGGCATGATATGAGTGGGGAAGTTATATAAACATGAAAAAAAATCCCTGTGTGATTCTGAAATGAAATTTCAAAATCTTAAATGTAAAACAAATTCTAGTGAATTTGGATGTATTTACTCTTGTCACAATAGGGAATGAAAACAAATGTTGAAACTTCCTTTAAAATTAAAACTTAGTTTCAACCAGCTTTAATATGACATAGTAAAAACCAGTCTGCACCAAAAAACTTGAGTCATGAATGCAAGTTCCAAACACAAGAAGTCATCAGAAGTGTGTGAAGGTGAGATAAAAATACAAGCATCCTTAAGTGGAAGGCAGGGAGCTGTGGCACTGCTATAGAACAGAACAGTCCAAAAATGGACTTTCTGAATGTTTTTCTAATGCATTTTTAGCTGTGAAGCTAATTCATTGTTTTTATATATGATAGCTTGAATATGAACAGAAATTCCATGCCTTTTTAACAGAATCTACAACAGATGAGTGCATGTAGTTGGGGACCCGCCCTTCTTCCAGGACTCTCAATTTCACTATTGCTCTAAAGCACAACTATTTTTCTTTAGAAGGATTACAAGAAGGAATTAAAAGATGGAGGGTTTTTAGCTTCTGCAGCTCTTCAGGATCACACACATACAGTTTAAGGGCAGCCAAGTGGGGCAGGGAGGAAGCACGGAGACAAGTATTAGACAGTGCAGGACTGTCTGGACATCTTGTTGGTTAACATTCGGGTGGGCTCCACCCTGCCTGTTTCCTGCTTCATAACCGTGACCGTGCTTTGAAGTTGCCACGCCAGTGCAGCCATCGCTATGCAAAACAAAGGCTGGATTCTCGTYGAAGAGCAATGTGATTTAGGTGTGCATCTTTGCAGCTCAGGCTTTTTTCCTGCTTATAAGGGAGCTGATGCACTGGCTCACGTACCTTGTGTTGGACTCCTGGAGGGCAAGGTGGTGCCGTGACGAATGACCATGTTACAGTGTGCGAGTTATGGCTGCTCTTGTTCCCATTTGTCTTACTTTGCTTTGTGTCTCTCCTCCCTTAATTGAGAGGTGAACAGTTTGATAACGCTGTGCTCAGCGAGGGACAGCCAACAACGCACAGTTTGCTGGTTGCTAATAGAAGTACAAATGGAGTGAGGTGCTGTGCCCAGACCGAGCCCCTGATCCAGGATTAAAGAGGCGATGGAGCATTTGTGTTACAGTGCTGACACCGTTGCGGCTTGCCTGGAGCTGTTTCAGCCCTGGGTGGATAGCAGCGGTTCTGCTGTGCTTGCTGAGGAGGGAGAAAATTCCCCTTCTTCATGGATAGTACGTATTTAGCAGAATTGGACGCTGGTTTAGAAAACTTTGTTCCATGTTTGATTCTTTTTCTATTGCTATTACCATGTGATGTGGGTGAAGAAAAGAAAGAGCTGGGAAGTATAAATGCCTGGGGGAGAGAGCAATGGTAGAGATACAATAAAGGATGAATACATTACAATGACAGTGCCAGCATAAAAAATCCAAAAACCCCAAGGGATTTTGGTCTAGCGCCTCATGTTGGTACTGAGCTGCTCTCTGGCTCTAGACAAACTCTGTGAAATGGAGAAAATATATTTTCCTACTTCATGGTGTTGTTGTGAGTCACAACTTTAGATCCTTGGATGAAAGAGCTATAGCACTTAATTATCATTATTGGTACAGACATGTTTTGCTATTTGAATATCAATAAGTCCTTTGAAGAAGTCATTGAGCCTGCTAGAGTCAAGGTCCTGATTTATATCAAGATTTTTTGTTATTGTTTTTTTCCTGGTGGGCTGTGCTTATTATCTGTTTAGATTAATGTTAAACTACGGAAGAAATCAACAATCCAACATTAAAGTAAAGCAACTTAAAAGGGTCCAATTCAAATGCAGAGAAGAACAAAAATGACAATAATCAGGGTGAAATTCTGGTCGACTATCCCTCCCATCCTTAAATCACCCTGTTGTGCTGGACTGTTGCAGGGTGCACAGTCTGTTATATAAGGATAATCTACTGCTGTGAAGCCCTTTACATCCTTGCCCACAATGGGTAGTGAATTTAATATCAGGGTGAACATGGATTTTTAATCTTACCTTCAACTATTTTACTTTTATGGATCCAAATCCTCCTTTCATGTAAAGTTGGATGTTTCTTATTGTGTTCTTATTTGTTTGTAATCCTGTAACCCCCAATCTGGCCTGAAAAACCTGCTATCTACTGTGAGGGAACAAGTAGGAGATAGTAGAAAGCTACCCACCTGTCTCTATTTTCAAGCTGAGAGAAGCTAGGTGATCTAGCTAAAAAGGCACTTACAGCATCCCATTCAATTCCTATAGGTGTCGTAAGTGTGGGACCTTGAGCTCCAGTCCTAGTCACGCTCTGGCCACTCCAGAGCCACCAAATGCAGAGCCATTTGGAGCGGTGTTTGGTGACACCGAAGAGCTAGGCTGTCCCGCAGGATCTCCTTTCTGGAAGGCCTGAGAAACTTGTGAACACGTCCTCTTTAAGAGCGGCATGGCTGGTGGGTCTCTCCTGGGTAGCTAGGGTCAATGCATTCAGGGCTAGGGACATTAGACAAGAGGCATGTAAGATTGTATTTCTCCTCTTTTAACAGAATTTGGGGGCAAATTATTAACCAGTAACAGTTAATAATTGGTTCAGGCTGGGGTGTCTGACAGTCCTGTATTGCATCATCTGCTCTTCGGACAGGTCTGTGATTTCCAGTGCATTTTGCAGATTGTAATCATCTGTCTTGCAAAGGGGCGATTTTCCCACCCTGTAGGAGCTCAAACTCTGAAGCCTCTAGACAGAAAGACTAATTCTTTTATTCTGTTTTTCATTATTATGAACAGATATTTCCCATCATTTGTGAAACTCTGTACCAGCCAAATCGGTTGTAGTTTTTTGCTCTAGGTCTTATGAACTGGGATCTTAGCCTCAGTTTCTTCTCGGCCTTCTTGGAACTTTGAAACTTTGAATGTTCATCTACTTTTATTTACTCCAGTTTTGGGTTGAATTCTTGCAAAGTGTGTTCAATTTTATTTTGTTAAATCATTTTGCAAATAGCCTTCTAATGTCCTAAGGATCTGTAGTAGTCTCTGGGCTACTGCGTGAGATGTGAATTGCTGGGGGTATGTGTCAAGGAATTAGGGGTGGAGCAGAAAACACTGGAGTTGTCCTCCTGCATGCTTGAGACATCAGTGGAGAAGTGGATGGTCAGAACATGTCATGACTGACCTTCAGTCTGTGCAGATCGTGGTGAAACTGTAGGGTCTGGGATTAGACATGTTTTCTCTTGAAAAACACGCCATGTTCTTCCCTGTGTGTAATGACATGGGACTTTCTCCCCTCCCAGTCCTTCTCTGTTGGATGGATGAGCTCCTGGTATCATTCCCATCTCCAGCACTAATGGCATGGGAATGGGCAAAGAGCACTTGCCTGCATGAGTGAAAAAAAATGGGTGTTCTTGCATGTGTCTGCAGGCATGCAAATGTGTGAGTGTAAATAAAGCTCTGTGTGTGTGTGTGTATGTGTGAAAAAGACTGAATGTGGCTTGACAGACAGGAATAAAATGTGTCGTGGCAAGTGAGTGGCAAGTTAGGATGTGTGTGGTACAGAGATGTCTGTAACTGAGCCTGGCTTCACTTTCAGCTGGATTTTTGATGAACAGACTTTTTACCAAAGTTTTTCTTTTCTGTGAAAAACTTTGGATAACAAGCTATGAGGAATGGAAGTAAGAATAAAGTAACTGGGAATGGATCTGGAGAGGGGGAATAATAAGAAGCTGTCTTGAGATATGCATGGGGGAAGGGAGGAGAACAGACTAAGAAATGGTGATGGAGAAGTAAACTAACTAGCAAGGCAAAGTGATGAACCAAGAGAGTGAATACTACAACCCACTTCATTGAGTGAGTGTTTTCATAAAACAGAGAAAATTAAAACACTGCTGAGATGAGGAAAGAAAGATGCTCAAAGAGATACATCACAGACCAAGAGAAAAAACAGAGCAGTATGACTACTGCAGGGAGGGACAGAGAAGGGAAAACAGTTGTGTTTTATGTTTGTCTGTACATACGGTGTATATAGCTAAGTGCTGACATCCAGGCTGCCCCTAAATACTGTTGGAGAGCAATTTTAACACCTAGGAGATCTGCCAACTACAGAGAGTTGAAATGCAAGGCTTCCAGTTTCCTGTGATTCTCCTGCCTTGCTGCCCTCCCTGCCGTCCTTGTGTAAATGACACCGGCAAACTAGAGTCCGGGAATTTTAGTCTCTCAGCAAATCATTGCAGTCTTGTGGCACTGCATAAATGCTGTATCATAATACATGACCTGTCACATCCATGAACATCCACGTGAACAAGAGACGATAAATGTGGGGAGGAGGTCCTGAAGCCTGGATTCATCTCTCCTAGCTTAGCTACTTATTCTGGACTCCTTCTGTGGTCAGTGAGGAGGAGGAGACATCCCCTGTGGTCAGTTTAGTGCTAGGGGGCTGCCTGGCATGCAGYGGCCATGTATATTCCTTCTGACCACACTGGGAGCCTACAGTGATAAACTGCCTAATTTAGGTCCCCCAGCTAAATGCCAGTAGGTAGCGAGACTGTGTTTTAGTGCTTACACTGTATGTGTAAACATAGCTATTTTTAATGCCCTATTGCCACTTAACAGCCCTCCTGCTTTCACACACATTTCTGCTGATGGAAAGTCCTCTTTTCCTATAGTAGGAATGAGAGAGAGTTACACTGAAGTTGTTATTTCCTCTCATCACTTACACGGAGCTTTTCCATTGATCTCTGAGTCTGTTAAATGAGAAGATGAATGTCGCTAACTCGGTGCTGCCAATAGTGAAAGTGCAGTGGGGTGACATATGCCCACAGTCGCAGGAGAGGTCAGCAGCATCTCTGAGACTCAGCCTCTGGGATGCTGAATCCCAGGTATTGCCCTCTCCATGGGGCTCAGAGGCCAATAACTTATCTATATGGAATTTGTGGTTTGTTGAACAGTCTGGCTTCTGTTTTGCTTCACTGGGCCGCTAATCAATGACCCCTTGGATTTCTTGATCACATAAAACAAAAAGGCATATAAAGCAATGCAATGTTCAGACACATGCTGCTCGGTTGAGGTGGACCTGCTGTTTGTCCCCTACAGCAAGACCTTCTCCCATGGCAGTTCATCAGCAAGCCGGAGCTGATCTTTCAGCAGCCCAAATCTTATGTCTCCTTTCCTTACTCATTTTCATCCACGCTCATGGATCTTGTGTCCTTCTTTTTCCTGGGTCCTATTATGCTGCTGCCTCCCAGCAACTGTGACACTGTTGTTCTTTCTCAGAAGACATTAATTCTTCTCTAAGTCCATGAAAGTTTATTTATATGCAGCAGCATGAGGTTGTCTACCCTCTTCCCTGGACTTTCCCAGTCTGAAGCAGTCCTTACCACTATATACTATCTACAGTCACTTGCTCTTTACTTAGCACAGATTGAGCACTAATTGCAGAAGCATTGTGCTTCGAAGTTGGCTGCGGCTTTCCTAATGGTGCAGCTTTTGTGGCTGAAACAATTTTTTTCCCCTAGCCCTAATGCATCCCTTTCGCTGACAGAGATTTGCTTCAGGGAGCTGTGGTCAGTGTTTTTACCACACCAATCACAACAGCTCCTAGTCTTAAAGAAGTTTTCGGCAGTGCCCACTGTGTCTCTGAAATCATTCCTGTTTTTTTTTCCAAGTACTTGACCTCACTGCTCCTTGAAACAGCACTTTTGCCATTGTTTGGGTGCAGAATCCAGTTAGCCACAGTGAAAAGGGTTGGACTGTGTATTTCTGCAGCATCAAAATTCAGCACTATTACAACCAGAACATGAAAGAAAAGAATGAGAAGGAAGATAAAAGGCTTTTTGGGCAATGTGTGGAACAAGTTCTGCTTCTTAATGTCCGTAGACATTTAAAAAATATTAAATATATTGTTCTGGGTAGAGAAAGGTGGCTCGTGATGTGTTGTGCAGATTGGTCGGTATGAGCACACATTAATGTGAACAATTCCAGCGCAGAACCAAGTCCTTTCCTTACTTGCATGCTGTGCCACTCCACTGATATCCTTTTTATTAAGGCCCAGCTGGCAGCAAATAGAGATGAAATCATCTGTGACAGCTCGTTAGTGATATATGCACCCTCTGTTTGGACGTAAGTGTAGTCCAACTCCCAAGGAACAAGTAGCTACGTCATTGTAACTGCTGTAAGTTGAAAGTCAGCAAGTAATTTTTAATACAGCTGGTACCCTTGTGACAGCACAGGGAGCGAGAGACTTTCCCATAGAAAACTTCCACTTGATAACCAAATAGCGCTTGCTTTGTAAAATTGTTTTCACCTGCTTTGAGGTGCATCAAGTGAAGATACTTCCTCAGTGTGTGCTGGGAAACCAGCACAACCTATTCGTCTCTTTATGGAACATTTTCTTTGGAAGCTAAACCTGAATTTTCCATTTGTTAATTTTAACATACTTTATTCCTGGCTTATCCCCTGATGCTGCATGTAGAATTAAACAAGAACCTTAGCATTTTTATTATTATTATTTTATAAACAACTAGAACTATTTAAATATCACCTCCGAATGTATTACTCCAAATCCCCAGGGCCAAACTTGTACTGGAAAGCTTCCAATATTTCTACCCTCAGAAGTGGACAAACTTACTTCCCACTGTTTCATGTGCATTTCTCAAGACAACTGACGGAGGAAATGGTCTGAGAAGTTTGGCCTTTGAGCCCCTTTTAAGTTTGCAAAGTCAGTGTTAGGATTTGTGTTCCTGGCTACGCTGGTGCAAAATCAATATAGTGGGATGCTCTTGAATAACTCTGGCTCCAGCTTATCATTAACTTCAAGGGATTTACTCCACACTTTAATCAGTCACTGAATACATAATCTGACCCAGGAAAAGGCACAAAGTGTAAATCAGTGCCTAATTTGGTCCTAAGCCAAAGCTGGTGGGAGAAGTGCTTTCAAGAGATTTGATAAAAGGTATTTCTTAGATAATGAACCCTCCTACACAAGGAGGCCTTATCAAATGTGGAATGAATATGGTCTGTCAAACATTTGCTTTCAACTACTTGCGATCCTCTGTGAAATAAAGGGCCTGGATCCAGCTAGGCAGCGAGTTTTGGTCTCTTATTTGCAAGGTTACGGCATTGGGAGAATTCAGATTTTGCGTCAACCCCGTGTTCTGCAAGTGGAAAACGGGAGGCTGGGAAATATTCCCTGGCTCAGTGGAACTCTTTGAGAAGGAGAGAGAAAATTACTCCTTTATTATAAGGTTTGCCAAATGATCTCTGAGAAAATGTGATATCATTCATATGCATTGCCAAGCTGGAGAGATGCCGCGCATCTTGGCAGCCATCTAGAGCTAACATATAATTCCTTTGGGTTGGTATGGGCTTTATCAGAAACAGTTCCATATGCAGTATTTACATAACTGTGGTGGAGTGTGAGAATAAACACAGCTGTGGCATTGCCCTAAATATTTCAGTTCAGTAGGGAATTAAGGGAACTTTATCACTGAACTGCAGATAAACATAATACAGTAAGCAGTGGTCAGTTTAGCCAGGGAACAAATCAAAGCTACAATGGCGGAACTGCTGGAAACACTGAAGTACTTCAGTGCTGGAGTTTACTCAGGTCACTGGTATTTTTTTGCTTTTCAGAAAATATGGAAAGGCCATCAGTTGGCTGTTAAACTAAAAGCAGTATCCAAAAGGACTGGTGAATCAAAGCAACATACACTGAAAGGCAGAAGATGGAAGAGTTTGTAGGGATGTAGCGCTTTCAGCATCTGATTGCAGTAGGAGCCCATGGGTATCTGGGAAGTTTCCATCAGGATCTCTGTCTCAAATGACTGCAAAGATGGCAGTCCTAGATCTTTAGCAGAAACCTGTAAAGCTGGGTTCTTGTAGATAGTTTAATGCCCAGATCTCATAGAGGTCAATAGCAAAGCTTAGGTGGTTAAGGATTTAGGCTTGGGTTCTTACTGTATGAATAAAGAGGGTAACCTGCTTAGCAGCTTGCACAGGCCTGAGACTTGCAGACGTCTTTCTTAGGCTGGACCAGCGCTGTGGCTAGCAGGGCTCAGTTTCAGTGCTGCCAGTGCAGCAGTTACTCTTGTTTTGAATTCCCTTTTGAAAAATGTAGCATATAGTGCCCAACCTTCCTGTCATTCAGCTAAGGGAACGAGGTAGTCTCTCTGCAGTTGGTGGTGTATCACCATCAAACTTCGATGACTGACAACCAGTCCCCAGATAACTCCATTAGCAGCCGCTGACAGATGGTATTTTAAGAATATTTTTGCAAACAAGGCACTCTGTGTGTGTGCATATATATAGTAGAATATATACACTGATATCACAGTAGAATGCATATATGTTGGAATATGTTACATGGTGTCAAACTGAAACAGCACTCCATAGTTTTGAGTCACCTAAAAAAAAAAAAAGTTACTGTCTAAGTTGTCTAAAGGCTCATTATTTTAGGGGCCAGAACTACTGCAGGCATACTGAAATAGCCATCACCAAGGGAAATACATACAGATGAGGGCCCAGCTAGCAAAATACTTTTTGGTATGTTTATCCGCTTGCTTTAAATAGAACTGAAGTGTTACTCCAGTGCTAATTCCAGCTTGTAGGGAAGCAAGTTGCCATTTGGAAGGACTGTCAGCCCCAGATAGTTTATTTTTAAACCAAAACTTGCTGCAAATCTGACTTAAAAAGAAATGACACGAGCTCGCTGCCRTTCCTTTGTAACTGAAAAAGAAGCAGTTTTTTTCTGTGTCTTTATAATACTTGTTCAGCGCTTTGTTTACAGCACGATATGCAGTGACTTTGGAGGTGGGAGCTCTTGTACAGAAATCACAAGCTCTGTATGGATCGTTGTTTCACCAAATCCATACTGTGCGTTAACCTTTTTGAAAAATGGCACAATACTGCCTGCTGTCCAGATAATTTTTCCCTTTAAAAGAAGTATTAAAATGGGTGACAGAGTGCAGAAAGTAGTGAGTGGTATTCCTGGCTTGTTCCCAGCCTCCTCTGGATTATGCACAAATCTCATCCCCTCTTTGGGTGCTTTTCCAGTGGTGAAATGGGGATGCTGTGACTGAACCCCCTTTGTAAAATGCTTTGAGATCTCATGACAAAAAGTGTTATTTAAGTAGGAAGTAACATTTCACTAATTACCACAAGGTACTTTTAAAATCCAAGTCCAGTTTGCTTCCATTGTTTTCTGGGTACAAGATCAAGTTCGTGTGGCACTGAGAGAGCAGGAGTTTCTGATCAAAGGCAGAAAAAGGGTGTGGGAGCTATGTATGATCTTCATGCTCATCGGTCACAAATAGCTGAATCGTAACTGCTCCAGAGACAGCGTTTTCTTGCGGTTAAAAAAAGTAAGAATATGGTGAGGAAAGTGCATATCTACAAACATAATTTTCTTAATCATCAGATCTGCATAGYGTGACCAGGAATTGTTTCTTCAGTACCTAAAGCTGAATTCTCTGTACCTACTGGAATAGCTAAATACAGGACTTTATTTTCCRAAGGTGCTGAGTTCCAGTAGTGTTACTGAGGAAACATGAGCTATTGTGTTAGCTCAGCACTTTCTGAAAAATCAACCCACTTTTAAAACTATCTAAACAGTGATTTAGGACCCTGGACTGTTCAGTTGCTTAGTTTGGAAAATCCTGACCTTTTCTATTTTTAGAGCAGTGTCTACGTGTAGACAGCCCCTTCCCAAAACGGACAAACAAAAGACCAACAGTCCTGATTCTGTTAGCRCTAGAGAACGGCGCAGATAGAGCTGGGTTCTCTTCTGGATTCTGCCTGTTTTAATCAATTAATTTAAAATTGTTAATTGTTAATTAAGCTCCAACTTGCAGGATTTTGTGATTATATAACAAATTTCGTATTGCAGTATTGTCCTGAACCTCAACACCAACAAATTCCACTGTGCTAATTACTTCTCTGTTAGAGAAAAGAGGCATTATGTGTCCCAGGGATCATGCAGTAATACACAAGTACATGGCTGGTCTCAAATCTCACGTTGAATTTGTGTGGGTAGTGTTGAGGGGAAGTCACAGGACATGTATAATGAAAAAGCACTGATGTGATACGGASCTGAGTGATAGGCAATGACCAGGGCTTGGTTTTGCAGTCACTATGTAAAGATAAACCAGACTATTACTTATTGTGCTAGTTTATAAGTTCAAATGAAAGTGGCCCACAAAGCTATAGAAGAGCACACGGAGCCCCACTAACTAATAGTTCACTAAAAACAGAGCTGAAATAGCTGCAACTCTCTCTAAAAGGGTTTTTTGTTGTTGTTGTTGTTGTTGTTGTTGTTGTTGTTGTTAGCAAAGGTGTTGGCACAATTCCCATAACCACTACATACAGGATTATTTTTCCTGAAAACTGTGTTCATCTGTGCCTTTGAAACCACAGTTGTGGAGTGAAAACCCACGGGATGGTCTAGTAAGCATGTTTTTTGGGGAAAACATCTATCTCCGCATGAATTAAGAAAACCATGAAAGATGCCTGCCAGCAGCAATCATGTGGTTGTGGTTGGCACATTCTTGCTGACACTGCTATCAGGATCTAAATGGAGCATTCAGGATATTTGTAACTCATGGAGAAGGCCAATTAAGTTGGGTTTCTGGTTCATATTTAGTGGTGTCACTGAACCCACAGTGGAGTCCCAAGAAAACTTCTCTATTTAGGATTAGGGCTTTTTCATTTAGCTCTGCATATATAAAATAAGTGCATTGAGAAACTCTGGTGGTGCCTTGATGTACAGCTGAAGAAGGCAGCTGCTTATCCCCAGCTTGTCCACAGTCACTGTTCCTTGGTGGTTGTTGTGTCAGAGTTCAAAGCCTGAGGAACTGCTGAGCGGGAAGAGATAGCCTCATGGAAAAACAGCGGTGTATCTTTTTAAGTAATAGATTAATTACTTTTGCCTTTCTATTTGGAATTCCTGTTGACATACTAGATGCGGGGTTGGATCGACATGGGCAAATCCCTTTTGTAAGGATCAGTACTTCATGGTAGCATCAGTACAGGCATAACCAGGTGGATCCCACTAAATTCAGCCACTGTAAAGGTAAGTTTAGTGGTAGGTCTTCATACTAGTATCATGCTTTTTAACTCTAACAGTAAGCTAGGTAACAAATTTAGCCACCTAACAGTATTTGAGTTTCTAGAGTGAACATAATGTTTTTCCCCCCCCATTTTTCTAGACTTATTGAAGTTCATTCACCTGATGCCAAGCACACCGTGATTCTAAGGAGTAAGGATTCGGCTACAGCCCAGGCCTGGTTCAGTGCCATCCACTCCAGTGTCAATGATCTCATCCCCAGGGTGATTGCAGAGGTCAGAGACCAGCTGGGTAAAACAGGGATTGCTGGAAGTCGAGAGATTAGGCATCTAGGCTGGCTTGCAGAAAAGGTAACTAAAACATTCTTGTTTTCATTTCTAAACTCTGTCTCTGTCTCTCTGTTCCTGAATTCAGCCTTGACTGAAAGTGTAGAGGCTTAATGAGATTCTGGTTTTTGATTTAGCTTTCATGATGACCTCTAATGTGCCAAGTATTACTTGTGCTATTTTTTTTTTTATACCTGAAAGATCCCCTGAGTCTTTGCTTCTGTATACGAATTAGCAAAGGCTTTCCTGGGAGATCGAAAGTCTCGTGATCTGTCAAGAGCGCACGTTTCTGAGTTGCAAAAACTGACTCCAGCTTCCTGCTCCTCATGGGTAACCGGTTGCTTGGCCTGCAGTCCACCACTCTGCTGCATCCGCCCGCAAGAGCTGGGCACAGGCTGGTGCGTGAGGCCATTCTCCCTGCTGTGTCGGGGGAGCGCGCTGCTTAAATGCAATGCTGCATTCGAGGGCATCCTCCTAGAAGGCAGATTCCCCGGCTGAGCATGTGGTTGCAGCTTTTCCCCCATCTTGCACAGTCTAAGTTTCAAAATACTTTGATGCCACAGTGGCCAGTGACAAATAGTTTGCAAACCAGTGGCCTGTGGGAAGTGAACCCAAGAATGCACAGTATCAGTATGAGATAATTTGGTTTCAGTACTTTCAGAATTTGTTTTCAGGCCTGTGCTAACTGATATGCGTGGATTGACTCCTGTAACAGCACTGATATTGTGCCTAGAAGTACCACCCACCCAAATATTGCCTGGGTGGCCATTCAGAGCACCTCTACCCCTTGAGCTGGGTCCCTTCAAGTCCAGGATAAAAGCCCACTGTGTGTACTCTATCCTCTCAATCTATGCRTCCAGCAAAGGTGCATAAGGCAGACTATGGTTGCCCTGCAAGGTATGTTGTACCTTTTAGCTCTGCCTGAGATTTTACAGATAGAAATATGGGAGCCCCAGACACAGCTCCCATACTTCCATCTAGCATTCGTTGAAAGGACACATCATTGCTTTTCAGTAAAGTGTGGGTCAGGTCCACACTCCTTCTAGTAAGGTGAAGGTTGCAAAACTTTTCAAATATATTTTATAAATGTTCCTGTTCCTCCATCCAAGCTTACAGAGTGGGGAAAATGGCAGAAACCTGTGGCTTAGTGCTGTAGAGAATGTAAAACTGGAGGGAACAATCTCAGCTACTGGTTAAAATTCCAACGCCTAAGTGCATTTTAGCAGTGTTAAACTGGACAGCAAGGGGGTCCTTAGTCTTGCTTTCCCCTTTGTATGCATTTCCATAAACTTTTGAAAAACTGAGTATAACTGGCATTTGCTGTTTCAAAAGTCTCTCCTCTGAAAGGGTTAATACTCTGTAGCAGATCATATATAAGCCTTATGCTTCATAAATTAACATCATTTTAAGAGGACACATGCATGCTTCTTTTTTATGAATTTCCTTTGTTTTCTTATGAAGTGTGTGATCAACAATGCTTTGTAGTGGGGTGAAAACAGAAATGTGAAATTGAGTCCAGTTCCTTAGCAGCACAGCCACCAATAGGACAGTTAAATAAGAAATGGAAGTGAATACTGTTAAAAAATTTGGGAAAGCTAGTGTGTGATACAGTGTTGATGGCACTGAATAGCCTTTTTTCTTTGATGGGCAAGCGTTTTCTCTAGTTATTGCTGAATTGATTCTTCTGAGTGAAAGTTTTTATAGAAATATACCTTGTTGTTTTAAAACTATGATAGTTTGCTATTTTCATAGTGTTGAAAGTAGTGTTTCTTCATCTGGAGAGGGATGTACCCTTAACCTGCCCTCTTCATGGCAGTTACTAAGTAATCTCTAGTTTGCACACTTCTTCCCCCTCTTCTTTTTGCCTTATGGGCTGAGATCTTACTTCATGCTGTTCATTCTGGACCAACTCACGATTCTGTTGAATTTAGTGGTAAAATTTATGTTGCCTTTAATAGGGCCAAGCTGTGGTTCTGTGCACGTTCCAGGGTATTTAGAAAGGCTGTCATCAAGAATTAGCCCTGAGAGATTTGCAATGACATTGTAACTGAAAAGTCAACATGTTTTCCTCACTGAACTGACTGTCCAGAGCTCTGCAATAGTAGTGGAGTGAGGTCAAAAGTTCCCAGCTGCTTCTTATTTTGGAGACCTGGTTAAAAGCAAAGAAAATCACTACATATGGTAAAAAAACARGTTAAATTGTTTTATTTTGTTGCTGGAAAGTGGGCTGTACATCCTAGATGTAAGAAAGCTAACCTGCAGGGTAAGAGAAGGAGATGCAGCCATGTACTGTGTGAGAGGAGGTGTTGGGGGCAGCCGGGCTAGGTGCTAGCCACCGTGCATTTCCTAGATGCTCCCCTTAACACAGCTCCTCCTGCAAAACCTGAGTTAGCCAGTGGGCAGAAATTCAATTCTATGGTGGTTTTTGGAAGCACACCAGGAATACCCGGTTTCTTCTCCTGGAGGGAACTTCCTTACCACATCCACTGCTGGTTGATTTCTAATTTCCAGAGCTTAGAAAGCAAATCCATGGGGGAGTGGACCTTGTTATTAATAGCAACAGAATAAAACATGTGGCTTGTACTCCTCCTGATATTATTATTAGTATTTTCTCTATGATTTTTTGTGGCATATGTTGTCATTTTTCCATGGACTGCAGTGGGAAGAAATCTGAACTCCATTTTGAAAAGCATCTTAGATTGTAACTTTTAAGACAGCTTTTATTGCATCACATTGTGTTACTTATATAGCTTATCCTTATAGTGAATTCTCAGCAAAATGGAGTGACATTAACTGTGACGAATCCTTTTGGTTGTTTGGGAATGCAAAATGTAATCCCATAGAAATTTCACTGTAATTTGCTGTGATTACTCCTAGCTTTCATTAAAGTATTTCCTGGTTTGACTTTTTTTTATATGTCTCTGCTCCAAGCTTAGCTCTCAACTTCAACCTTTACATTCCTACAAAAATAGATTCATTAGCTGAGTCTCTCTCAGGTGGGTAACGTTAAAATAATTAGGAGGTTATCTAAGGTACTATGTAACTGCATGCTGGCAGAATTCTTCCATGTAYGAAGTGCTTCTCCACGAAGACAGCCCTTAAATAGCGGTGTTGAGCCCGAAGCCTCCTCCATTGGGCAGGTCCACCTTGGGAGGCCCCTCGCTTTGCCCGTGGCGTGCACGAAGGGGTCGGCCTCCAGCAGGTCAAGCACCTGCAGCCATGAGCTCTGCTTGCCTTTAAGAAAGCAGAGCACTCACAGGGAAATTATTATAGGTAAGGAGGAAAACAGCCAGAAGCAATCATTAGAGATGCCAAATTCCCTGTTTTATTAAGACGCTAACCTTGTCCCAACCTTGACCCTCGTGAGGAGGGTTTTTGAGGCCGGCCAAAGAGTAGGGAGTTGTGTTAGTCCCCAGTGTCCTAACGCTTTTCTGTTACCAGCAGAAATGTTAAGTGCCAGTTTGCAAGGATGTGAGCATGCTCCCCATCTTAGATCTCTCTTTCACTTCAGCAAGACTGGTGGGATTAACGAGGGTGCGAAGCAGGAGGCAACAGCTCCACGTGGGCTTTAATCTTTCCTGAACTTTTTTTTTTTTTAATGCTTCTTATAAAGACACTTCTGGTGACCTAATACAAAAAAGAAGTTAATAATGTAATCCTAACTGAGGAACTTTTCCATGTACATGTTAACTGTCCCTCTGCTCTCTAGGAATCCTTTCTATCCTTTCAGAAATAGGTTTCCCATCTCCCTTTTCTCCCTCTTCTCTAGCTCTGCCCAGGCAGTGGGTTACAGGGGAGTTGCAATAGGCATTTCTGCTTTTCTCATCATGCTTACCCACATACTGCTGAGTTTTTTCACGAGGGGAAAATTTTGCTTTTGCGCTAGAGGGCTAAAACGTTTAGAAAACGGTGGTTTATTCTTATCACTCTGTATGTCCATTCCAACTGAACAAGGTATTATTGCAAAAAGTCATATCTATATTTTGGCTTCCTTCATGCAAACACAAAAAGGTGTTCTGGCAAAAGTGTTTTTGCGGAGGTAGTTTTCTTCCAGCTCAGCAGAGTGATTGGCCATACAAGCAAAGCATTACTTGCTCAAGGGGTAGCTGAATCTGTAGTGAGGCATCAACGCTGTAGCTAGGTCATTTAAGAAAAAAAAACAGAAACAAAAACCCTAGCTCTGTGTCTCTAACTGTGCTCGCTGTGCCAGTGAAACTTTGAATGTAGACTTGGCTAAATGCAAAAGCGCTTCTGCAGCCAGAGAACATTCTCCTTTCTGAATGTCAAATGTCTTAACAGACAATGGGTTTGTTAGAAATGGTCTCAAGGCTCCTTTGAGAAACTTAAAAATAGGAGTTGCTGCAAGTTGTCTTTTATAATGTTAATATTTGAAACTGCAGAAAAATTCTTCATTTGGCTTTTCTTGCTAGATCTTAACTCCAGCATTTTGCCCATGTTCACATAGCTCTGTATGCTTGGGGCAAATGTATTATTGCTCTCAAAAATCTCATGTGTAGATCAGAGTGGAGAAAATACCTGATACTGGAGGGCAAATAACCAAACTGGCATGGTGAATCGGAGTTCTTTTTCAGCTCGTGACACTATCTGTGAAATGAAAAGTGTGTTAATGTATTATAGGCTGTTCAGTCTCCTCTACCCTTAGATAACCATATCATTGTATTAGAAGTGAAGTGTGGGACGTGTCATAGCAGAGCGATCTTCTTCCGTATCGAGCTCTACATTGCAGTATTATGTTTATCTTCCTGCTCTCACTCTAATGCTGAAGAATGAGCAATAACAGTAAGATTGTGAGACATGCAAGCTGTCCAAACAAGATTTAGTCAAATGACATGAAAGTTTAGCTGAGTCTTTTTTTTCCAATCTAAAATGAAGACTTCTTTTTTTGCCATTTCCTTTGCAAGTAAGTTCATTGGTTTGCAAAACAAGTAGACGGCAACAGAGCTGCATTGTTATTCTGATAACAGATACCACGTACAGGTTTTCAAAGAAGAGAAGAGACGCATCAGTTTTAAAATTTTTATTATTGCTGAATTCCTAGAACAGACTTGTAACAGCGGGCTGAAAACATCTTTGTAGAAAACACCAACCCATCAGGTAGTTAAAACATTTGGTCTTTATTTCACATCATCAAATGAAATCTGGCTTTAACTGGGTCCCTGTGACTCAGTGCAGAAGCAGAGCAGTGGCAAGACGGCGTTTTACAAACCCGTTACGTGGCAGCCTGAAGGGCTCTGGGCTGGGGCTGCTTGCGGCTCTCCCGCTGCGGTGGTGATTAGTGCTCGTCTCACCCTGTAACGAGCCAGGGCACGGCGTGACACTAACAGAGAGCACGTTCTGGTTTTTTGGGGTGGTGACAGTTTTCTGCGGGTTTAGATCCCCAAACCAGCTCACTGCAGGTTTTTGACAAATGCAAATTCCAGTGCAAGAGAAGCAGGGGGAGCATGTTGCAAAGGTGTAGGGATGGGGACTACCTATTTAGGCAGCATATAACTCCTTGATCGGGTTAGCTGACTCATCAGACTGCGCAAACTGAACCGGTGGCATATTCAGGAATAAAATCCTTGTTGTACTAATTCTGATGTCTTTGTTCTGACCCTGGAAACTACCGGCGCATGTTTGAAACTTAAGTGAACTTTTGGTTGCACAATGTCTTAACCCCTACTGCAAATAAGTGTATAGTTTAACCAGATAAATGGCCTGCTAGGTGCATTAGCGTTTGCTATGAAAGCTATTATTCAAATACCTAATTTCTTTGCAAGGAAATTAGATTTGGCTAGCGTGGTCTTCACTGCAATTTCTAGTCTCTACAGCTTTCTTTTTCTTCTTTCAGTCTCTGTTTTAATAATCATCTGTGTATTTCTGTGGGGATTTTTTTAATACATCTATTTGAAAGATGAACAGGAAGAAGGGTCTTGTAATGTGCCCTCAAGGTAGTGAGTGGAAATGCTACCTAACTATAAGGCCCAGGAAGAAAAGTAAAGTAATTTGGTCGAGGCGTCCTGTTCTGAGAGGTTAGAAAAGGATCTGACTCATCACACTGATAATATATAGAAGACAGTAATCTTAAAATTAATCTGACCTTTTGGAGACTTCATATACCTCAAATGGGAAAATCTTCTGTGTGTCCTAAATTAGAAATTGTACTTTTAAATCCTGGCTAATTATTTACTTTGAAACACTTAAGTAAAAATGATGAGTCCTGCTTTGCCCTGTGCTGCTTGACCTTGCGGCTAATTAATTCCAGAACTTATTTGTTTGCTTTGTAAAACATCACAACAGAGTGCCTAATTACATTAACAGTCTTCATTATCTGGGATAACGATCGGCCTGTTCTTAGGAAAGACGTAAACCTGAAATAGCATGAAGAGTAATTTCCTCTCCCAGATTCAGTAAGGTTCCTCCATAGGCCACTGATCAAATGTGTCAGAAACATCAGTTCTTGTGTTGCTTCAGGTGCATCCAATAGATGGATATATTAAGAAAACTGACTAAAAATAGCCATTTCATTCACCATGCTGTTAGGGTTTTCCCATCGTACACGTTATTTCCTCCCATGCCAGTGATAGCCAAGCAAATGATAAATACAAGTCAAGCAGAAGTGCTCAGTATAGGGGATTGGGAAGAAAAATAACTGTAAAGATTGGGGTGATAAATCATGAAAAATTGTAGGAATATGAGGGTAAATGGAAGGAATGAGACTGAAAGACCTGAGCTTGAAAGTTAGTCTTTTGCAATACAGTTTAGTTAAAAAAAATAAAATAAAATAAAGAGGCTACTCTAAGCAGATAATTATGGAGCGTTGCTAAATGAGTGCTATTGTGCCTGCATTAGCCTTAATGTGTAAAACTATTCTCACAGAATTTGAACTGAAGCATAAAATCGGGCCCCACACATCCCACAGTCCTTTCCACAAGGACTGCATTAGTCCCAGTGCTCTGGCCAAATGGCAGTAGAGGTGATTTCACTCTGCCTCTTCTCCTTCTCCCTAAGTTTTAATTTAACTGACTTAATAACACTTGTCTTCATTTTTAAGTGAAGATACAGCACATCATTGCTCTCACTGTTCACTTGAACCCCCGGAATGAGCAGAAAGTTTCTTTTTTATTGCATACTGCTGGGAAGTTTTATTTAGCAGCTGCCGTCCTAAATCAGGAGGGACTGTGAGCTGTGGGGTGTTGCTGCAGGCTCCCACACGGGATGCGGAGCCGAAGCAGGGCTGCGGCCGGCTGCCGGCGGGCCCGCGGCGAGAGGCGGCTCTGCGTTTGGCTCGCTCGCACACGCGGCCCGGCTCCGAGAGAGGAAATGAGGGCGCAGAGCTTGGGAGAAGGAGCGCCAAAAGGAAATGAGGGTTTGTCTCTGCCTCCCCGGGGTATAGGAGCTGTTTCCGTGAGCTCCTCCGGCGCCGTCCTCCCAACAGCTGCATGTGGCAGGAGAGTGGGGCTGGGCTCCCGCGTCCCCCCACCGGCTGCCAGCCTGACCCTGTCTTCTACGTAACCCAGAGCTGAGCTGCTGGCTCGGTTTTGCCGGAGGAGGGACTGCCCTGGGGCGTTCTCAGTGTTTCTTGTTGCCTCAGCAGCTGAAGGAGGATGTGCCCAGAAGGACCCACCTGCCCTTGTGCACGTACCGGGTCAGCTCGCCTCTCGGAGCTCCCCAGCTTTGAAACGTATTTGCATTCACATTCAGTTGGAAAAAAGCCGAAGATGTATAGGCATGATGTGAAGGAAGGCTTTGATCCCCTTCCTTCAGAAGCAGGCGAAAGGCCTCCTTCTTCCTCTCAACCTCTGAAAGTAAATATTGCAAGGACAGTGGAGGGATTGGAGACAATGATGCCCCTTGGTTTCCAGATGTGATTTAAGTGTAACAGGAGCCTTTCCTTAGTAAAAGACATGCTGCATAAAGAAGCAAAGACCTCTCCTGAGCCAGCACGTGGCCCTGCCGTCAGTGGGGACTGGAAGGTGCCAGTCCACAATGATTTTAGGCACTTCGAGGGCCAACAGAACTGGCCTCCTCCCGCCCTGTTGTTTTCTGCACCCTACCTTCAGCAGGCACTCATGAGCAGGCGGTGAACCAGAGCAAGCTGACACTGAGCTGACCAAAGAGACCTGGTGTCTAGGGGCAAACTAGCTTTGGGGCAAACCCCACTGAAATGGAGAACAAGGCAAATGCAGACTGCCCCTGCAGTAGGGAAGCCCTGAGCATCGCCCCTCTTGGCCGCGCTGAGCTGAACAGTGCTGTGCACCAGCAGCTCCCCATGGATCCTTAGGGCCCTTTTCAGTTGTACGAGGCAAACAGAATTCCTCTGACATCCCCAGGGCTGATGTACTGCTGTTATGTGTCGCTAGGACAAGATGGAAGCTGAGAAAGGCTGTATTGTGCCTTCCCGATGCTCTTTTGTGCTGGGCCTTTCCACGTGGTGGTTCGTCACAGCGCAGGTGGATGGCCTGGGCTACCCTTGTACTGGTTCTGTTTGCTTATTTGTTTGGATTTTTCTGCTTATTGGCTGCATTTATGAAGTCTGAAAGGAAAGGAATGTCCCTCCTGCAAAAATCAACCAATTTTGCATTAAAACTCTGAGGCACATAGTTGGAGAGTAAATGCTTTGACAGACTTAGCATTTTTCCATTCCTATTGCTCTTTCCCAGAGGTAGATTTAGACCCGGAGACGTACCAAAGACCTGACCCAATCGTTGCCTGGCTTTGGCAGAGGTTGGAATAGCCCCAGGTTTCGAGTGGTTTCCAGGTGTATTGGGGTAGTTTCACACTGAGGCAGGGGTCTGCCTGGAAGGAGGGAAAGTTGGACCTGCCACGAAAGCCCTGCTGCCACGTTCTGCAGGTGCCAGAGGGGAGATGGCTTTCCTGGGGACCGAGCGGGGACCGTGACAGGCCGGGAGCCAAGCTGTGGGGCGAAGGAAAGCCCTCCTTGCTCCTCCTGCTGGGACACAGTGCATGGGCAAGATTTGTTGTCAGCCATTAAGTTCCCATCCAGCTGAGTTTTCTCTGTTCCCAATGACCTCGTTCTCATTTGCTGTTGTTGTCTTCTAATAACGCCTAAGTTAAAAATCAGAGGTGTGTTTGGTGTGTTCACCTTCAAGGAGAAGGGACAGGTCCATTGGGGGCACCTGGACCTTCAGGCTCTGCCCGACATGGATTCCTATCCCCCCAGTCGTCAGGTTTTATTTCTAATGAAACAACGCACCCATTTCAGCTTTTTGGTTGACGGCAGGAATAAATAGATTAGCAAGCAGCAGAATAGGCTGTAAAAAAGAAATATTCCCTCTCCCCTGCAGCCCTTCCCCCCCACCAAAACCCTTAGCTGTTTCCAGCTGAGAAAACTCCTGGCAAAAGTGGAGCCATTCCTAGTAAAAATGCCCTAATTCTGAGGAAAACATTTGCTTTTTCCCTTGTGTTATTGTATAGTGTTGCCGCATCCTGCTCTCCCACTCAGCTTCCATTCAGAGGTATGTGGTCCCTACTYGCAAGTGATTTTAGGACAGCTTAGCTGGTTAATGTCTGAGGAATATTGCAGAATAGCTGAATATCACTGTTGGCAAAAGCAGAGGCAACATGCTTTGTATCCTGTTTTGCCAAACAAGCTTTAACAGAAAAAAAATAAACACAGATTTTCTAAAAATACCTTGAAAGGAATCTAAGTTCTCTGTTGGAAAGAGGGATTGACCTTTAGAAGAATAGGAGGGTTTAAAAGAAATAGTGGTGGGGGAAAAGTTATATGCACTATAGTTTTCATTGTGGCAAGACATTTGCTCAGTGCAAACTACAAATTCAGTCCAATTTTAATCCTCAACCTCTGTTTATGTAATAGGCTTCTAAAGCTATTAACGCCAGCCTTTTACCTTATTATCATATCCTGTAAAAATAAAATTATACCCATGATACCATGACAGCCCTAACAAAAATGTGCTATTAGACAATTATATGGCAATACAGCAACGCGGAAGACTGCAGGAAAGTATTTCTTTTACTGCCTAATTGTTGTATCAGTAGCATTTTCAACACTTTTGGTTTCTGAGGAAGAAAAGAACGTGGTGATGCCATATGCAAAATGGCATATTTTGAAGTACCGTTTTCCGGGCCTGACTGCGGCAAGAACGCTTGAGTTACGAGTGAAACCCTCCTAAGAACTGTACTTAAAACAAATCCCTTAGTTGAAAAGGTCGCTTGTAGCATTCTTCTTCTCTCTCCCACTCTTTTGCTAGTGTCTGTTTTGTTTTAGTTATTTTAAGACAGAAAATGTTTTGACACTAGAGTTTTAACTAAAAGAAATAATACTGCTAATAAAAAAAAAATTCTTTCATTTCCTTCCCCCAGATCCTTCAAATCTGAAGATTTATTTCTGCCTGCAGAGTTATCCTCTCTGCCTAACTGGACAGTAATTGATAGCGCACATCAAGATAATTAGTCCAACCCATCTTCTAACCCCCAAAGCCCATAGCTACCTTTAAGCTCTGCATTGTCTTTACTGTAACATAAATAAAAGCTTTAGCAAAGGACTGAAAAAACAAATTGACAGTGAGGGAGCCTCTTTGCCCTCTCCAAGGGGTTTCCTCCTCTTGTTTTTAATGAGGCCCATATTAGTTGTCATTCGTACCTTCCCTGATGAATAGTTTGAAAGAAAAGCTTTCTCTGCGCACAGCAAATTTTGTGCCAAGTTGCTGACCTTTGCGTTTGGTAAGACCTCATTTGAGTCTCAGTCCCAAGCCCAAACATATTGTTGGATCAATCATGTTGATTTTTGGCTCTGATAGTAATGCACAGCTAATGAGTTGTATGGTGTACACATTAACCTCAACCCTGACCGTGCTGATGCCAGGCACGTAGCAAAATCACACTGGGGCTTCAGAAAAGACATACAGTGCTGGCATCTTAATAGAAGCAGACAATTAAAAACTGTTGAGCAGTATCACAGGTTCACTGCTTGTGGGATGTAGGATTTAATCAAAGCAGGAAAAACAAACCGTCTTCTGTCTGTTTGAAAAAAAAAAATCTCAGCATCATAAAGGTGCTTTATGGACTGTGAAATAGAGAGGAAAGCCTGAATGTTTAAACAGTAAGATAATGATTTTACTACCGAAAGGGAATCTACTTTGGGGAACAGCCATTGAATAACATTAGGTTTAACCTTGTCACGCAGATTACTGTGCAGTGATTATCACGGCATTTCACAGAATTCCAGAGCAATGCTATATTTTTTTAATTGGTAGCTGCATGTTACCTTATTTAGAAATCCCTCAGCAAGGAAGATCGTCTGTCCTCACAGGTAAAAGTTTCTGGGACCAACTGCTGAGTTAGCACAAACAGTCAGCATCATGAGTTGCAAAAGCTGATGTTTCTGCTTGCTTCTGAAAGCAATACTTCAATCAAAGGACCAAATTTTAATCTCATTTTACAAGTGTATATCTAGGGAAAGACCATAAAAATCAGAGGAATTGCCTTAAACCTGACACATTGCCTACAATTAGTGATGAAGTTTGAAGATATGGGTCCTCTAATAGAAGGTTCAGTCCTCTGTGCTATATTTGGGACTTGTCTGTTCTGGAGCAGGACAGGGCCATGCTAATTTGGATCTGCACACAGCCCAGCTGTGACTCGTGTGATGCCAGGCTTGCAGGGTTCAAGCTCCAGGATTTAGCCTCTACCTAGTAACAGTCCAAAACATTTCCCATGCGGCTGCTGTTAGGCAGTAACTTGCTAACCATCCTCATGGAGGGATGGGCAAAAATCCCAACAGGCACAATATCCTTCTCCCTGCCGTTTTCCTCACTTTAAGGATTAGGAAAGGAAGGAAGAATTGCACAACAATAACACAAGAAAGCAAAACATTCAGGTTTAATATAAGCCCTAAACAGCCAGCTGCAGGAGAGAGAGAGAAGCAGAGGCAGAATAAATGTGATCTCCACAGGTCACACACAATTTTGTCCTCTTCTTTACGCTGTGAAAACTGATTAATAACGCTGAAAGAATGTTACTGCCTGAAATAGAAAATCAAATGAAATCAAATGGAAAAACCCAAAGTACATACAGATGCAGTCTTTGATATTCACATTAGACTTTGGGTGCAAGATAAGAAAAACAGCATGATATGACTAGCCAGCTCTCTGTGGAGCACAAGCTTCTGTATCAGGGCAACCTGAGAATGAGGGGTCAGTGGGTAGGAGAATCCAAAACAGGATCTTCTGGAAGCATGAAGCTCTCTAGATGTATGAGGAATTGCCCTATAGTTGTGTTGTTCTTGGTAGAGCTCCCCATCAGTAGGCAGCAAGTTCATCTTTACCATGTCTTGGAGAAGTTGGTCATAAGGGAAGTGAAGTGTCCTCACACTCACATGTGAGGCATTGGGGATGTATCCCATCAGACATACTATAGCTGTAAAGAAATTAGGTATTAGTTTAACAGACCTGACCTCATTGCAGAACCTGTTGCAATGACATCAGACTTTTTTGCACAGCACACAGAAGTAATGCAATTTAAGCATAGATGTGGTAAACAATCTTTAGGAATAACCACAAAATAGGATCCATGGAAAGCTATGCAGTCCATTTGAGAGCAGGTCATGCTGAAATGTCACCTGGCATCATGGCTATTTCTGCACTAATGGCGGCATTAAGTACTTTTCTCCTCTAACCCAGTTTAGACTGATGGGCAGCTTATTAGTTCTTCAGAAAAGTCAGGTGGCAGTAGAGCCACAGGTATGACAAGCATCAGAAATTAAACCTGTTGGAGATGGGAATGAGAAGAATCAGAAAAAGCTGATGAAAAGCACTAGCACTTAGATTGCACTCTGTTAAGAGCAGTGAGTGTCTTGTCAGCAAGCCTGAATACGGTGGCTTAACTCTGTCAGCTTCAGCAAAACACACCCGTTCTTACCAGCTCCGGTTGCAGGACTCTTGTGAACCTTCCTGGAGACCTGGATAGACCAGCAGCGACATTTTTTCAAGTGCATGTTTCTGCCCCCTGCTTTGGAAGGGTATATATCAGATTGCATGATGTGCCTGTTTAATAAAAGCGGGGCACAAAAATGGGCTCTGTAGCAAAGCGACCAGGCCTGTTTCTTCGTGTATACACAGGGAGGACCATGCACGTGTCAGGGGGGTCAGCCCTCCTGCTCCTAACGTGGTGACATTACTGTTGAAGCCAAATGGACTTTGATAAAGGTTTTCTCAGCTGTCACTTGGATCCCTTGTGTTTCAGGTTCTCGTAYGGTAACAGGAGCGTGCTGGAAGGAAACACCTGGGTTTTAATCACTGGTCACTAATGACTGTTAGTCACATTGACGATTCCTGAAACTGTGCGAACACATCGTGTTATTTGGGAGGGAGGGGGAAGGGGGTTACGTATATATTTCTGCTGAACAGATGCTGTTATGCAAACATTCATTTACTGATCTTGTACTGAAAATAGTTGCAGATACCGGTCAGAGTAGACTGCTGATACATAGTATGGAAATAGCCATTTTTGTGGGCTTTATACTAGAAATGTCAGTGATGTTTATGGAAAAGAGTCTAAAAAAATCACTTTACAGAGAAAGCTTCTATGGAAAGAGAAACTTACCCATTTGTTTATGGAGAGAAAAGCTTGTATATTAATATGAAAATAAGTGTATGCTGTTCTGTCTGGCCTCATCTCATCCCATATGCAAGACTTCCTGCAGTGCCCTTCAGGAGGGAAATACATTAGTACCTTAGGTTTAAATGCACACGTTTCATTCCCCTTAAAAATGCTTTATCATCCCTTGGATCCCTGAATCATAGGGTTAAAGAATACATTAAGAAAAATTTCAAAATGGAGATTTAAATTTGTGTGCCCAAAACTGCAGTCAGATGTTAACAGAGCAAAAGCAATTGGAAGAGACGGAAGAGGCTGTTGGTGGTGGACATACCGCAAAGGAAGTGTAGCATGGAGAGGGATTGCATAGCTGCATGTGGTAGTTTGGGAAACTTCTTACGTGACATTTTGTCTGCAGGTCCACAGCTTTTGTGTTTACTGGAAGAGTTGTTTATTGAGGAAGAATTGACTGATTACTGGGCTCTTGCTTTGTTGTTCCAACAGTTGCAACACTGATTTTGGTGGTGCTTGTTGTGGTTAATAATGTAACACTTTAATAACATAACGAACCACGTTAACAGAAGAGGGCAGAAGAAGCAGCCAAACCTGGAATGCCATTGGGCTGGATTGCAGCATAAATGATAATAATAGGAATAGGCTGTGCTCCAAAATCTAACCATCTCAGTAGGCAAGGTAAAAGAAGGAACACGTATGGAACCAGGCAACAGATGTTGTGTTTCTGCTATGGTATTTGTTCCTGTGGGACATAAGCCAAAGGGAACAAACGTAGAAAGATGAGGAGAGATTGGAGGAAGGAGGGATGGCAGCATTGGGAGAGAGCTTGGGCAGTTGAGYGTAATGGGAGCCAGTGGGAAGATGACGGGGGAAGATGCAGCCCRTGGATGCCGTGCAGGGGCTGTTGAGTGCAGACAGGTGTCCAAATTGTTGAGGGGACTGGAATGTGTTGAAACCCCCCCTATGGGAAGGAATAAGACCAGCCCTCTCTGAACCATTTATAACCTTATAAGATTAATTCTTCACAGCTGTGAGGAGACCTCAGAGGAAGGAATTTTAGCTTCTCTGTGTTCTTTCAGTTCATGTTGGAAACAGGGRCTGTTTGCACTCATCAAAGACCACATATATCATCCATTTCCATTAGCTTGGGGAAGCGTTGAGTAAAAGTTCAGTCTCTACCCTGGTCAGATAGCTTTAAACAGCTGCTCGGATATTTGCAAGCATAAGCAGAAGAAGTGGGAAGTGGTTATAAGATTGCATCCAACCCAATGAACAATTCTGAACGCCAGTTACGAGGAACCAACCTCTAACCGATAACTGCTCTGCACCTGTAACCCTGAACGGATCTGTAAAGGGGGCTGAATGTTAAAGTTTTGACAGCAGGAGCATTGCAGGCTGCTCTGCTTAAAAAAAAAAGGTCAGAACACCAGTCTCAGAGGTAATGTAGATCACACAGATTTTTGCTTTAAACTGGGGAAGCAAATAGCCACTGTGTTGTCATGTGCTAGCCCCAGAAGTTATCTGTTTAAAGCCCAGAACCATTCAGATTCAGCAGCAGTGAGAGTTATGTGCAGATAAGACAAAAGGAAGCTTCTTTAGGATCTCCCCTTTTCCTAACAACCTTCCCCTTCCTAACTCTGTGTAGTTGTCCCCTAAAATTCCCTGTCACTGATTGTCCCTTCCTCTGATTTTAACTGGGTTTTCTGAGGATGCATGTTGTCCCAGGACGTACTTTTGACTAAATGGTACTTTTAAAGGGGTGCTGCTTATATGCATGAAAATGTGGTAATAGCTAGCTTGATTTCCATCTGGCATAATTTAGGAGTAAATCCACTGACGTCAGTAGAATTGAATGGATATAAATATAATTGAAGTCAGGTCCTATATTTTTAAGGTTAAGCCTAGAAAATGCTCTAAGTTACTCTCCCCCATCACTTTCTTTTCTCTTTCAAGCCCTGCCCCAAATATGAATGTCTTAATTGGGATTTAGTCTATTTCTGCCCAGTTTAATCAAAGATCTGTCAGTAAGGAATTTTTCCAAGATGAAAAGGTGAAGCCCTTCTGACCCCCTACCTATCTTTAGAAAATCTCGTTGGCTGCTGTTTCTGAAAAATCTCTACAGCAGTTGTTCTTTTTTTCCCTTGGTCAGTTATGTCAAGTAGTGTATCTGTAGCTATGTTTAGTCCTGAACACAAACATGAGACAGAAATGGAAGCTTTCTGGCAAGCGAAGAACATGATTTTCAGCTCATTCTCACTGAATGGTGTTAATTAATATATTGTTTTGTTACAAATAGTTAATGGTGCCTGACTATTTTCTATATGGTTAAGGAAATAAAAAAGCCAATGGAAAACACAGTAGTTAAAAATCCAGGAATTTTGGTATGAAAACACTGGTACGATATCCGATCATGTTTACCATACTTCTGAAATGAGTTATATGAATATTAGCAAATGACAATGTCAGTGAAGCACGTAGTTTGTAGTTTTCTTTTTGCACATTTTTATACTCTATTCTATATTCAACTGAGTTGCTTCTGATTTTTATAGCAGGATATGTAAGAAGATGTTTAGGCCAGTAAAGACTGAAAGAGAGAGCTCAAAAAAGGACAAATACTTATCTTGGTAGTAGAAATAAAACTGGAAGAAATAAGTTGTAAAATTTCTCAGTGATTTCAGTGCAAATACATTTCTAACACAGAGGGTAAAATTAGGGGTAGTGAATTTGATAATTTTCATATATGTTTGTCCTGTCTGGGTTTTCACTTTGAAGTAGCTGCAAAAGTCATGTTAGGTCTACACTTGCTTTTAGTGTTGTTACTCTAAGCTAGTTCTTACTGTAAATGGCTGGCACTTGCTGGCTGGAGTGATTTATTAAGCCACAGCAGGGAGGATTCTTCCATTGATGAAATCAGTTGGATTATGAGACCGCATATCTCTCATGCCAAAAAGCATTTCACTTTGGATATGTGACTTGTTTGTAAAGAAGTATGAAAGTCTAATGCTGTTACCAGGAAGTTCTGTGTTTTATTAAAATAAATATTTCAGGGGTGATTCTTAAATCTGAAACCTTAGTTCCTCATCTGAGCCCCAGGACATAATCGGCTTATACTAGCTCTGGAAATTGACTTCACTTTATTCCTCCAAAATACTTCTTTTGGAGAAATGTTCAGTTCTCAGTAGAATTGTCCTCTGAGTAATTAAATGCTACGGTTATAGCACAGCTATGAAAAACTGAGGATTAAAAACAGATAAAGAGCATTAGCTTTCAAAATTGCATAGCTTATAGCATATAATTTGCTGATATTTGTAGGATTTGGGTCTGTAGATTGATGGCCCTAATTGCATATCTTCTAGTAATCTAGATGCAGTAACACGGCACAGCACTAAATCCATTTGGTCTGCTGGCTAATTTAAAACTCGGCATAGATAGCTGCCAAGTAGAAGGTTCTTTATGTTTAGTTTGCTAATATGGCTGTGCTGAATATTCATAGTTCCTATTAACACACGCCCTTCAATATTTGCTACATTTTTGTCAGGGATAATAGATTAGTTAGAAGAGTTGTTGCCATAACCCTCTGCGCTGTGATGTTTTCAGATCCTGTGATATAAGCAGTACCAGGTCTGGGGACGTGCTGCCTCTGGCCACCACCGTAGGTGCTGCAGGAACTCGTGGTGTCAATTCCGTCAGTGGCAAGCTTCGGGCTGACTGTGTCCTAGGGCAGTTCCCCAAAATCACGTTGGAAATGCCAGTTGAATGAGAAATAACAGCTCACATCCTGAGTTGTTATGACTGTCCTGACTGTAGGTACAACCCTCATAGCTTATTATGAGCCTTTGTACCTTAGGGATATTTCTTCTCCTGCCATTTTCTGAAATCAAGAGATTTTATGAAAAGCTGAGCTCTCATTTTCATTGTGGGTTTCCTGGTTGCAGAGAAAAGCTTGCAAGTATGGAAGTTCAGCAGTAAAAAAAAAAAAAAAAAAGTTTGATGGATCAATAAGTATTCAAAATGTATTTTAAATACCATGTGAACCTCAGACTCTGATTTTCAGGCCATTTAGCGTCTTCACGGGAGCTTTGGCTGATGAGACTTGGCAATACTGGTTACCCATTAAAGCTCCCTTGTCATTTATTTTTGCAACAACAGGGATGTGTGTGTGTTTATTCATGTACTGTGTACATAGTGGTGATAGCTATTAATTAGCAGTAAATTACAGAACCCAATGACAGACTACAGTTACCATCTAGCTCTGGAGTTCCTCTCCTACATTCTTCCCACTTACCTATTTCCTCTGTGACCACTGCTCTCCTAAAATTACCTCTGAGAGGGTTAGAATAATAACCATCTTAGGAAGACATTCTGCTAAAAAACAAGAACACGTTTCCTATTTGTCTCCCAAACTTGTAATACCTGCCCTCACAATATCCCCAAGATCACAATGGCACATGCTCCAACACAAGAAACAACTTCCCAATGGTAAAACTAGTTAAGCACTATGATAGACTACCTGGGAGCTTGTGGGATTTTCATCATGGAAGATTTTAAAAAACAGGCTAGAGAGATTTTGGAAAGAAAGTTTATCTCTTCTTGAGCAGGGGTTCAATGAGTGGATCTTTGAAGTAATTTTTCAGCCCTGTTTTACTAACAAATACCAAACCAGAGCTCTGTGAAACACAAAAGGGCAAAGTATAGAAGTGCCACAAAGTTCTTTTGGGAATTGATTTTGGCAAACTGATCGCAAGGGAGGAAGAACCATTTTTACTTGTGCTGGGTGCAATACAACACCATGGAGAAGCAGGTGGAAAACAAGAATTGCATTTCATAGAGTGCTTTGAAATTTTGAAACTCAACTTTATCCTCCTTAAGGAAAGAAAGATAGAGAATTGGATATTACATGCAATAACTGTTCGTTTCCTAACTTTACTGGCATCCCTGCTTCTGGGATCCACTGATGCTGAGATTCACCATAAAGACCTACCCAGGTCTCCCAGCTCTCCATATTGGCTATAGGTATAGCAAACTGGAAACCTGTTTGGTGGGCAGAAGTCTTGTGGAGCTCAGCTAGCTTTCTGGGCAAAAAAAAAGACCAAAATTGAACTGCCTCTGAAACTTTTTAATTAACAAATTCAAATGTAAATTAATTTTTTCAAGTTTTTCTTTCCCAGCAAGCAAGCAGATATATTCTGTGAGTATTACAGATAGCTTGTGGAGGTCGGACATTGTGTTGGCAGACATACAAACTTTCTGTTTCCATCATTTTAATAAAGGATATGGTTTTAAATAAGTGAATAGCTTTGAAAATGTAAACCAGGCAAATAAATAAACAAAATAAAACCCCAAAAGACAAATCTAGGAACTTTGTGTTCTTAGATCTTTACTTAAGCATCTAAATAAGCAGGTCTGGATTCCACACTGTGGAATTTTCAGCAAATTTGATAGCACCTTGTGTTTGCTCATCATTTTTTCAAAATAAGGCAAATTGTTAAGGATTCTGGTTTAAGGTTTTGTTTTAACAAACAGGCTCCCGAATATTTCTACTCTTTCCTGATATATTCAGCATGTTGAAAATTCTAGTTGATGATGTATAGCGTAAAGGTTTTATCAATAGTTTTTGAAGATAATACATTTTTGTGCCAGGAGTGTAGTGAATTCACTCATTTGCTTGATGTCATTAATTGCATTGCAGTCCATCAATATTACTGAATACTGATCAGTGACACAGTAGACTGAAACGACACAGTATTCTGGACTGTCCTTGAGACAACATAATAACAATGACAAAGAAACATCTTGTTCTCTCTGTATGGCTGTCCTACTATTTTTTGTTCCAGCACTTGTGATTTACAATGACCCTTGAGTAAAGTAGTCAAATCTGTCAGTCTTGAAAAGGTGCAACTCATGATGGGCCATCATTTCTGAGACTGAATATTGGAAAAGACAGTGCAACAGAGAAAGGCACAACCCATCTTCTCAGACAAATTTCAGTCACTGTAGTTCTAATATAGACATTGATGATTACCTGTCCTTCACCAGACAATGTGTAATCATTTCAAATGACATTTTACATCTGTTTGAGGCATCATTAAAAACTGCAAGCTGCTTTCGAATCAAAACTCCACCTCCAGCATTCACATTTGATTTGGCTCTGTTGACAAGTGTACTTGAGCTGATAATTAGAAATCAATGCATTTTTATTGAATTGAAAGATAAAATGTATATGTCTTGAGATAATGGGGATTTTTACTAGTTTATCCTAATATAGTACCTATTTGATTGGTTGAAATCAGATTCAGTTGTAAATTAAAGACTCTTTAGAGACAGTGATTTGAAATTGCACTGTCTTTACACTGATTCTGCTCCTGTATAATTACCATTTTAGTCCACTAATGAGGATAAACTTCCTCAYAGAATGTTTCACTGTGTCTTGAACAGAAAACTCTGCCCACAGCAAAACTCTAGGATATAGCAACCTGCAGAGTGTAACAGATAATGGTGGATGTTATTGGTATTGTGGGAATTTGGGGAAAATTGCTTTTCCCCATCATTGAATAACAGTAATCCAAGACCATATCTGTTCTTGAGCAGATACATAGGAGATACGGTAGAGCCTCCAAATCTCCCCACCTCTTTTCTTGCCTCTAATTGAAAGCTGTTCACAAGTATGATCCCCTTTCTCGTGGAGCTGAGCTTGATGTGCAAAATGGCTCCATGGACTGAAGTGGTAGATACAGGACCATGCTGCGGTCCCTTCCCAGTGTTTTCTAGGGCAAGGCTGGCTTACTGGAGGAAGGTGATTGCTCCATTTTAAAGGGAGGTACARTGCTTTTTCCCCAGTGCTAGGATTATTGTACCATGAGGTCCAGTGATTATTTTGGAGACAATACAGCTGCTCATCTTTCCCAGGCTTGAGCTGTGTCTTAGACATACAGTCTGTTCCTCATTTTAATTGTGATTTTTWTGTAAATACTTATGAAACTTCAGATAGCTGCTATCACCAATCTTATAGTTACATGTTTGTGAGACATTTTCAGAAAGCAAGTTGTGGCCACCCTCACTTTGCAATCTGAAGAGCCCAGACATCCCATATGTAAGCAATGCCAACTCAAAATGCACACAAGAGATGCAAAGGTGTCTACTAATATCATCTTCACTTTTATTCCAAACGTGTGGTGTGAGCATGTTGGAAGAGAGAGATTGTTGGGTGAAACACAGATGCTTGTAGGCCATGTGGGTAGGTAGTTGCGATCGCCTGCACTTTTGCTTAGGTTTTTGTACTAATGAAGTAGCTTTGTGCTCACTCCAGCTCTTCAGATTTTGCATTCGTTTGTTCAGTCAGTGTAACTGATCAGAAAAGCCCAAGGTTAATGGTCTTTCCTTCCCTTTTCCCTCCTTCCCCTATTCCACTTTTATAAGTGATACTTAAAATGTGACCTCTTCCAGCACAGGTTTGTTCCCAGACAAACTGGCTTTGAAGGTCAGTTGAACTACAGCTGGCCTTTCCACTATCTCTTTATCAACCTTCAGTTTCCAGTGCTAGCTGGAGCTGTTTTGACCTTTCCAAGTAAGTGTCTGACTTGCCTTTTTTCTGTCCTTGTGCATTACAAGTTGAGCAAGTCTTCCTTGCCTCAGCCCTGGGTTGATGAAATGTCCTCTTCTGTTCCCCACTCTCCCCTGCCAATTTCTGAGGAGTTAAAAGGAAAAGTAAAAGAAGTMGTAGAGGGTTTTCTACAGAAATCATTTAGCTCAACACTGCATCTTTTCAGGATTGGACCTCTGCTGTTTACAAAGCTTTGCTATCTTACCACTGATAAATTGCCACCAATAAATTTCAGCTTTCAAACTCATGGAGTGAAGAAGCTGCTATACAAGAAAAGGTGTTTTACTCAGAAAGCATCAGAATACTTTTTAAAAAAACAGTAGAGTTCCCTTCACCTCCTCTAACATGAAAAACAGTCAGTGTCCTGAACAAATGGTGGTGCATTAACCACATAACCACATCCCCAGCTCCTTGCCTGGTTGTCTCCTCTCTGGGAATATTCCTGACATTATCAGAAAGTTAGAGTCTCCTATCTCAATGCAAAAGAGATTTCTAAAATACATGAATTATAATTTTTCCTTTTTGAGTCCTCTGAAGTTGGATTTCTATGTATCTAGGTAACTAGTTTCTGTGGACACATGAATAAGGAGAAGAGAATGCATCTGGGTTTTAAAAATTTCTCATGCAGTTGTTAAATATATTACTTAAGGCATATTGTACACTGAGTACAGTTCATGTGATGCTGGCTTTTCCACTACCTTACATTCCTTGTCTTTTGCAAGGAATCCACTACAAATGAAGTGCAGAGTGTTAAACTCCACTAAGTCAGAAGGATTAAGTGTTTTGCCCTATTTTACTCTGCTATAAATGGTTTAAGGTACAGGGCAACTATGAAGCAGCCTGCAATGCTTTGGACTCCAATAACCAATTTGTATGACTACTATGTTCATGTTGATGCTATATTTGTGCAACACGTATACATATGCACAAAAAGCTGCATGAGTGGGGGATACTGTACAGCCAACTGTAACTCAGGGGCAGCCTAAATCACAAATTTCTATTCCAAATATGGATTTCTACTCTCATTTTTCCAGAGTTTCATAGACTTATGGAATAATATAGGTTGGAAGGGAGATCATCTGGTTCAAACCCCCTGCTCTAAGAGCCAATTAGACCAGGTTGCTCAGGACCTTGTCCAGTCAAGTTCTGAATATCTCTGAGGGTGGAAATTTCACAGTCTATTCCAGTGTTTGACCATCGTCATGGTGAAACAATTTCTCCCAATATCTAATCAGAATTTCCCTTGTTTCAGCTTGTGGGTGTTGCCTCTGATCCTATAACAGTGCTCCTCCGAGGAGAGTCTGGCTCCATCTTCTCTGTACCCTTGGGAGATGTGCTGCCTCCTAGGCTTGTTTCCCAAGGGCCTCGTCCAAAACCTAATGAGTCGTTAGAGAGACTCCAGTTGACTTCACTGAAATCTGGAGCAAACCTCAACTACAAAACTCACATTGGGCATTCTTGTTTGGCTGTAGAAATTGTCTAAGGAGATTGCCTACCATTCCTGCGCTGGTGAATGCTGACGGGACTGAGATGCTTCTGTTGACATTTAGAGCTGTTTGGAGATGAGCCAGAGCTGTTTGAACACCGTATTAGTCCGGGAGAGTCAGGACATTAGCTTGAACATACTGTCGCGCAGACATGGTTGACTGTGATACTTCTGACAAAAGTTGGCTCCTGCCTTGTCATTTTGAAGGATGTTTAGAACAGGTTTAGACCTGAACAGACCTGTTGCAAGAATGGGTGTCCTTCGCATGTTCATCAGTACCAGTAACTGTAACTGTCTGTCAGGTGGCTGTTTCTGACAACCCCAGGGGGTAGGGGTAGCTGCTTGGGCTGGAGACAGGAGGACTTAGCGTGGTACCCAGCGCAGGTCCCGCAACTCTCTGCCTCCTGCGGTTCTCACCGTCGGTTCCCGTGGCCCCGCTGCCACGCGTGTACATCATGTGTGCATCACTTGGTCACTGCTAGCTGGTCACAGGATGCAGTATCGTGCCCTTTGGGGGATTTGTGGGTATGCTGACTACAATCCAAGTCTGATAACGGCACAAGGCGCCTTTGAGCTGACGCCTTTGAGGTCGAGGAGAGAGAAYGAAAACAGACACATTTTCATTAGCTTTTTCTCCAAACAACGTGCATATTATTTCCTGTTTAAAACTACAAAGTTTAGCAGCAAAACACCTCTCCTCTTTGTGTGGTGTGGGAGGTGTTAATATCCCCTGCCTGTGGCTGTCGCTTACGCCCACTCTTGTGTTGAAAATTGCCTCCCATCAAATGAACTCACAGAAATATGCACATTGTGTCTTATTTGCATGATGTATTTCTGCACTGCTGCTGTTCGGCTTGGACGAATGCGTACTTTTCAGTCACAGCCATTATTTTCAGGACCTGACAAGCAGGTTTTTGTAATGAATCAAATTTATTCTGAACATGGACATAGTCCTTCATCAAAAGACAACATAAAGGCAGAAAATACGTAATGCATATCCCAGTGTGTATCATGGCCATTTCTTGTCAGCACAGAAAGATTTTAAGTGAGGGGAGAGAGGAAAAGAGCAAGAAAAAAGTTTCAGAAAATCCCTTCTTGATTGCTCCTCTTGCACTCTGTGTGAGGGGATATTATAACTTCTGGATTTAGGGAGAGGGGAGAGGTTGAGGGAGAGGAGAGTTAAACCACTTATTGTAAGCATAAACTTGCTACCATAACAGAAGGTCTCTGAAAGGCCACATTTTGGATACTTGCTGCAGTGGAGTCTGTGGTAATATATAATTTGTTTACTAAACAGGGAATGTAATTGAAATGTCCCTTTTGAGTTAATGAAAATATAAAACAGCTTTCCAGAATAGACCAAGGCCTCTAATTTAATTATCTGTGAGCCTCGTAGATTAAAAGTATTCTTTCATCCATTCCTGACAGCCTGAAGTAGATGAATAACTGAAATTCAAAGAAAAACTTTATGAAAGAGAGACCTGGTAGATGAAAGAGTAAAGGACCAAACCATTTGTAAAAGGATGTAGCTTCACTGAATTGCCCATTGCGTTTATGGCAACTAATTGCATGTGAAAACTATTAAAGATTTGGAAGCTGCGATACCCATCAAGGGGGGCAGGGGTTCCCATAGCCTGCAGGAAAAACAAGCTAGCTCCTCTTTGAGATGCGGTGGTGGTTGCTGTGTATCAAAGGAGCTACTCTTTAAGAGTAGGCTGCAAGCCGGGGCCTTCAAGCGTGTGAGTAGTCCCCATAAAACCAGCAGGAACAGTCACACAAGCAGCCTTCAGCTTGCTACTTCATTATTTGCAGAGTCCGTGCTTTAGACTGCTGGTCCGGCCTTGAAGCAGAGCCTGGGAGCGACGCTGCCCAGCCCTGACAAAGGCGGTCAAGACCAGCGGCTGCTCAGCCGTGTTCTCAGCGCGGCGGGGTCTGGTGTGTCTTAGTGCTCAGTGACAAGTGGGCTTTCCGCATTGAAACACTGTTGGTCTTGTGTGAGCCCAAGTCTGACTGTTAAGCCCACAGGTCGCTGCTGAAATATAGCAGCTGTTCCTCCACGCTTTTCGTCCACCTTCATAATTGCATCTGTTTGCTTTACAGCAGCACTTGCCACCCTGATAGAGACCAGGGCGGCCTTACGGAAATGAGGTGTGGAGCACTTAAAGAGTCTTTGCATGGGAAGTCGGTGGCAAAGTGAGGCATGAGCGCAGCTCTCCTCTGTTATGGTCCCATGTCCAACCAGAAGGTGGCTGTATACAAAGAAGTTAGGTTTTGTCCCCACCACACACGAACTATTTTCTACATTTGGAAAGGCAAAACTGAGAGGTGCATAAGGGAAAAACCTAGGATTTCACTTCACGATGAGTACTTGAGGATCAAGAAGGTCTGGGTTGTGACCAGCAGAGCAGATGCTTTGCTGAATTTTTTGTTGTTGTTGTTAGAATATGTTCTCCATTTGCAAGTTTGTACTGGCGTACTTCAATCTTATGGCACAATGTGTCTAGAAAGAAAAAAGAACAAGTTTACCTCTGCTATAAACATTTATAGCTTCATTGACTTTAAGTGCAATTTCACCTGTGAATACAAGCAGTGAACTCAGCTGAGATGAGCTGAAGAGTTTTCTTTTCTGTAGTTATCTTCATCTAGATTTGAGCCAATGTTTTGACTTTGAAAAGAGCTTGAGTTTGAAAAGCTTTCTATGGTAGATGGTGATTTTATTTGTCTGCAACATAGATAAATGCACTTTGAATTATATGCGRCCACTTGGGAAGTGGAGTAAAGAGACGGCAGCACGAGTGCCAGAACACTGCAAAATTCTGACTGAGAAGCTGGTCCTAGCTAACAACTAAARTAGTGCCTCTAAAATGTGCCTGAAATTACATTTAAATATACTTTTAGAGAAGTATTTCATGTTGTCTTTATGATACATCAGATTTTAATCCTTTAAAATTTGAACAGATCCTTCACTTAGTTACCAATAGACAGCTTGCTTTTTGCTACTGTATTTTGCTACTGTAATTTGGTATTTTAATCGTGTTTGGCATGCTACTGTTGCTTGATCCAGATTAATTTCCTCTACTAATTCGTTCAAGATGTGCCACATAGGCTAACTCTGGATTTGCAGACCCTGTTCTTGCTTTGTAGAATTTGCTATTATCATTTTTGGGACAGTATGTCCTCTTTGACACCTTAGCCAAGTGCCGACTGGCTGTGAAACAGCACTGCATGAACTGTTATGGCATGATCCCAAACCTGCTGAAATCGGTGAATAGTAATGCAATTCAAGGTTTTTATGGAAAGGCAGTATCTTTTATTAGATCAGCTGTTACAGCTGGAAAAAACAGGCAAGCTTTCAGGCACACAGATCCTTCTTCAGGTTTGAAATAGAAGCAGGATTGCTTACACCAGCATTCCTCACCGATTAGACAGCTATCATCCAGGCAAGGGTTTAAAAAATGCGATTAAAAGTGTGTGTATCGCAGAGCCCTTTTTCCTAGGTGAGGCTTCCTAGCAGCCTGCAGGCAAACACTGTCGTCCCTCTCCCCCAACCCTCTCCCCAGTATGCATCTTGCAAATAGGAGAGGTTGCATCAGGTCACCTCAGGCAGAGCCGGGAAAAAGCCCGCAGTAGTACGTTAGGACCGAGGAATGTCTTCTCCATGGTCCCGTCGCTATTTGGGAGCGAGGAAAGCCGTGGGCTCAGCTGGCTGGGTTGCACGTGCTGGACTCCGCTCTTTTCCCAGCGAGGAATCCTGGCTCTGGCATGTTTTGCTCTCCCGCAAATAGTTGTGTGAGCAACTGGCAAAATGGATTTTATTCCCTTCCTCATGGTTGGTTTACAGGGAACAGTGTTCCCCAAAGTTTTTGGAGCAGCAGCAGGCTACCCAGCCACCTAATAACAGAGCGTTTGCTTGAAAGTACAATGCAGTGTGTGTAGTCCTGCAGAAAAGCTGTGAACAGCTTCCCGTTGTCATTACATTGCTCGTGGTCACAGAACAGAAAAATAGCCCCACACTGTGCCTGCTTATTCCACTCAACTGTGGATCTAAAGATCCTGCTTTTTCATCCTGTGATAGACTTTGTGTTTATATTCTATTATTTTCTTTTTTAAAAATCTGAAAAAATATGTACTTAAAACCCCTATATTTATAGAACAAAGGCAGGTGCACAAAAATTAATTGTTAAGATTACTGTAACATTTACTTTTCTATCCCCATGCTAAGAACTGTGGTATTGATTGTAGTTAATAACTGTGGTATTAACCAGTCACGGACGCTTTGCGCTGATGATGAATGCTTGGGTGGTACGTGGGGTCTGTGAAAACTTTGGATTTTGCATTCTTGCTGGACTCTATTAATAGGTGGGTTAATTAAGCTGCTGCTCTACTCTGCTCTTTTTGAAAATGAGAGGTTGCATATCAAGAAACTCACCACAAGAAAATTGTGCATATTGATGCTCCTGAAAACATTAAACAGATGAACCTTTTATCAGTTTAAGTTGCTTTTTTATCTTATTAACATATAGGTATGTGCAACCAATGAAAAAATAATGATGTAAACAGAAACATGATTATTGGAAAAGCTTAATTGGGAAGGAAAAATATCTTTTAAAAATAGTCCAAGCCAAAAATCTTATGCTTAAGTTTAAGACTGCTTTGGGTGCTGCTGTTCTGGTGTGAAACTTTCTTACTACAGGCTTGAATTTCCTTAAAAGTTTAGAAATGTATTGAACCCTGTCTTGGTATAAAATGCCAGAGTTTCAAATGTGGTTCTCAGTTTGAATTCATCACTTCAGGCACATCATGCTTAAGGACCTGAATCATGGTTCCCAGCTGTGCCATTCCCAGCCTGGGCCGATCTTTGCTTGACCCTTAAATTTTTTATTGTTAAATGTAGGGATGCTTCTGATTGATCCCTTCTGGATTTTTCTCTACCAGGGATGGCAAACACATCCATGGCAAACAGGCTGGCGTCGCCCATAACACATAGGTAGATAGTGTGTTTTGGTGAAGGTTTCAATTAAGGAGTCATGTACACAACCAGATTCTCTGATGAATCTCAGAATTTGTTTAATTCCATTTAATACCCAATTAATTCCATTTAATACCAGTTTGAAATCATGGCCATGAGACTGTTATTGCATAATGTGGTTTCTTTTTCTTTCTGTGGACCAAAAGTAAAATGATGAACTTGTCTGTGATAGCCAAGATCTTCATTCTTACTTGAAACTAAGACCCTTTCATATTCCCATCTATTTTTAGTCTTTTCCATGCTGCCAGAGTACAGTAATAAAAATCAAGGTCCATGCTTAATGCCTGTAAATGTGATTGTGTAGCCATGTGAACTACAACATGCCTAAACTGCAAAATATAATTCCACATCTGGATTCTCCAACTAGTAGATGTCCCAGGTTTTAGACATCCTCTGCAGATGCAAGTAGGTGCAAAGTCTGTTAATTCTGAGGAGATCTGATCAATGCTACAGATCGATCCTGGCTTTAGTTTGGKTTTTTTTTCAAACTGGCACTTGTAAAGCTGTTGGGAAGCAAGAATGGTGTGAAGGAAAGAGGAGCAATGAAAACATGAGCTGCTGAGGAAAAAAGCAAACCCACCTGCTCCCAAACACACAATTTTTTACTACCTGACACTCTTCTTCATTAGTGCTGATGTAGCTTTTTTGGGTCACAAAGCTAAAAACAGCAGCAGCAGTGTCCAGCACTCAGGTTTATCTGAAAGCTACACGTGAGTGCTACACATTATAAATACACGTTGAAGGCAGAGATTCTTTCCTAGGTTCTTTCATACATACCATAGCTAAGTAACAGCCAGCTCTGTCACTGTTTTCTTCCACTACTGCATTTATGGAACAGCCTGTAGTGAGCGAAGGCTGCAAGGAGGCTTGGAAATGGTAGTGCTCATGTGAGCAGCAGATTTCCTTGCTCCATTTCTGATGCATCTGGTTATAAATTCAGGCAGTAGAAGTCAGAAAATCAAAGGAGTGAAACTCTTGTTTGTTCATGATCTTGCCCAGGACCGAACGTGATCATGTTGGCAGGCTTTGCAGGGTGCTAGTTTTGTCTCTTGCTGTTTCACTGAAACTTTACTCTTTTTCAGGTGCCAGGAGACAACGAGAAGCACTGGAAGCCAGTGCTAGTTGTCTTGACTGAGAAAGACCTTTTAATATATGAGAGCATGCCGCGAATGAAGGAAGCTTGGTTCAACCCTCTGCACACCTACCCCCTGCTAGCAACCAGGTACCTTTGCCTTTTTGTCATAGCCACTTCAAGAGCTCTGGGAATGGCTGAATCAGCTGAGATCAGAAATAGCTGGTGCATAGCCATGTATCTCACTTGCAATGTCATGGTTTAAGAACTAGATTCTTCTTAAATGGGCTGATGTGTTCAGCTTAACTGTTCATCCTCACTTCCCCCAAGTTTCAAATTCTGGCCAAGACTAATTGCCAAAATCACACCAGAAAGATTATGAATGTGGTAGTTTGGCCCAGGTCCAGAAGCAGAAGTGCTTAAAAAGCTGAGAGCTTGATCTCATGAGATTTCTATCTCTTTGTGCAGACCTGAGAGCTTGGCAGATACATTCAGAACAGAGCTACTTTTCCAGGCTGAAAACTATGAAATAATTACCCCAAGTTTAACGTACTGGTATACTCCTGCTGATATGAAATTACTACACCAAGTGCAGTACACCACCTGTGGCTGGGGCTTCTGGAGGCTTGTACGTAAGACGAAGACACTTAATTTCAGCACATCTTATGTTCCTACTCTAAGCAGCTAGTATCTGGCTGTTTTAGCTTAAAATGGTGAGCTCGGAAGACACATTCTTGAATCTGTCTATCATCTACACTATTTCGAAGGTATCCATCAACATTAATCCAGAGAGAGCTTTCCCATGGTTGTCTTTATAGGCTGAAAACGGTCTGTGGTTCTTGATGTGCATCTTAATCACATTTTTCTGCCAATATGGTCAAAGGGCTTGAGAAAGAGCTGCTGTTTCATTGTTTTGGCCTTCCTACAGGCGTCTATTGTACTATTTTCAATGGGTTCTCATTCGGAAGGCCTGGGAACACGTGGCCAAAAGTAGTGGCTCTCTTACTGCACTCTCATTAGTTAATTTTTGTTCTCCCTCTCTTTATTCTCTTCCCAAATGAGCTGAAACTTTGCTGGTAAATCATTCAATTAAAGTTAAACTTGGTAAATTGTGCTAATACTTTTGTCCCAATCTACCTACCCATGATAGAGCTTTCAGAYGTCCCAAGAAGCCGTGTTCTGGCTTACCCTGCATTAGCATAAAATAAGGAGACTGTCCTGTGCTTTACAGGACACTGGCAAGCTTTCAGCCTGCCGTGGGTGGTGGCGGTGAGGGTTGACAAACCCAGTGCAAGAATTCCTCCTGAACACTTGGGTGAGGTGTTGCAGCACGAGTCTGTGCCCGGATGTGCTGACCACACATCACTAGGCCTTGACACGGTGCCTGCCCCGTGATGAATAGCACGTAGCATTGCCTCACAGCGCGGTAATCTGGCCTCTGGGGGACTGGGCCAGTGTCCTCATCAGCGATTTATTGCGGTTCCTATTGCAACATCCTCGCTACAGGAAGGCTGGCCAGTGTTTTTGACCCAGTGGGGAGTGAGCTCTGGATAGCGTCAGTGCCAGGTGGAAGCTGACTCTGAGTTTTTAACTAGAGGGGGATGTTTCTCTGTGACCTTTGCTCCTCTTTGGTTGAGTATCTGGAGACTTGGCTCTGGGATGAGGAATCTCTCATGAAGAGAAGTAACGCTGGGAGCTGCCTGTGTTCAGGGCTTCAGGAGATGGGGACTGTGTATCAGCAGTCCTTGCGTCCATCGTAGGAGGGCTCCATGGATATTGGTGTTCCTACAGCCAACTGAGYGTGATGCACAGAGGGAAAATGAAAATCCTTGCCAAGGGAACGGCGCCGCAGCCGGTGTATGATTACTGCTGGCAGGTGGTGTTGCATGCTGCGAGCTGCGCAGAAGATGGCAGTTTTTGGCTGAACCAGGAGGGGCAGCCAGGCCAGGCTGCCTCAGGTGGGAGTAATCATAACCATAGGCCCATGGAGACTGGGGGCYGGGCCAGGAAGCACTTGGCACCGCTGTCCTTGCTGTGCCCAGGAGGTCCGGGGCAGCCCCTTGAGCCCTCCATGCACTGCTTTGCCTGCAGTACCGGTTGTGCTCCAAAAGAGAGTTTCAAAGCCAAAATCTTTCTTTTATTTCTTTATGAGTTTCTCACCCTGTTTTATAGAGTGTCAGTTATCTGGCCACATTCCTTCTGCCCCCAAAATAAACTTTGCTGCCTTTAGTGGAGCCCCCCCAGCAGAAGGTGATGCAACTCCTCCCCACCGCTTCAGGGTGTTATTTGTAAACGGACCAAAGTCCTGCTCTTTTAAGTGACGGGGGATCCTGCCTCTGATAACCACAGCTCCGACACACCGGGAGGTTGCGATGTCCTAACGTACAGAGCGTCCTGTCAGCTGAACCACTGTGATTGCTGATAACAGTCTGAATACCCTCTAGCCTGTCTCAAGTGTGAGGTAATTTAACTAATTTTAGCTTGCCGTAAAAGGCAGTTCAACAAAGTCACTTTACCTGGCTTTGCCGTGGCAAAGCAGTACATCTCCAGGCTTAGCTCAGCTCGGCTGGAGTGCAGTACATCTTGTGCTGGGACATAAGTGCCTTTAGAAAATGCGGCTTAGGCATGTTGGGAAACATAGCGTGTCAGGAGGGATAAATGACAGTAACTGCAGACATTGTTGGGCAATACGGTATTGTCACTTAAAGAAACTGCCAGTTATTTCATTGGGGAACCTTTCCTTCCTAAGGGCTTTTTAGGCTGATCCAGGCAGTGAGGAGGAAGGTAAGTGGGTAATTAGGAGTGGCGTTTCTGATAAGCCTGGGGTGGATCATCCTCCTGCCAGGAGCAGGGTGCTCCTCACCTTTAGAAAATGAAGACTGTGAAAATACATGGTTCCTGCCTACCGCACATGTGTGGTGTTGCACATGGCTCAAGGGATCCTACACAAGCTGCGGGAGCTCCTTTCCTGAACAGACCGCACACGCCTGCTTTACCACTCCGCTGTGGGCAGGCAGGTACACATTGCTCGGAAACACCTGTGTCTTTCTCAACCTGTTTATTCTTCTTATCAGCTGCAGCTTGGTTCAGGGTCCCCAGCCTGTGTACCCTTCCCCTTCCTGCCCACACATCTGAATGTGCAAAAGCAGCCCTTTGGTGGGCATTGCCAGCCCCCTTTGTCAGTGACCACTGATTAACCTTACCAAATAACCTCCTTCTTAGGTGGCCGGCTGCTTAGTTACTTTTTCTCCTGACTACAGATTTGATAGCAGACTGGTTTGCCCTGAGGGGATAGTTATCTCTGTGTTGAACAGGATTTCTGTGTGAATTGAGGAGCATCAGCCTTCAAGCTGCAAGGGAACGAGAAATTGCTTGACACTGGTGTCGGACTGCTGAAGGGTCTTTACAGGTTTGAAAAATGGCCTGTAAAAACACATGGGATGAAGTGCAGTAAGGACAAATGCAAAGTTCGGCACTCAGGAATAATCAGCTACATTGGTTTTGGGTGGAGAATGGCAGGCAAAGTAGATCTGCTGGAAGGCATCTGGGCATTATGGTGAAATAGCATAAATCAACAGTGTTAATGTTGTTGAGAAGGGAAAATGAAAGCAATCATCTTGGACTATAACATAAGTATTGCCTGTGGGACGGATGTAGTAATCTAACCTGCCTACACAGCACTAGTAGGACCTCAGTTGATACAACACGTTCATGTGAGGCATTGCACTTCCAAAAAGATGCCAACTACTTGTAGAAGGTCCAGAGGAAAGCAATACAATTGATAAGACTCAAAAACTATCAATGGGGGGATATTTAAGAAACTTGAATTGTTTAATCTAGAGAAGTCCGGGGAATAGTTTTCAATTATGCAAAAGATAAGACACAAGGAGAACAGGGGCATGTGTTGTCCTCCAGGTCCACTGTGGATAAAATAGGACATAATGGGATGCATTTGTGGCAGGGGACATTCAGGGCAGGTACTGGGGGAAACTCAGTAGTCAGGTGGGGTACTGGATGAAATCGTCTGGCAAAGGTGTGTGATCTTCTTCTCCGGGGGACTTTAAGGGAAAGGTGACACTGTCAGGAGTGTCATTGGTACAGTCAGCCTGGCTCTGGGAAGGGGGATGCACCGGATGACCTCTTGCGAACCTTTCCAGCACGTTTCTATGATTTTTTATTAATATCACCATGAATTTGACATGCAGGTGCAAAGACAACAGATGGACCAAACATGACATTTGGAATGGAATTTGCAGTCTGGTACATACAGATAAATAATGAATCCCCAAGGTGAACAGGATATATAAACTGATGGATTCCCTAAATCATCACACTTACTGTTTCAGGTCATTTTGATTAAAACCCTGCAGGCTACTAATTTTAGGATGTGCCAGACTAAATAGTTATACCAAAAAAATACACACGCTTTGCTGTTGGTATCGCCTGCTGTGCTGGTACTCAGTCAGTGATTACCCTTCTCGTGACATATTTTTTAATCCCCCTTGTGCGTTGATCAGTGCAATTTAGAACTTTTCACCTGGAAAGCTTGCAAACCACATGTTGTAATCCTGGCTGCTCCCATCTTTCACATTTTTATGAGTCCTTGGGAAAACATTTTTGCTTAGCTAATGCATATTTGAAAAGCTGCTGAAACTGGAAAACTTCTGTGCCAGATACTGTACAGAGTCATGCTTAATCTACCCAAGACTTAATGAGCAGAGAAAATTGGAAAGTGGTAGAAGGGTTGCAGTCTTCCTACAGTGTTTTTTAACAGCAGAATTTCAACGTGCCCTCTTTTTTTGATCAGCTTGCCTTCAACCTATGGATGCTATTAAGACCTAAAAATATTTTCCAGCCAGTCTTTCCCACCTTTGTGTGGAATATAAGCAATAGCTCAAATAAAACTGAGATCAGGAGATTTAAGTTGTTCCTTTAAATCTCTACACTGGGAGGCACAGCAATTGACTCGTAGCCCTGACTCCAGGGACCTTTTTGTCATAATCTCTGTTTCAGTTTTTCCTTATGCCTGAAGTAAGAATAACAGTGTCTCCCTATAGCATGGGAATGGGGCTTAAATAATTACATCTTGAATGTTTATGCAGTGCAGTAAAATTCAAGAACACTAGTACAAATTGCATTATCTATCATGCCAGATATGAAAGAAAGCACCACATGCTGCAGTCTGAAGATGAGGTATCTCTAAGTTGCTTTTGTGCAAAGTTGAGGGCTGTCTCCAAAGAGCATTCGAGCTGTTAAATATTTAATGCCAATATGAAGTGCAACCATTTGGTAATTGTAAGCACTGGGTTGTCTGTTCTTGTTATCGAGGTAATTCTGACTCATCCGTTGTTGCAAATATTCACCAATTGCTGTTGTATGACTTTCTGAATATGCAGCAGACCAGCTACAGGAATACTGCTTTAAACCTGTCCGGCTGTCCTGCAGCTGTATTGCGAGGTAGCGACCAGGGCCCTGGGTGGAAAGCTGGGAGTGGAGTTTGGGTACCGATTCATCATCTGTGCAAACACGTAGAGAGGCAGAGTATTTCTGTCGCCAAGGACTACCATGTAGGTCCGTAACGTGGTGCGCAGGGTTTCTGCCATTCCTCCATGGTCTGGGAGTGCGGTTACCTCCAGGGCAGAGCTCGAAGGAGAAGCTGAGTGTGCAAAGGTTTCCAAAGAGTACAGCTGCTCTAGAACAGGTTTCAAATGCTAAGTCAGGGATAAGGAGCGATTTCAGTGTAAGAAAGGTCAGATTATAGTGGCTTTCTACTGGGCAGAGCTGCCTGAATGCTGATGAACTTGTGTCACAGCCTCCTCTGAGATAAATCTAAAATGAGCAGCTGAGCACTTGCTTTGAATGTCAGGGCTGGTTTCACTGTCCTTCTCGAAGAGGCCGTTAGATTTTTTGGTGTTGCAGCAAATGCTTGAAACTCCTTTCATTGTATTAGGATGAAAAGCGGCTCCCAGCAAGTCTCACTCCACACCAACACTTTGAGTTGTGCCACATGCTTCTCGCTGTTAGGCATTTATGAAGAATGATGCCCAAAAGCTCCCCAAAACATAGAGAGACAAGGGAGAAACTAGAGAAGATCAGGAGTGTATTCATGGCTCTCCGGAGCATGCAAAAAGTTGCGTTTTACAGGCACTGCCTGTTACCTAAATGCTGCACAAACGCACTTCTTCATTAGCGACATTCTCCTGCCCTCTGGCGGCTCTTGCAGGCTCCAGGGAAAAAGCACTTGGGGCTCCTGTGCTCTTGCAGAGATATTTCATAAACCTGGAAACATCTGTGCAACCTTCAGGGACCGCCACCGCGGTTGAATATTAACAACGCTGTTCTGCCTTGCCTTTATGGCTGTTCTGCGCAGGGTGCGCCAGTCACGCGAGCTCCTTTGCGTTCAGAGCGACGGGTGGCACGTGCCTGAGGAAGCTGCCTGTGAAGTCAAGAGGGCTATTTTTTTTGCCTTTTAAAGTATCTGTATGTCCTTCAGGAGAAAAGAACTTTTATGTAAATTAAACAGTTCAGGGGAATGTGAATTTACTAAAGCTTGGGAATCCTTTGACTTGTACCCAGACACATTAGTGCTGATAGTTGATACACAAATATTATCAAATATTCTGCTGCGTATTTGTCTAGTTCATGTTTAACTGCCTGACTTTTCAGAACATGATCTGGAGCTGTATGATAGAAGAGGATTTTTAAATAATGAGATTGAATTTTTGATATTGAGGGGATAATATTGTGACTGAGGAGGCAGGCAAGAAACAAGGTTCATGCTGGATGTGTTCAACATACTTTAATTTGTAAAATACATCTTCATTCCATTCATACACTGTTAAACCAGGAATGCCAGTGCAATTGGTGATAGAGCATGAAGCCAGGGTTTTTTTGAAAGCAGCAGAAATAAACACAGGAAATTTTAGTTCCTGGTCTCCTACGTTAATCACCAAATTTGCAAAAAAAATCACAGAAAGTTACCACGTACCTAGGCATGAACAAACATAGCAAACCTTACAGGCGGGTACCAAAGAGGGGGGCATCTGTTTGGCCCAATGAAGTGCTGTACAGAGAGGTCTAAGCTAGTTTGGGGGAGAGGACTTCAAGTCCTGGGAGAAGCACAGCCACACGGGTGCTGTGTTACAGTGGTTACATTGCTTTTTCTTTACCATGGTTAGCTTATTTGGAGTGTTTGGGATACCATGACGCCATATCCCGTATTATTTTTTTGGATTGTGAAGAACAGATTTGCAGCTGATGCAAAATGACCTACTTCCACTGTACCCACCAACAGTTTAGTCTGCCCTTTCTTTCACAGACCTTGTACCCAAGAACTTCTCCAAACATCTCCCAAATATCAGCATGGACTGCCAGGGAATTTTAGAAAATTTCAGATGCCCTATGGTTAGTGTCTCAATATCTGAAAAGCTGAAGTTCTGCAGGTTTTTTTCCTTTTTTTCTCTTCTTCCTATTAAAACATCTCTGATGACGAACTTCTGTCATGGCAGCCAAAAGGCAGCTATTCTTCCCAATGGAAAAAAATAATTTAAGGGTGAATTAGTATTCAGTAGATAATTAGCATAATCAAATGTTTCATGCTTTAGAGTGTGTTCTACTACCATGTTACATATTTGTTTTATAGTCTCATGTAAAGTATATGGTTTGCCTACGGAAAGACACAGGAGATGTGTTTTTCCATAGGCAGGAGACATGAAACAGAAATAAGATTTATAGAAGAATTTCCCTGGTTTCATTTTGTGACTCCCTCTGAGGTGAAGTACCTAGATCTCAAAGGTGAAAAGCTCCTCTGCATTACTCTTTCCAGTGGAACCAGGGTGATGTCCCTGAGTGGCTTCTGTATTTACTGTCCCACATTTCCATAGGAAAAAAGAATGGATTATCTTAAAAGAGAAATGAAATATTATGTGGTGTTGATTTTATCTCTAAAAAACCTTTCCTGCGATTAGTGTTTGCCCAGATGAACAAACCTTTCTTGGTCACAGGAAATCAATTGTTCATGCCAGGCAAAAAAAAAAAAAAAAATTAATGGCAGCAATATGTGAGAGAATTTCAGGATTACAAATAGCTGCAGCATTTTGCATTTTACAGTTACGTTAGGCAAAGTATACACAAGATGGTACTTGGCATCTGCATATTTTACAGAACTTGTTACTTTATGGGAATTGTTACTTTATCTGACAGCATTTATTGTAGAGGTTGCCTGCAGATGCTTGAGCTTTATGGCGAATGCAGTTTGACGCTGAAGGATGGGATTCAGCTACCTTCTCTGAGCCAGCGTTTGGGTCCGAGTTGCCTGTTGCCATCGTAGGATCTGACAGTGCAGTGGGCACTTGCACTGCTGCTTATTCTGCCCCTTGTATGGATAAAGTGAAGCCTTAATTCACTGCAGAAATTGCTCCAGCAAATCCGACCAGCACTAAATTACCTTCATTGCACCCAACTGCTATATGTAAGACTACCAACAGCTCGAACTACCAGCTTGTGTCGGTGTTATTATTCATTAATGTATTTTCAAATCCAATTTCAGGTTGGTCCATTCTGGCCCCGGAAAAGGCTCACCGCAGTCTGGGGTGGATTTGTCTTTCGCAACCCGTACTGGTACAAGGCAAGGGATCGAAACCCACCTTTTCCGGACAGAGACTAGCAGAGACCTCTCACTGTGGACAAGGAGCGTTGTACAGGGCTGTCACAATTCTGCAGAGCTTATCACAGAAATCACAACATGTGAGTAACATGTGGAGTGTCCCTTCACACATGCTCCTTGGGTTTTGTCCTCATGCCTGCTCTATTATACAGGCCGAAGGTTACTAGTCATTAGTCCACAGTCCTGGGAAGTTCAAGTCATTTCTGCTAGAGAGGGTTCATTTCAAAAATGTACAAATTGAGGTTCTGTGTGCTGAAAATATTGTTTCCTTGCTTTCCCACCCAGCTCCAGCTTGTATGGCATCTCTGGCCAGTGCCATAAAACTAGGCCACCATTGCTGTCATTCTGATTTTTCATCTTGTTTTCCTCACACTGTTTCAGACACACGTTTGTCACCAGCCCTGTGTGGCTGTGTAGGACTGTGTGTCGCTGAGAAGTGCTTGTCAGGTGTAGAAAGGAGCAGCTGCCTGCTGTTTTCCAGAAACCTACAGAAAAGAGCATTTTTGTGAGACCCAAGAAACCTGAGAGACTGGTGGGAGTTTTTCCTGCAAAAGGAAGAGGCAGAGGAGGACAGGCCATATATACTGTGTGTTCACAAGTGTGAGTTGTTCAATTATTCACCCAGATCTGCACACTTCAAAAGAGTGAAGAAATACAAACCAGTATCATAGCCGCATCCTGACACCTAGTCATTTCCCTCTCAAGATACAGCCGGGAGTCACTGAACACCAGTGCCAGTGTCAGTCCTCAGTGCTTCCTACATGCAAAATTGACTGAAATAAAAGTAATCAGCTGCAGATACTCTGGCGTAATTCCCCATTTATTAACCCAGCTATTACACTGGAACAGCTCTAGTGCTTTGAGGTTGCACCTTTCTCTTAAGTGCCTCATCTGGCAGCGCTGCTGGGCTTGAGCATCTGGCTGAATTCCCCCTTTCTGCTCCTCGGTCCACTCTTCCCCTCTGCCCTCTTCTGGGCCCATCACGACAATACGATTTGTGAGTCCTTCCCTCACTAGCTGTCTGGTTGTTTGGGCTGTTAAAATTGAGCTGTATCTCCACTCAGCCTAAAAATGTATGACTGAGAGCCAAATGATGAACCTGCTCCACAGTAAGGCCAGAGCTGGCTCTGTGAAGACTTCATGTGCGTCCCCGAGCGCGGGCATGCCTGGCCGTTAGCTGCCCAGCCTTCCACCTTGTTGGGAGCTCGGGTTCATTTACAAGTGCCTCTGAATGAAGCTGAAGCCAACCCCGATGATTAGTGGGGCACCAGCTCAAGAGCAGGTCTCTCTCCTTGAGCCCAGCGCCCTCCCCTGATGTTGATGCCTTGGCCTTTCCTTTCAAAAAGCAGCAGGAGGGCGTCAGCCCTTTCTTTTAACACAGTGCTGAAGGTAGTGCTTGATCCCTTCTTGGCAGCGTCATGCTTACGTCTGTGTCCCAGCGTGTAAGCGATCGTGTAGCTGTGGGCCCTTGCCATTTCTTCTGGTGAGCTATGCCACCATCCAGAAACTAAGCTCAGGTTACCAAGGTCGCAAAGAGTGAACGAGGGCCCGTGATTCAGTTGCTGTGTGCTTGGGCCAGTCGGTTGGGTTGTTCTTGACATCACTCTCCTGAAAAGGATAAAGGTATTTTATATGGAGCACTAACTGGAAATCAGTATTTGAACCCTGCTGTCTTCTCTCTCCATGGCTGAAATGGAAGTGGCAGCTGCTGCTGCTGCGTGGTGTGCAGAAGGCGGACAGATGGGTGCTGTCAGGCACGCGCTGAGACAGGCTACCAGCCTGAGCCCTTGAGAGGAGATGATTAAAAAAATGAGTGCTTAATTTCTGCATCCTTGGCTTGGTTGTGTAAGAGTCACCAGCCTGCTCAGCTCTGCCGGAGCAGAGGCGCTGCTGGGAATATGAGGAATACTACAGCTTTCGGGGAAACTTTTAGATAAAAACCTTAGTTATCAAAGGAGTTCAGATGTAAAGGGGAAAAGAGAATTTGTGATGTGCGCACCTAAACTCTTCTGTTTCTTAATTTGGATCAAGTTCTGTGTTTCTGAGCTAAGGGAGAGATGCAGACTTTCTGCTGCAATAGCTATTATATACAATTATCTGGGCCTTTTTTCAATTACCGTGACACTAATGAGGACTCAAGAGTGTCTTCATCTTTGTCAAAATTCTTTAGGGATACTCTTTACAGCTTCTAATTTTTGTCAGGCTTTGTGTGACATGTTTATTGATTGTGGCTACGTCACACTTAGCAAGAAGAGTGGCTGTGACTTTGTCAAGGTTTGGAAGGAGGAAATGCCTTGCTGAATCTTCTTAAATGTCATCAGATCGTTTTTGCATCAGCACCTGGATGTATATACCGCAGGAAGGCACCACTCTCACTATTACAGTAAAAACAGATATCAGCATTAACGTGTGGTACTGCAGCCAAATGTAATTTGTTGCTTTTAAGAATGTTACATTCTAAATTTTGTTTTCTTGTTCAGCTTGCACATATAAAAGCCAGGAGTGCCGTTTGACCATCCATTACGAACATGGATTCTCTCTTACAACTGAACCACAAGATGGTGCCTTCTCTAAGACAATTGCACAATATCCCTACGAAAAACTAAAAATGTCCTCAGATGATGGGATTAGGATGCTTTATTTAGACTTTGGAGGAAAGGATGGAGAAATTGTAAGTACTGCGTTTAGCAAGAGGGATGCAAATTACTGTCTCTTCGGTGGGCCTTAAGGTTGTAAGGTGGAAAAGTGCTAATAACAGCTGGCCAGTATGGATTCCACTACCAACATTTAGATGCTATGCTTCCTAGTGCCTGGTGGTGAGCTGACTTTAAAAAGAGACAAACTGAAAGTAAAGATGAAATGGTGAAATCATGCAAGGAGGGATGAAAGATTTCTTATATTTTAGAACAAATTGTATCCCTGCATGGCCAGATGTTAGAATTGTTACACTTATCCACAGCACTTTAAAATTTTTGTGAGTAGAAGGACAAAATACTTACAAATGAGATATAATAATTCCAGCCTAGTCATATGCACTTTATCTGTTAAAGGAACAAACTATGTTTTAAACACTTCTGATCAGCTAGTTGTTGAAAAAAATTGAGGACTACAGATGTAGTGCAAACTGTCTCCATAGGTCTCTAAGTTAGCTGTCACAATGCCTAAAAAGAAGATGCTTTTCCTATGAGCAGATTACATACCATAAACTCTGCATGCAAACATGGTCTTTCCTGCCAAAATTTTCAGCAGTTTCTGAGCACACTGGTGCTTAATTCTTCACTTCACCCCTGGTAACATGCACTTTACAAACTGCTTATTGTGCAGGCTGTCAGTGTGCTTCTGAATGGAATTTGTTAGCTCTTGATAAAATTGATATATGATTGATGAAAGACAAATCTGGTTTGTTTGGATGTTATCCTACTCTTGAATCTACTGCCCACACTGACAAGGCTCTCACACTTAGCAAGCACATGGTGAGGTTGGACTGTGGCCATGGGGAGGAAAAAGAAAAAAATCTCAGTTCAGTCTCGCTCCCTGCAGCTGTGTGAACCCAGGAGCAACCATGTTGAATAAGATAAAGGTTCAATATCTTGTCTTTAACAATGACCAAAAGCAGATACATAAGGAAAAGCATGAGAACTGGGTGGTGGACACAGCAGTCCCACAACTGTTCTTGTTCTCAAGCAGAGCTTGCAAAGATGTAGGGGGTTGAACTCCTTGGAAAAGTGCATGCAGTGTCCGACCCCTAGTGTCCTGCTGCTCGCCCAGGGGAATGCAAGCCCCGAGACTCAAGGATCTCATGGGCTCTCAACATGCTTATTACTTACTTTCAGTTGCTTAAATATTTACAGCTGTTTGCAAATAAGAGACAATATGACAGCTGTGATAAAGGGTTGTTATTAATAAAAGTCTATTGAAAATTCCGGACAGCAGTTAATCAAGTAAACACTCAGTAGATGATTGCTTATTTGAGCTGTAATCTAATTGAATCATTCTCAACCTGATCTCTTTTGCAATTTCAGCAACTGGACCTTCATTCCTGTCCAAAGCCAATTGTGTTCATCATTCATTCCTTCCTGTCAGCTAAGATTACAAGACTCGGATTGGTGGCATAAGTGGGATACACCTGTTTCCTCTAAGAAAAACGGAGCAACCATGCTAATCGGAAGTACAGTCACCATTAGAAACCTGTAACAGCTAGCAGTGTACACGAGACTGGAGTTCAGTACTGAGCCTTGGTAATTTCTGGCAATCTCCAGGGCCCAGCTTTCATTTTGATCAGCTAAAGAGATGACGTGAAAAGGAAAACAGTGGATTTCATTGTAAATAACGGGATTTTTAAATCCCATACTGGACAGCAGAAGAGTATAGTACTTACTATATGTGTAAAAGTTTCAGAATCATAAATTGTGCCTATTTCAATGTATTTGTTTATATAGAATAAGTAAAGGGCTAAGCAGATAAGAGTGGGCACTTGGTTGTAATGCAAGATCAAGGTTGCTTGAGAAGTTCTATAAATAAGATTGTCCCACCACCAAAAACTCATGTATTTTTTTTTTCTGTTCTAACCTGTGCACCATTTAAATCAATTTTTCTTGGCGGCAGGGGGATCAGAACCTGTTGCTTGAACACCCAGCAGAGCATGCAAGTACGCATCTTTGCATAGGATGCTCTAAAGCAATACAGAGGTGGTCAGTGAAGAGCTGGGGGGGGGGGGGAGAGGTCCCTGCTGAGTGGCACTTTCAAATTAAATGATAGGGCATCTTGTGCATGTTCCTAGAGGTGAACCTGAAACAACAGCTGTAGGAATGTACTGAGAGCCAGGCTGTCGCTGAGAACAGAGCACAACGGGGTAGGGTGGGCGCATCCTTCATTAATGAGCACACAGGACATATTTTTCATAGTCCCTTTCCAGAAGGGTTCAAATGACTTTGAGCTTCAGCTACCCAGGATCCCAGGCTCAGTTAAAAGCTAGCTGAATCGTTTTGAAACGTGACTTAAGCTTGTGACAGCACATTTCCACTCCAGCGTTTTCCAAGAGAAAGTCAGGCTAAGAGCTCCCTGTCCTCCTACCCCACCCCACTTCATCAGCTCTGCTGATTCTGCTTGTAGATTTAGCTGTCAATCAAATGATCTTGATTGAAGAACAAATCTGGGGAATGAGGAAGACTTGTTTTTTAAAGTTTTTTAAATTAGAACAGAAAAGTTACTCAAGCAGCTCCACAACACTGAGGAAAAGCACAGAGGCAGGAACACAAGCTTTACTGCCAGAAAAGCCTTAATATGAAACTGCACCTGTGAGAGCGACTTGGAGCTTAGACCTTTTTCCTGCTGCTAAATCAGCTACATTAAGGAACTCATTAAGACAGACTTGATTTTTTTTTTAGCTTAAGTTAATTTTAAGTGCATTCGGGTGTGATTCTAGCTGCATACCTTGCTGGTAAAACTTGTTTAAGATGTTGACCCCTGTACCCATAACTGACTATTTGCTGTTGTGCACCACGCTTTTTTGTTTGAAGTCAAAACACAGGAATCACTAAGTCAGCCTGGTTCACCGTCACAGTGGGGACAAAGGGGGCAGCAAGGCAGGAGCACTGGAAACTGCCTTCACCATTGAAGATGATACGCACAAGCTGCACCTGGAAATCCTAAATTGGCCTAACGTGGTTGGGTAGGAAGAAAGAGAAACAGAATATGGATTGCATTGATATTGCTCTTAGGTTGTACGCAGCACTGCTGCATGTAGTGTTTTCTTTGGTTGCTTTTAAAGTTTTGCCCTAAATTCACACTTGGAAGGACAGGAACGGTATAGGAAGTAATAAATCAGAAGTTGATAGAAGGTCACTTGTAATAGTGCAACGCTTTCATACTTGAGAAAGCCAATAAGTTTGAAGTTAATGTCACTTGGCTGGCAAAGAAAATTAAAAACACAGTATGGTTCCGTGTTGTTTTTAAGCTAAGTCTTGAGAGTTAATAGTAAGTCATACTGTTTATTCACATTGTAGGAATTAATTTCTGGTGTCATAGGTATCTYGATCATAAAAACTAATTAAAAATTTAAGATGATAGGCTGAAGTCACAAATGCTGAAGATGATAATCATTTTAGGACAGTAGCTAAGTTGACATTTGGAGTAGCAGCCCCACTCCCAGCACCTCCCTGCAGTCAAAAAAAGAGTCAGAAAGGTGATTTATGGATCTGGAAACTTCCATTTTTTTTACTGTCACGGTACTTGCAGTTAAAATTGGATTCCTAGCGTAAATTCACAAGTTAGGAGACACATTACATAACTTGCCAATAATTTCCAAAACGTACATTTCACGCGCAGCTCTCGCTGCCATTCACACAACCTGCCGTAGCAGTTATTTGGGTGTCCTTTGCTTTGGAAGCCTCTGGGACAAGCAGCCGCAAGCAGTCGGTACGTTGTGGGAGCAGGGCTCTGAGCACAGACTCAAAGATCCCGTTGTGAAGTGCTGTGTGCAGTTTTTAAAAAGTGTGTTTCAGGGCAAGTGTGCAAAGTATTTTATTGATGTTCCAAAGTATAACTTAAAAATTTGCACCCAGATTCCTATAAACGTTCCAGAAGTAAAAGTGAGAACTTACATACTGTGGGGTAGGTTAAATACATATGTAGATTGTACTGCACTATCTCCTTATTCCTTTAACACTTAAAAAATCACTGGAATGTTATACTTAACATGTACGTGCATTGTAAATACTACAAATTCCTATATTAGTACAAACATTTAAATTACACAGTATGTAATCTAAGGTGCTCAGTACTATATGAAGTATAAGTGAATAACTAAACAGTTTGCAAAGAAAGTTCATATTATATATATTTATAGAAAAAATATAATTACAGATGCTATTTCTTCATTTTCAGATTTTGGACTGATTCATATTTGGATGGGATAGACACATGAAATATGGACCTACTCCACATTTATAAGAGTATAGTGAATATTTATATTTTAGAGGAAAAGAATATATTTAATAAAGTCATTTATTGGATTTTTGTGAGGTGAGCTTACTTTGTACCCAAACAAACTGTTTAGAAGGCTGTACTTTGTTTTGGGGCTGGGGAAAATACATTTTAAACATTAGTCATTCTGTCTTAATTCAGTTACTTGAAAGAACTATCTATCTGGTTTACCATATTGACCGAGTGACTTTTAAAAAAAACAGTAAAAAAGTATTAATATACTTTCAATGCTGCCTTGGTGCTTTTTATTAAGTAAGCTCAGTAATCATGCAGTAGTGGTGCTTTCGCTGACAGTCTCCAAGCACACTTAAATGGCATTTTTTTGCTGCTGGTGTTTACTAGAGGCCAAGAGAGGTCCCGGGCCAGGTCGGCCAGCCTGGCCTGCGAAGGTGCAGGGCCTGCTCGGGCGCAGGCACTTACACGGTGGTTACAGCACACACAGAACAGAAGCATCCGCTCAAGCCTCGGCCTTCGAGGAGCAAGGCAAACGCACGCCTTGCCCAGTTCTCAGAAACGTCTGTGGAAAAAAGCACTTGTTCCCCCCACCCCCACTTCAGTTCTTAATTCAGAGCCCCAGCTAGAAAAGTTAGCTGTGCGACTGTCGGGCTGCTCGTCCACTCTTCCCCAGGGTAGAGCAGACCACGGCAACCCTGCAGAGGTGTCATTTGGGCATGTCACTCTTTTCACAAGATGCTGCCTGTAAGCTGAACAGTCGGAGCAGAAAGTCTGTGCAGAAGCTTCACCTTTAGAAAGGTCTGGACACATATGGGAACATACATGTTACTGGAAAAGTGTGATATGAGCTGTTTGTTAAAACATAAAATAAAGCTGATGTGATGTGTTCAGGGAAGCGTACTGATGTTTTGTAAGAGTCCACACTTAAAGAATTACAGTCTGTATGTATGTATTAAAAACAACAAACAAAACCCACACCTGCTGGCTCCTTTGTCCTACTTCCCACAAAGAAGGGAAAGTCAATTTATTTTAATAGGACAAGCAGGGCAAGACCTATTCACTTGCCTAAAAACATCTTTGGAATCACCATTTCCCTTAAGGTGCTTTATAAATTCAAATGCAACTCTTCAGGTGCTACCAGGTAAATTGTTATCACGAACTTCATTGGAAGTTTGCCTTTGCCAAATAAACAAGTGTTTTCTCTTTGAAGAAAGGTAAGTATTCCTCCTTCCCCCAGGATATGGAAGCACATGTCATCCAGCTTTTCGCATGCCTAAGCACGGCTGGGTTCAAACAGAGTCTGATCTAACCTCAGTCTGCAACCAGACTCCCCCCTGTCCTCCTACCAGTGCTTAAAAGTGAACTGGCACTTGACTGGCCTTTGATTTCACTAGAAGCAGAACTGGGACCTTAACACACACATGCTCCAGATTATTACTAGCATTGATTTTTAAGTTTCTTTATCTTATTTTTCCTACTCATAAATAGACTACTTTATAATTGTTTACTGGGGCTATTTTGCCAGAAGGAAACAAAAAACACTCTCTAAAGTAATTAGGAATCATACGTAAAATGGATGCTCCTGACTTCAAAGGTGACTTCATGATTTAACAGCAGATAATAATTAGCAAATTTTCAAGCAACTGTCAGCATGCTTAAGTGAAGAGTTTAGTGAGAAGCATGAGTAAAAACCATTAATATTTAAGTAACAAAGATCACACCCTCTGTAAACCCATCAGTGACTTTTTCCACATCGGAAATAGCTTCTCAATTTGTTTCCTTTATCACAATTTCTGTGCTTATGTAAATCATCACAGGCATTGGAAAACAAMTCCCAGGGAGGAACTGGAGTCTGTGAAATCAGAAAAGTGCTTGTACAAATTATCTTGTAGGGGAGTAGTACAGTAACTGCACTGTGAATATCACTAGATGAAGTGATCATCTTATCACATATCCATGACATCAGTTTTGTCTCACCCCAATCTCAGTATACTAAGACCATAACATGGATTGGGGATAGACCATAGATGTATAGTGGTGAATACGACTTGCATCCTGACTTGTATAAACATGAAAGTAAGCAACCAAACCTTCTGCAGTAAGGCAAACATGGGTCGGATTTAAATATACCCCCACAGTATTAAATAGGAAATGCAGCTTTCAGTAGCTTACTTTAAGATATGCACAACAGTAGTATCAGCACTCATGTTCAAGATATCAGATTATATTAAGATTATATTAAGATTATAATGCTCTACAATCAGAGGTAGAGACTTTTTATTCAACACTGGACATTAAGGAAGATGAATGTCTTCATCCTGAGATTTTGTTTTGGGTGCAAAGAATTTTAACATGTTAGAAGTCTAAGTATTCATAAATTTTAGGTATTTGGCTGTAAAGATATTCATGCAGTTACGTGATTAAACAATTAATCTTGAATGCGAAGAAAGAAATATAAGCCATGCAGTCAGTAATACATGGGAGCAATTTTGTGCGTCCACTTACTAAATAATTATTTAAATATAATCCAGCTCCAGTAGCTGTGTTTGTCCTGGGCTGACTCCAGCCTAGTCAGCTGAGATGCACACTGTACTAGCTAGAGCTCACTGTCACAGTAAAGCAGCCATATAGCTCAGAGCACAGTTAAAACCAGCACACACCCACATATAAAAAAGGTCATCTAGACTTAAGCAGAACAATATACACTGGAATGAACAAACACAAGAGTTAAATGCAAGATCCTGTTGGATAAAAAAAAAAAAAAGAGAGAGAGAGAGAAATAAAACCCACAGCCACCACACTCCTTAGGGCTTGTCTTTACACAATAGCAGAATTTGGCAAGCAACGAAGTCATAAAGACTCCTTGGAGGATGGGTAGATTCAACAGTATTAAAAAAGTTGAATCTACACGTGGTTTAGTTCAAGTATAATTTTATCATCATATTGATTTGAGTGTGGTTTATATTAGCATTGCTTAATTCACTTTCCTTCCAGGAGTATATAGCAAGCCAGTAACACTGTGACCCCTATCAATTTTAATCCTACTAGTTTATCTGAGCTATAAGGAATCTACACTGAAAGCTGTAAAAATGTATTTGCTTTGGCAGGAACCCCTCCCCTCCAACATAATACAAATGTAAATGACTGTACCAGTACAAAACGCATATACCTCCAAGCCTTAGGCAAACTGAGCCTGAATTTCGCAATTTACTTTTCCCTAGTACATTTAACCACAATGTTCCCACTGTTTCACAGCTCTCACAGTCATCATTACTACTATCGTTTTGATTATTCCCCCCCTTGCAGAACTGTTTCTAAAGAGTGTTGCAAAGAGAATGCATGAAATTATGCCAGAAATTCAGCTTATACTGCCCTTCACACAATCATCCTTTAATGGGAGGTTGCAGCAGGTTGTGAAAGACATGCTTGTTTTTATTCATGTATTATGACACAGAAAGATAATTGTGACTTCAATTCTATTTGTATTCACCTGCAGAACAAATAGGAACGCTTGTCATTTACACTACAAAAGGTCTACTCTGTAAACAGTTTTGTTCAGTTTATTTATAAAACAGCAATTGTAAATAGAATAGAGGCCTTTTTGTGCAAAAAGGTAAAATAGCCTGTCATTACAGTTAAATACAGCCTTTTTTTACTCATGTCAGTAACAAATCCTTGTTAAAAAATGTACAAAGTTTTATAAAAAATCAGATCAGTCTGCATTCCTTTTAACAATGAAACATAATAAATATGCATATAAAAAACTATTTTGAGTTTTAAATTAAAAGTTTTCAGTATGACAACTCAAAACATGCTACTTTGCTCGAGAATTAAATCTACATAATTACCCTAACCAACATCCTTCAAGAGTGTGTGTGTGTGTGTGTGTGTGTGTGTGCGTGCGCACGTGCACACATGCACACACATGCCTGCCTGTCATCCAGTATAGTGTTTTCATACAGTGGGAAGTGCTCTGCTTCTGAAGTTTCCAGGAAGCTGTGAATAGCATCTGTTCAGTATCTCTAATTGCCAGTCTTCTCCAAAACCCACTCGATCACCTAAGAAAATAAATGAGAAAATGAATTATCAAAATAACTCCCGTTCTGGAAGGAAATTAAGAACATGTAATGTACTTCAGCAATTCTTTCTCGATCTGCATAGCCTTTACTCTGCCAGGAATTAAAAGGTAATCCATTCAAAAGAAGAAAGAGTGTTAATAAACAAACAGCAGATGCAGTGCTACCAGAAAATTGTATTTAATCCTACAGAATGCCTTGTCTTTAGAAAAAGGCATTTTTAGATCCCTTGAATTGAGCTACTTCACCCCACTCTCCAGGTACTAGCAGCAAGGTACACACACAATGCTAGATAGCTGGCGTTTCCATCAGAAAAAATCTTTGAGTGATAAGGGAAAGGATTGTTTTCACAGTGTTGTATCTGCCACCATTGTTATTGTTGTTCCCCAACCTGGCTGGTTGTTCAGACCACGGATGAGTGCTGGGCAATCAGATTTTTCATAAGGTACTTTTCAAAGTATTCTCTAACACAGAGAGAGTTGGCCAACTTTGAAGATCCTCAGTTTTAATATCTCTCTGCCAACAGAAATAACGTTCATACATAAAACTACCAGCTGGTTTTCACAGACAAATACGGTGGGGAGAAACAGCACACCAACACCCCAGTTCAACACCAAACCTGAAAACCTACGTAGCTTTTGAGTCCTTACKATCTGTAGGAACCAGTTCACAGGGGAACATGGCGCAGAACACAATAAATACTACTCTGACAGAATAACATGAGTAGGGTTCTAGCACTTTTCCTTAAGAGTTTGAAGGATTTGTATTTAACTAGCCCAGTTCAAATGCTTGCATTTGATTTATAACTTTGAAGACTATACTGTAAAAATCCAAAACACTCTTTTCATCATGCAGTTACTTCAGTGTGTTTTGCAGAATTTAAAGCAGAGTTGCTTGATTTCTGGAGGACAGGAGTACTTATTACTCCTGGTATGTCCTCTATGCTAACGTTCACCGAAGTCCCTACACAGAAATAAGCTCACTTGATTTCTCTTTTGGMTTTTGTTTACAGGTATTTCCAAGCTTAAAATTACTAAATTTTACACTGCTTCTTTGAAGAAATGTATTTCCTTTTACAGATCCCTTTGTTGCTTCCTGACCTTTGAAATGTCTTTTCCTTGAACGCAGGGAAAGGAGAATTCCCAAATGGTCCAGATTCCTCTCAAAGAATAATCTCATATGCATTTTTTCAGTGATGTGGAAAAGTTTATTTTCTTCATTTACATCTCTCACTGTGCCACATCACGCTGCCAGCTATAACTACAACACTTCCTAAAACGTCAGCGTGTGCAACTGGAAGTTTTGCCATGGGACTACTGATCGAGAAAGTTTTAGTGAGATTAAGAAGTGAAGTAAGACGACAGCCAAAGGAATGTTTCTGTTCATCTCCTAAAACTGTGGACCAAACCATCCTACACCAAGTAGCAGCACACGCCTTTAGCCTCAGCTAGTTATAGGAGCATCTTTCCAAATCACTGTTACCTGTTTAGCATTGTTATTTGCCGTTTTCTTCATTTCATCAAGAAGTCCTCTAGAAGTTTTCAGATCCTAAATATGAAGCACAAAGCCACAGAGATTAGGACACTCATATGTTCACTCTAGTCGGATGATAAAAGCACTAGTTACCTGGGGGTACATATCCTTTTATCATCTTTCCCAGAAGCACAGAAATAGAATTATTTGATTTTTGATTTTGTTTTAAAGAAAAAAATCTAAATCCACTCCAATTGTGCTTCATCTTTCCCAAAAGCAGCTCAAGCCTAGTATTCAACAGTGGGATTGAGCCACTTTTCCCAACCTTTCGCACACTTCCATAAAGGCTTCCCTCCCCTCACGTTCTTCAAATGACCTTTAAAATTCTTATGGTCTTGATTGAAATCTTAATTCTATATAAACATGGAAATCAGCTGGGCCCTTACACTGCAACACAGAATTCAGGCCTAGAATAGACAGAAGAACTTGGAGGGGGGGAAAAAAAAAAAAAAAAAATCAATGCAGAAAGGAAAAGCCTAGAATGGCTTGTCTGTTCCGGAGCCCAGTTTTCCCACACTAATCCACTCTAATAAACTAATTAAGCACGTAAAAACATTGCATAAGGAGAAAGGAAAACTAAGGACATTCATTTGCTACTTGTCTCCAAAGGAAAACAATAGCTACAATACTGGACTTCCGAAGCTGCACAGGATCTGCTGCACAGATAAGGAGTCAAAGAGCTCTTGCAGATTTGGAGCTGCAAGACGAGATCACTGCAGCACTCTTCCTCTGCTCTCCAAGTCGCAGTGGGACCAGGAAGCCATCTGATTTCCCCTAATCACTCTTAGCCCTACACAGGTTTTTTTGACTTTGGATTAGGAGATTTTCCTCCAGGGCATATTTCAGGGAGATTTTAGAAGTGCTCACAGAATGACTGAACATTGAGTTCTAATTATTTAAGAAGTTGCTGCTCATCAGAAAGCTGCTATAACTGTCTGTGTGAGCTTTCAGTCCTCTTCAAATGCAGAGCAACTTCATTTAACTTAAATCACCTTTACTGAAGTTCAAGCTAAACTGAGTTAGTTCACAAATGGTGGTAGGCTAAATGCATGCAAATGAACAGAAACAGCAGCTCAGCTCCTGAGCAATAGCTTGTTAAACTCCCATACTGCATTTTTATTCAATTTTGTGCCCAGACTAAGTAACCTCGGTTCAAATATTGACTTACAAAGTCTCTTAGGTATTGCTGAAAGAATTGTTTCTCATCTCCTCCTAAAAATGAGGCTGATACAATTCCACATGGTGCTGCCAGATAACTACAGCAGCTAAGAGAGCAATTACAGTATAAGCATGACCTTACCTAACAGACCACTGCTTTAACATGTTACCTCACATAAAAGACCACAGCTTTATCAGGTTTAAACCCCTAAACAAACAAACAAAATACCCTGTAAAAATAGCTTCTGCATTTGATTACAAGTCAAAGGTTTTTCCAGACATTCTACTTCTAAACATGTTACTAACTCATAACTAGGAAATATTAGCATAACCAAGTCTGAACATCCTACAGTCAATCTCTGGTTATACTGAGCAATGGATTCACTTAATTAAGCATATAAACAGCTGTGAGACCATGTCTTCTGGTTACCTTTAGGTAGAACTTGGATATCTCAAATAGACGCTGGCTGCACGATGCAAAGCACTTGTGAGCCTCTGCAATTCCATGTTTTTCAAGAGTTTTGGCCACCACCTCTTTCAGCATCTTGGAAACAACAGAAACACACTCAAAAGTTGATCCCAATTACTGGCAATGAAAAACAAAGTCACACTTGTTTTCTTTATCTTTGCCCCACAGTAAGTGTTAAGAAGATGGGTGTTATAATACATTGAGAGGACTGAGGGGAAAAAAAATCCTGAAGTTTGATCTTGCCTCTGTGCCTCTGCCATTAATCCGCTGGAGAAATCYGGGCAGAGTTATTTTACAATCTATTTCTACTTCCTTCATCTCAAAAATTAAGAAAATGCGTAGAAGTCACAGCAATACCAGTGAATATTCACATGGGGCTTTGAAGACAGAAAAATTTCTGCAGTGTTTTAGGTTTTCTCTTTCCCGAAATACTATATATGCTACTTTCCTTTATATTGATATTTTCCTGTTTGCTACATCCATATTAAAAAAAGAAGTTCAGACACTAGAATCAGATCAAACAGTTTACTCTGACATTTTTCATATCAGAGTCGCTGGAACTTTACCGTAGATCTGAATAATTCTCACCACTTTATGCTTACTCAGGTCATCCCGACTTATCACATGTGCAAAGTATGCATGAGTATCGTTTATAGGAAAATGCCCTTTTTATACTTTACGGGAAAATCTAAGCATATCTCCTTCAGCTGCTTGCTTACAATGCTCTGCTTACAAGGTTCTCAAATTCTGCAATTTTTCCTTGGGATACAAAGCAAAATTGTCAAAAGCCCTCACGGCAGCCAAGTAACAACCTGCAAAACTTAATTTCAGACCATCTAATACAACAATTAAGTTTTTCTAAAACATTAATTTTGTTGCCGATCACAGCTGTCATTATAAAGACATTATCCTCCTTCTAGATGTAAAAACAGCTATTAATTAAACATTATTGCATCAAAGTATTCAAATGTTGTATTAATGGACGTATACAACTACTGGAATATCTTTTCATTCACAAAATAGTCCTGTTCTTCTGCAATGTCTTTGTCTTTCCAGCATAGATGTTTCTTTGATGTCTTTAGGTTTAATATTAATTTTCTACATTTTGTAATACCTACTCATTAATACTTATTCCTGCCCTTTTTATTCCTATTTGTTATCTCTCTCAGCCTAACTTCCCTGGGCACCATATAATTATTTCTTATAGGCTTTTTCACTTCCTACTTTTGGAAAACTCTCCTCGATGCCTTCAGGACTCACTTACAGAAGTGAACAGAATGAAATTTAATAATAACGCAGAGAGAACATTCAGTCCTCATTTTGGTTAAAAAAAAAAAAAAAAAAAAAAGGTCAATTCACACATGGAAAAGAAGTTAAATAGACATGTTTAGAGCATGAAGCAAACAAAATAAGTCTTTACCCTTGTATGTTTCTGAGATCTCGATTCCTTAGCTGGCTTTGAAGTCTCAGCTTCTGTTGCGTTTATTCGACTTGCTGAGCCAGCCTTTGGGGCTACTTTCTGGGCTTGACAGGACTGTTTCAATGGCACCGAAGCTAAAGAAACTGATCTTTCTGAGCGCTTCCTTGTTACTGCAACTGAACAGTGATTTCCACTACTACTGCTTGCCTGAGAAAGGAGAGAGTCTGTGCTCTCAGATTTGGTTAGCCTGGAGGAAAAAAAAAGTAAATATAAAAAAAAAGTAAAAAACAAAAATGTATTAGTGCTTTGCTTCTGCTTTAGAGGCTGCTAAATAATTGCTAAAAGTATTAAGTATTCTACATGCTTGCAAACAAATAGAATCTGAAAATGGCAGACAGGATTCTATTAATGCAACTTTCTTCCAATTAGGAGAACACTTCGCTGTTGGATTTGGTCTCCGACACTCAAATCCATTGTATCTCCGATTAAAATACTCTAGAAAAACTGAATAAGTTAGACAACTAGGAAGAGAAACTCTTTGGAAGAAGGAATGATTTTGCTTACGGAGATTTCCCTAGACAGGGAAAAGCCAAGTTTGCTGGACTCCAATCTCAGGATTAAGACACAACTTCTTGAAACTACCCAATTTCTTTTGGCCCTATAGGAACTCCACAACTTTTTTTAATCRTTATCCAAGGGAACTTGAAAGTTGCAATGCTACTGAAACCTTGCACTATTTGATCCTTTAAGAGTAAGAGTGTTAGTAATTCTGAAACACCAATTGTATGAAGTGCTAAACACAATCACATCTTCTCTTCTAACTATTCAGTAAGTTCCAAAAGATAAGATATTCCCAGAATAATATCCCTGCTAGAAAGGTTTACTGTAGCACACTGGTGATTAGATTGCAAAGGGTACCTACCAAACATCAGGAGGCAAGGGAAAGCAAAGTACTACCATAAGAAGTGCATTTAGAAGTAATATTTGTATATTATATGGCAGTTATTTTTTATTGACGCAAAGAGTTTGCATTCCAAGAGTGAGGATATGGTACAAAGGGAGGTCTTAAAAATGAGTTTTTCAGAAAAGAAATAAACAACTCTGACAACTGAAGGAGTTTGGATTTTGGTGGGTCATTTTATACCAGAAGTCCTTGGATTAGGAATTCAATTATTCTGTTTGTACAGTACTCAGCTTTCTAAACTTCTAGTTGTTTATTTGTATTGCAACAGCTCTGACAGTTTTGGTCCTAGATAAGGCTATCTGTCATCCTGCAAAAGGCAAGCAGCACTTTTTGCGAAATACAATCCCAAATCTTTAAAAAAAAAAAAAAAAAAAAGGTGCCTGTGTGGCATGGTTTTGATTAATCTAATACTCTCAATGGGAGGTCACACTGGAGGAAAAATGAACTTACAGAAGAGGATTAAACAACTGGAACATTTGTCAAGATAGCTTTGCCTAAAAAGATTTCAAGATGAAAGGAAAGATGCATTTCACAAGAGACTACGGAAATATTTCACGCTAAAGATTTATTTTATTCAGTGCATTACCTCTTCTTGGGATAAAAGCAATCCAAGTCTTTTGATCTGCGTTTTAGCCTTGATGCCTCCGTTCTGAATTCGCTTTGTAAAGATTCTCCATCAGGGACACTTCCAGGCTCCGAGAGGACTGCAGGAGACGGCAGAGGGCTCAGGACAACTGGTACAGGGCAGCACTCTTTGGTGCAAGTAGTCTGAGTTTCATATCGAATAAGACGAGTTTGAAGTTCAGCATATCCCACATCTCTCTCTAAAGCTTTTCTGTTATCTAGACAATACCTAAAATTGAAATTTGTGAGAAGTCTGTGAGAAAAGTCTGATTTATTACAATTAGAAAAATGGAACAACTTATTTTTGACTATGGTATAGTCTCCAAAACTTTCTTGTTTGAACTGAAGTATTGTTCTGAAAGATACCTTAAATATTGCCCAGTAAATTAACCCACACCTGATTGACTTAGCTACATTCAAGTGCAACTCCAACATATAAGGTAAATTATATACTAAATATTTGTACGTCTTTACCCTGTGCTGTCACAAATGAAATTTTCATGGACATTAACAGACTGTTTTCTTCGAACAATACACAGACTCACTCGTCAGATACTAACAATGGATTCTTTTTGCTCCTTATAATCAGCCCCCTGTCACATTTATATTACCAAGCTCTTTATTTTATATTTTGTTGAAAGTTTTTCACATTCCGTCCACACTTTGCAAATGTTACTCTCTGTTAACTGCTAAACAGTGTGACAGTCTGACAAAACAGTTACGAGAACATTTCTGAGCCCAAACATGTGAAGAAGAACCCAATGCACTGTGGATTCAGTATCTTCAGATCTCAGACTTTGCAAGCATCCATCAAAATTTTGAGACCCAGAAAATACAAGATACTGTATATAAAATAATGCTGCATAATATGATAGTGTGATTATGCTATATGCCTCATTTTTTTTCCTGGGAGACATCCAACACACTTGAAAGAAATCTGAAACCTAACAAAGACTTCTCTTCATCTACTCTGTCCTCTGTATCTCTATTTCTACTCTATCACTTGACCATATCGATCTATATAACGTACACCTGGAAGCTAAGTCATCTGCATTTACTGAAAGGAAGAAAGTAGTTTTCCTAGTCAAAAGTAACAGGTACAAGTGCTCCAGGAATCCCAAAATGCAATGATACTGACATAATTTTAGGAAGAGCCCAGCTGTGCCGAAAACTAGGTTGCTGTGAGATTATATTAAGTAAACGTAAGTACAAGGAAAATAGGGCCTGGTAAGCATTCTAAGTGCTGTGTAGTACAGATTCTTCACTAACTGCACTCTTTGGAAATGCAAACTTCAACCTCGTCCAAGATAAGCACCACTATATGAGGAAGTCCTGCTTTTTTAAATGCCAAACATACAAGAGCGTGCACTGAACAAGCACAGACTTCACTAGCTTTTCAGCTTCCTATCGATTACAAAGATTAAGTGGCTTAAATCAACCAAGTCAAAAGAGGACACTGCATTAAATCTGGTGGAGCTCCACATGAATCTATGATTGCAACTTTTCTTTTAAAAGGAGAGCAAATTCACATTTTTATATAATAATTTCATATTCAGATTTAAGAAGAACAAAAGAACAGTGCTAACGCAGTGAAACATGATGAGATTAAAACAATATAACATGCATGTTAACTTTTTTGTTGTGTAAATAATTTCCAAGGTTCCTTGCGAGAGCCCAGTGTTTCATCTCCTGGTCACTTAAATTACCTCTAGTGCAGGAAAGGTCAACAGCATTATCCAATATTATTCCATCCATTTCTCAACAAGCATTCTGAACAGGCAATATGAGACTTCTTTCAGCCCACCCTCCAAACAACTTACCAATGTTACCTACTCTTGGGAACTCTGGGCATACTCTTTCCGTCTACTAACGTGGTATTTCATTAAATTGCTAGATCTGATTTCTCCACTTTCCTCAGAGTATTTTCATATTCAGCGAGAAATCACTTTTCTTATAACAGACTGCAGAATCCATTTCTACAGCTGATTAAGACTTTCCACTAGAAATAAATTCATTATCTGATAAGACTAAATTCTCTTAACTTACGAATTTCAAGGTACTTAATTTTCCTTATTTAAATTCTCAGTCTCCTGAGTAATCATTCTCCCTACAAAGATGAAAATGATTTTTATCTTTAGAGGTGAAACCATCATGTTACTCACTCTGCTTTAACTGCAATTGCTTGCTCTTTGCAACTCAAGATCCAAATGTTTGGCACAGGCTCATTACTCCAGAAATTTGATTTAATCATAACTGTTACTCCTGTTTTGTTGGCAAGACTTTAATTCCAAATATAAATACAGGAGTTATCCAGATGGAACCAAATCACAACTGCATGGTAGAAAAACCAGCTGCTCCCAAAGACCACATGCTCCCTATGATACTCCCACCACAATATCCTCCGGTTCGACAACTCTAGGTTTCTTCCCTTCACTGTATCTCCAGTTCCCACCACCTCACTGATAGTGACTTGATAGGTGCTAATGAATGCTCTTCCCCTTGTCACTCCCAATTCCAAACAAAATTCAGAGACACTGAGTATGGCTATAGCAGGGGGGGTTATTACCATCAAGGCAGRAGTGTTGATATTTAAACCAATGAAGAAAATCAAGGTAAGAAAGGGAGAGGACACATGTGCAAAGTTATTCCAATGAATGAAATGGATACCTAAAGTTTTCCATTAATAACATTCACATTGCTTTAAGTGTTTCTGCTTGTAACGTGATTGGAAGCTGAAAACACTTTTGGGAAAAGAAGGCAGGGAACTTACTCAACTCCATGATAATGGCATCCAGCTGCTTTTTCAAAAGGCAAACCTCTGAGCTTCCGAGGAGTAAGCTCTGGCGTCAGAAGGAAAACGTTTTCACTGAAAGAAAAAAAATATACATGCTTTTAAATAGTTCCAATCCGGATGAATTATACTTCCATAAATCAAAACCAAATGTCTTGACACAGGAATACCAAAACAGCATGTCTTGCAGCTCATAAGGCCCCTGGGGTACAGTACCAATGGGAAATTAAATCTTCACTTAAGTAAGAATTTAAGTTCAACTTAACTAATATCTACTGAGCTATTATTATTCTGGAAGCTATTAGAGGTTTCGACCAGGTTAGCGGTCACTGCTCCAAATAATTTTAAATAAAGCCAGGCAACCATTACCCATTTCACAGCTGGGCAGCTGAGTAGCAGAGTGAACTGAGAGGAACTAGGAATTGACCTCCCATCTCCCAATCCTATTATCAGTGAAGTGACCCTGCTTGAGCAGGGGGGTTGGACTAGATGATCTCCAGAGGTCCCTTCCAACCTCAACCCTTCTGTGAAGTCCTTCCTTTCAGCTCCAAGTTGCTTCCTGGCCTAACAGTTACCTTTCACAGGTATCAAAACTAACCACTTGCCTCCTGTGATATTTGAATTCCAGTTAGCAATTCTCTGCAATAAAATCGCATATTTGAAAGTATTTCAACAGAATAAGTGATAACAAGACAGAGAGAATTAGCTGCCAGAGCCTAGAGTACCCTGAATAGTCACATCCTAATTAATTCTAAAGCGAGGAAGAGATGAAGGCAAAAGATACAGCAGTATGCAGCTCTATCTGGAACTTGCACATTGTTCCACGTTTTGCCATTTCACATATGCTGTCTCTGCACCATTACCGCTGCATCACCTGGGAAAAACCTCCAGGAAAGATGTGGCACTGAATATAGCAAGATGGTTTGTTAAAAAGACTGACAGCCAAAACTCTAATTTGTCAAACCTCTAGTTAAGCTCGAAAAGGGAAAACAAGTGAAGACTACTCTAATTCATCAGTCTCATATCAAACTTCTTTTTTCCTCCTGTTAGTCAGGTAAATCCTTGGGTCTATAGTCACTGTATCTGAACATCTAATATGCAAAGTTATTGATCATCCTAGAGAAGCTACGGATAAAGCCTACTAAGAAAGGTGAGCAGCTAGGAGTACAGAGTACTACTGGATGTAACAGTAAGAAGCCATGGGGTATGTTGGAAAGGAAATGACTCACTATCTTCCAGATAGCAAACTAGCTGTCTAGAAAGGCTATAAATGMAGGGAGATTCATTAACTGGAGCTCCAAGATTTGGGGTATCCTTCCCTCTGAAAGAGTTGGCACTTTGATTTTGCAGACCTGAGAACTAGTAGCACAGAGCCTGAGCCAAGCCCTTACCAAATTCAATGATGTTCATSTGAGAACGTGTAGAACTGGATCAGGTTCTGCAAGTCCAGAACAAAACAGCAAAATCCAGCAGCTCTCACCTTTTCAACCAGCATCAGTTTGGGACCCTTCTCAGTTAAAAGTAATTATTCTCCAGACTAAGTTTCAGGCATGCTGGCTTAGTAGTTTAGGGCATCAGATCAAATGGAGTTCTTAGCCAATCAATTTCTTGTATTTATTGTACTAACAATTTCAATATTCTTGCTTGGATCAAGCCAGATATATATTTTCAAGGTAAGTCACTGGCAGACCTTTCAGCCTTCAAGCAAAAACCATCTAGTGTGCTTTATTATCTAATACCTTTATACTTTCCTTAGCTATCCAAGATCTCTTACAGTATTATGAGAGAGATTCTTGTTACTTTAAAGCACTTCAAGTGAAAGGTTTCATCACCATTCTTTCTAGTAATAATTGGTAAAATCCAAGCAGACTGGGGCAAAACCCCTTCAAATTCAGGCTTCGCTGGACTATAGTTCGAAGCAAACCATTCAAGAGAATCAAAATACTCTACACAGTCAGCTTCTCTGCAGCTTTCCGAAAAATCAGGGATTAAGAGAATGCTTGTAGTGAGCAAATTATTGACTTCTTCTCACACAGCTAATTGGAATTAAAACATTTTATATTACAGCCATAATCCTAAGGCATTGGCACTGATTAACTAACAACTCTGTAGAAGACTCTCAATCTTTACTGCAAATTTTCTACCCTGCTTGAATTCTCCGCACAGAACATCTTGAAGTTAGTTTCAAAAGTTCTGTAAGTATTTTTTAGAAATCACCTAAATCCTACAGACCCTTTTGCTCTCACAAGTCCTCTTACTTTACTGCATATAATGAAGCTCAAAAAAGGATCATTTGCCCTAATCTAATAATTCCCTTATAAATTCCATTATTTAACACTAAAAAGGTCAAGAACAAATATAACCCTAATGACTGCAAAGACTTTCAAGCTTACCTAGTAGCACACTCCATGAACAGTACAGGTTCTGATTCTACACATGCCACCTGACTCTGTTGTACAAGTGGGCCTGACTTTAAAAAACAAAGAAACAAAAAAGTTCAGATCCGGAAAACTAGCCCATTAACTTCTTATATCAATCTTGCTGCTGAAAATGCAGTGGTTAATACAATAACATTTACCAGYAGAAACTCTAAGGATGATTCTTGCAACGCAGTCAGAGCAGGCAAGTTTCCTTCAAGGGGCACTTTAGCAATTAAGAATACTGCTAGAAATTCTGGGCCAGTATGGCATGAGGCAAACACAGCTAAAGCATAAAGCCTTAGGTTCTCATCTAACCTCCCTTGCACTGAAAGAAATGAGTCACACCAATAAAAGTGAAGTTCTGCCAGAATAAATTCTACTACAGTAGAAACAGTCCTTTGTAAACAGACACGTATACTGGCAGCAGTTCGCAGCACAGTCATGGCAAAAGCCTGCTCCACACTTTTGCAAATCAAGCTTTTATTTGGTTGTTTAAATGCATACTCCCTTCAAAGGGTACTCAAAAAAAAAAAAAAAACATCCTCTCTTCAAAGACAAATCTCTGAAAGAGCTAAATAGCAAGACCAGCTGGGCTGAGATAAAGACCATAAGGGTTGATTTCACTGGCAGGCATGARATGCAAGGACGTTACTAGCTGCAAACTCTAATCCAATTAGGCAATTCTGAGACTCTCATTCAGTCATTATTCGTAATCTCGTACATCAGTTCTGAGTATAGTCTGTAGTGTTTTCAATATGCTGAAATCATACCGTTTGGGAATCTGTAATGGTTGAAGATCACCAACCGGTAACCCTTCGGGTGTGAAGTACTTCAGCAACTCTTTAGCATCAAGCAATGTCAGTGACTCCTTTTGGCCATCTTTATGTCCCAGTAACTGCTCAGATGAATGTGGAAACATAGAAACTCTGGAAAAGAGAAAAAAAAAAAAATCTAAGAAAATTGTTATTTTTTAAATGAAGTAATTTTGTTGCATACAAAAAGAATCACTGCTAGTCCACAGCAATTAAACATAGCTTATTTCCAAAGTAAAATGAATAAGATTGTTACTTGAGAACACTTACATGAAACCTGATGATTAAATATATTAGATGCAAATTCTCTACCATCCCACTGAAGAAAGTAATTTTATCGTTTTATACCTTAGTTATGAAATACAACATAGGAACTACATTATTCATCCTGTTTTTTTTCTATTTATGGACTTCTAAGATCAAAAATTAATTCCCATAAAGACTTACAATATGCAGCAAAGGAACCATAAAACCACCATTGCATGCAATTCCCCAATCTATTTTCTAGTGTCTTCAATGAAGTACAGCAAAGTTCTCTCTCCTCTACTGCTAAGCAACACACTGGACTCCGATTCAGGATAAGCAGAAGGTTACCAGTTCGGCATAAGATGAAATAAATATTAACTGACTATGAAATAAAAAGGTCCTTTTGGAAGCTTTTCAAAACTTAGAAGGAAAAACTTTACCTGTTTAAGAAAAAGTCAATACTATTTAAAAAAAAAAGGCATGAGAAAGCAGAGATCTAATGTGAGAATTTGTGACATGCAGAACTCCCATCTAGGCCATGGCAACTRTGGTATTTGAAAGACAAACATGGGATGGAAATGATAAAGAGAGAGAAAGAGAGAGAAGTTAGACACTTGGCTTTAAAACTCAGTCATCAGATGTGTTAAGATCCAGAACAGACCACTAAAGTCTTATACAAAGTGAGAATTAGGTAGAAACCAAAAGGCTGTCTTAACTGACACGAAGGCCTACAGGTTTCACAGAAACAGCACTGAAGGAAAAACAAAACCAAATATACATTTCAAACGTGAAACCAATAGATCCGCCTCCTTTAAAATTATGAGAGACTTGGTATTAGTCCTGACTATTTAGGAACTACAAAGAGATCATAACCACAGTGCACATGAAAAGCTTTTACATGTTTTTCTAGTATGGCTGAAGCCTAGAAGTGCCATTTCATCTTTAATATAGCTCAAAGTAACATAGTTCCAAAGCTAACTTTCAGTTATGTTTCGTCAATACAATTCAAAGCAATATTAATCTAAATACCAGGAAGTTATCCCAAAACACCCTTGGAAATTGACAGTCCAACAGAAACTTAGCATCAGTCTTAAGCAACATTTCCTCTGAAAGACTACCAATATATTTCAGAACAGTTTACAAAACGTCTGTCAAAATACACAATTCCTCTAGAGTTATGCTTAATGCCCATAACTGAAAAAGCCTACAGTATTTAACCATTACCTCACTTTTTGTTTACTTTTTTCAAAGTTTTCCAAATTCTGAAGAACATGTCTTTCTGGCCACTCCAATGGATTTGGCTCCATTAAATCGGAATCTGCAAGAAAATATCCACAGTGAAAGCAAAAGTATTATTGTTTGCTCACAAGTAGCAAAACACAATTTGTCTCTAAATGCAAAGGAATTTATACTACCAACAACAGATTTCTGGCTCTCAAGACTTTTAGAACTCCACAGGGTATCAAAAGAAGTGCGTTCTACCATGCAGACATCCACAAAAGCACATTTGGCATTGCTAGAATCATGAAAAGCACTAGAGAATTAAAGTAATGAACTATAGTTTCCAAGATTCCTTTAAGTACTCCAAAAGCAGAGGAAGGGAGAGTGGATACTAGCAAAAGAATGCTAAAATAACTACGGTGAAAAGGGTGTTGCAAAGATAAGCAACCATTATTGTACTGTGCTCACGTACACTGGTACCACACGAAGTGCCAGGACAGACATGATAGTCATTTCCAAAATGCTAAGTGCAACCCTATCAGCCACTGTGCTGCAATGCATCATATTGAAACGAATGCTGGCTGGGGCGGGGAGGGGATGGAGGAAAAGACGACTAATGCTTATATTGTGGGGGGGGAGCACAAAACCAAAACACAAAACAGGTACATCACGCTAGCAGTGCAATTTGATGAATTAGGCAAATACCAACCACCTTGTTCTGTTGAACGTGAAGAGATTTTGAAACCTTGCCCCATGCAGCATAATTTTATGAATTAAAATTGTCACTCAATAGGATGTACTGGCATTACTGGGTTTTCTACAGACCTAAACGTTTGGAGCAAGACTGTCTCTCTGGCTGGGAGACACAGACTGGTTGTTCAACCAGACGAGTTCACCAATGTGTCAGAGCTTTCCCAAAGGTGGATGTAGGAGATTCTACCCAACAGCTGTGTTGCCATAATACAAGAAACTATAATTGTAGATATATGCACACGAACTTTACAGGACTTAACTCACGAAAACTGGACATACAGCAAGTGGACATACAAGCAACAGAGATGAGAAGTATGCTAACATTTCCCTTGAAATACAGGAGAGCGGGGCGGGGGGGGGGAATGCATGCTTTCCTGAAGTGTTTATATACTTATAATAGAAAGTTGGTAACCCATAGTAGAAGTAAACAGTAACACCATAGGTAAATCTGCCTTGTGCTGTGATCCTAAGTGTTTTGTGTATCAATTTTTTTGTCAAGAAAAAAAAATTGCCAATAGTTAATGCCAAGGGTAATTTCAGCTTGCAAAAAAACCTAGAAAGCTATTTTATTTTTCTTCCAGTTTTTTCCCTCTTTTGTCTGGGTCAATTCTTTTAGTAAAGAATTGACAATAGGTATGAAAATACATCAAGAAAGATCTTAAGTAGTGAATTTTTTAAATAAAGATACTTACCAGAAGTCACTGTGTATGATCTAGTTTTATTGGCAACTTTCTGTAGAACAGGTTTAGGAAGATTAGCATTGCACAGTTCCARAAAACACTCTCTTGTAAGTACTAACAAGTTTTTGAGCTCATCAGTAGAAATAACTGGAGGCTGCTTGGCCAATTCCTTTCTCTCTATAAAAGGAAAGAGAAAGAAAGAAAGAAAAGCTATTGCATCTGCTAAGAATAACTGGAGCCTCCTTAAAGAAAAACAAGTTAACTTGACACTTACTATTGTATCCTTGAGGAAGATGTTGGTGATTTATTCCACAGGCAAGTAAGAACACATAGCAGTAAGAATGGCTGAAATTACATGTGAATCACCTTTTTAAAGTCTTTTTTTATGTGTATTTCTGAGTACTTCCAGGTTTGAATCTCCCAAAGATAAACATCTGGACATGCTGAACCTGAATATGAAAGGCTCCACTACAGAGTCTGCTATAGGATACCGTCACCCACCGTAACTATTTCTACTGCCATTACAAGAGTGTGGCTCCAAGATACCCGACTGTGTGTTCCAGGCTCTTTGGTCAGAACATCAATGGTCAGGCAATTCTGATATGATTTTATAGCATATGATTCTGATATGATTTATCAAACCCCAGCTGCTCCTATTCAGTCTTTATCCTAATGGAACTGGGTGAGAGAATCAACCATAACTGAAAGTAAAACCTAAGCTCTAAGACAGCCCTAAGTTCAGGGTTTAAAGCATGTGGGAATCTGAGAACGACTGTAAGTTAAGGCAATGTGATGGGGAAAAAAATAATGGAAAAGACTACGAGCACAAAACTTGTTCTCATTAAGATGGTATTCTGTTAATGATAAGCCACTTAAATTAGTTTCATAGTATGCCATTTTCAATAATCCAGCCAGTCTCTCAGAGGCATTTTTCGTTTTAATTGAGTCATTTTGAGCAACAGACTTAGACTGAAAAATCCAGGATGACCAGTGTCCAAAATCTTTGCAAAGTAATGAAAATCTATAAACCTGATTGAAAGTTCATTCTCTAAGATGATACCCATTCACAGAARCAACAAATTTATGATGCATACATGCCCTCTGCTGTTTAAGATTTTTGGAGGGAAGAACAAAAGGGTGGAATTCTTGTATTTGTAGAAGGCGCATCCAGCAGTGGGTTTGAAAAACAAACCACAAAAAAGAAAAAAAAAAAAATCACAAAGCAGGGAAAGAGTTAACTACTACAGAATAATTATTCTGAAACTACGCTCAAGCCTTCAGCATACTATTGTAACAAAAAAAAAAGAAACAAACCTCATCAACTTAAACTAAAGTTCAGCCTCTCTTTTCCTCAGTATTTAAAAGCCATTATCTGACATGTTGTCACAGCTGTATTGCAGAAAGTTTCGTTTTTAAAGCTCCCCTTTTTTCTTCACAAACTGACCAGTTTATCTGGGTTTTGTAGGGTGACCTATCACATTCAATTTGAAATGAAGACTTTTTTTAATACCAATTTGAGAACACCTCATGTTTTCTCCATTACTTACTGAGATATTCCTTCAAGGCAGACACCTGGATATGAGACAGTTTCTCTTCTCTCTGTACAATCTGCTCTCCACAGAAATGCGGAAGAGACTCAATGAAGTCTGCAATACGAAAACCTGTATAGGTGAGGAGAAATCTGTTATCAAGAGTTTCTCGTAGGACTGCAGCGATACCAGGTCATTCATCTTATTTCTTAGAAAGTGGATTTCAAGAAGACACAAACACAGCAGACATACAAATTTCGTATTAAGGAAAAACAACTAGAATTTAACAATACAGCATACAGCTAATCTTAAAAAATAAATTACAATTAAATTAAGACACCAAGGGGATAACTTGGAATAGATGATATACCAGTTTTGCCATTAGTTTTGAATTTGCATATAAAACCAATATATGATAATACAGTTAACATGACTGACACTCAAAGAATGTAAAATTACCACCAGTTTGATAGCAGGAAAGAAAAATTCTCTCCCAACATATTGCCAAAAGACTGAAAGTCCTTGACAACCTACTAGTGGGATTTTAATCAGGTAAAATGGTAAGCAGTCAGTCATATACCACACAGATTTATTCTGATAATAAGGAAATGAGAGTATGCAGGTCATTCTGCTCTTTTTCTTTGTCAGTGTTATTGAGAGGAAATACATGAATTAGCAGAGTTAGCTAGTACATGTACTTGTAACAGGACAACTATTCTCTGGAAACTGTCTACATATATGCTCTTATCTGGTGGAGCAGATGATCAGCTGCTAGCTCTTATCCTACCACTCCACAGTAATATGGGCATCTACCAGGTAACTCAAGACACAGTCATGGAATTCCACTTGTTTGCTTGCCCTGAGGTTTTTATTTTAAAACTTCAACGAAATAGATTTGTCAATAGATAATCAATTAGATTTTAGGCTTTGGGTAGTCAGTCTTTGTAACAATATATTTTTTAATTTTAAGTCTTTGCAGATTTGATTTGCATGCCTATTACCTGCATTTCCCTGTACAATAAAACATTTGCACTGCCTACTGACAGTTTTGAGAAATGACTGACTATAAGTTTAAGAATTTGTTTTAAAAGATAAAGTAGTAGTAAATTGTGTAAAAGTATTGGTTCTTATTAATATTTCTATCAATGTTAAAAAATTCAAGAGGCTTGAAAAAATACTGCAGAAACAACACAAAGATATACATCAAAATGTAGTGTTCCTCCTTGTTCTCTCCCTTCTAACATAGATTAATATAAATAAGATGCATGTATAAATTTTAGTAGCATTTACCTGCCTTCAGATACTTTAAAATAAATAAATAAGTCTTACTTGATTCTGTTTCTCCTGTATTTGTCTTCAGCTTCCCATTTACCGCAGCAAGAGCAGCCACTCCATTGATCTGACTGGCTGAATGAATCAAGGTTGCTTTACATCCTCCAGAGCCATTGCCTTGTAGCAAGAAATAATATCGGCAAGATTCTCCTTTCAGTTCAACTTCTGGAACTTAGRAACATCAGCAGACAACTGTGAATCACCTTCAGAAAAACAGCTTTAAAATAAGTTACATCAGGAGCACCTCTCCAGTACAGTGGAAATGCTAGTAATGTCACCATCTCTGTAATCATAGCCTCTCCGCTCTGCCACCTCCAAACACCCATAGATCATTTTGAATCTATATATTGCCAGCACCCACTCCATACCATTAAGCTTCTTGTCCTCAATTACACAGCTCTTTGCAATTCCTCTCAATTTATTGCCTCTCCCCAGACCTCCAAACCCACCAGTCTTTGCCAGTAATCCTCATCTATATACTTGTTACAAACACTATCTTCAGCAACCAACAGGAGAAGACACCGCTCCTCGGAATCTTCATGAATTATATATTCAAAAACCACTGCATAAACAAAAATCACATAAGGGAGAATCCTATGTCTTATCCTGTCCTAGGGAAGCACTGAGCTGTCACCAAGCTCCTTCCAACCTGATGTTTTTCTGTCCCTATGAACCTCACAGTCACTACTCGTGCAGTGTTTCCACTTTCAGGGCAGCATTCAGTATAATGTGACCTAAAACACTGGATGACTAAGAAACTCCATCCAATCCAACCTCCTTCAGTCCGCACTGATTCTGTTCTCTCAYGTCCTGAATAAAAATTCTAACTATTAGTACACTGTCTAAGAGGAGTTGGCTGCCATTATCAGATGCCCATAAGGAAGAAGAAGAGGCCTATTTTCAATCACAAGTTAAGCACACTGGTTCTCAGGGGAATGGAGGCACYGAGCATTTCCTGATGTTTTGCATCTGCTGTGGAAGAGGTAGAAATCAAATGCAAGTGCGAGAACCTTTGGAAATGCTTAAGTGAGAAGGGAAGCACCAAAGTGAAGCACACTGGTTTTCCATCTGCAGAAGCAGCTATCTTTAGAAAGGTATGTGGAGGCTGGATCTTCAGCTGAAGGACAGCACACASAGATGGTTTAAAACAGCTGCATCATTTCCCTAGATCTTAGAGTTAACCATGACCATCATATAATTTGACTGCATTATTTTCAATTTTTCTTTGCAACAAGTCTGCATAGCTGGAAATGCATCCACCAAAACCAATGAAGACTGCAATCACTGCCTGATTTCATTTAAAAAAATATATATATATATAAAATATATAATCAGAATAAAATACACCTGCAGTCATCGTCTTCTTACTTACCAGTAATGATCTTAGGTTTTCTAGCCATATATTCCTTCCATTTCTTCGTACTCAGTTGGGCAGGGGATGGGATCAGGACATTGCTTACATTACATGGCAATGCAAATAAAGCTCCCACCTAAATAATGACAGCAAATACAATACATGCAATATTACTGAAAGCTACTCTACATTTCATTTTTTGAGCTACTGATTAGGCATTATTTCAAATGTATTTCAATTAAACACAAACATCTTTACTCAACACTTTTTTCATTCACATCAGTTGAGATGGAACATCAGTTGGCACAGACGCTGTGAAAGCTGTGTTTGTTTTTGCTCCAGTAAAGAGATAATTAATTGCTGAATTTCTATTTCATACATAAAAAGGTCTCTACTCCAAATGTTGCAACAATCTGGCTAAAAATACTTCTGTAGAGTAGCATCCAGAATGAAAAGATAATTCAAAGAAATAGTTGGAAGTACCTACTTTGCATTCTTTTGAAAAACGTGTTTTTCCCCCCCTATATGTTATCTTCCTCAAAAAAATCTGATACTGGACTAAGTTTATGCTCATATTTAAATTTCAGGCCAATAATTACTACTAATAAAAAAATACATACGTATTTGAATCTCAGGTTATAAAACACTTTTTACAGCTATTAGAAAAGACTACAAATGTATAATGTTTCCAACAGACAGAACAAACCTTTAGGAAAAATTTTTATTTTAAAAACGTATTTGATTCAACATGTGCAAACTCTAAGAAGTGGCCTGCAAATGTGTTTTGTTTTGTTTTTTTTTTTTTTAAACAAGTAGAAATACAATTTCTTACATTGTAGAAGATACTTGACCAATGTTCAATATCTTCTTTTAAAATGAAAATTATGGGAGCTATAGACAAATATAAAACTATTCCAAAAGATATTTTTGGTATGGTTTTAGAAAAAGGGCTTATTTCTTTTTTGCTTAGGCATAACAGAGAATGGAGTTGGGGGGGAGGAAAAAAAAACTACTAAAAACCTAAATAAGCTGAAGACTGGAACCACAGTTTTAAACATACGGCTGAAAAATGGAGTTCCAATTCTACACTAAAAGAACCTTAGTTATGCACTATAATTATATCATCATTTTCACATTGCAGGCTCCRTTTGGATTGGCACGGGTTTATTTAYAAACATCAGAAATCTTTCATAAACATGCCTGCATTGCCTTAAACATTGAGAAAAAAAACACCTTCAAACTAATATTGCAGCTACAAATAATCATGCTATCATTCCAAGAAAAGAAAGATAGGTTTGTAGGTGTTTCAAAAACTCTTATCCAAAATACAAGCTTAGGAGGGCTCATCCTAAGGAAAAACGTAATATTGTCAATTGCAAAAGAATTTGACCAACATCTGCGATTGCAAATYGACAGAAACTTAAAAAGGCATCAGGCTACAGAGACAGAGGAGTTCAAGGTGTACCGGACACTGATACATATTGTAAAGGCAACAGCTGCATTTACCAGCTGTTCCTTAGATTGCAGATGGAAAAGTTTGGCTGGGCATAAAGGCCATCCTCACAGGTAAATCACCAGCTCTTCCATATTTTGGGGATAGCAAGGGGCTATTTAGCATGACGTTTAGCAAAGGACACAACCATTCTTCTAGGACACTGTCAGGAGAGCAGCAAGTAACAAGGTTTTGTCATAGCTGGGTAAAAAGTAGCAGTACAGCAAAAAAATCACGTTAAGATGAGTTGTCCTTATTTATATTTTTTGCCTTTAAATGTAGTTATGTTACAAATGTGATGTCTACCTAAGGTACACAGACCCCTAAACAGCTTTGGAGATTAAAAAACAACAACAACAACAACAACAACAAACCCAACCAACCCCCCCCAAAACCAAACCCCACAGTGAGATAGTTAAAAAGGAACTGCTTTTTAAAAATGCCAGGATTTTTTCAGACAGAGTGACATTTGTTTCTGCAGTCAAAAATACTCTAGCTACAACTGACAAAAGCCAGAGTGTCTGTGATGCAAATCTGCTAATAGATAGCTGGAGGAACGTAAAAAGGAACCAGTTGAAGGAATGTCTCTTTCAAACATTGTGTGACAATGATACAGATCAAAACGACATACAGGACAGACTGGGATAGCAAAGCTTTACCCAGGTTTAAATAACATCTGATAGTATAGAAAGATTCAYGATCCTTGATCTTTTAATACGGAAACAAACGAAAGGTCTCACATCCGGCTATGACAATAAAATAAGATTGAAAGAAAAAAAATATATGGAAAAGGTACCAAATGCCCATAGGCTCTTTTTCCCCATGAAAAGGGGAGGTCTAAGAACAGCCAACACCTGGAATTTAAAACAAGAAAAATTCAAATTCAATGTAAATAACTTTTTTAAAGTTTAACATCAAGTTTAACATAAATTAGCCACTGGATCAAATCACCAAGCAAAAGATTATTATCCACTTGAACATACCACATCAGAATGGAAGAAAGGAAAAACGCTCACCACTTCAGACTACCGAGATAAATTTTATAACCTGAATACAGCCCTGCCTTTTGCTAAAGAAATGTTTGAATTATGAAAATTACCRAAATATATATCAGGATAGGATTCAAAGTACCAAGATATTTTAGGAGATCAAAACTTCGTTAAGGTAAAGAAAAAGCTTAACAGGTTTACAGACTATTAGGACCTAAAAATTGCTAGGACCACGCACCATTAAAAACAGAATTTGCTTTAGAACTTAATATTAAAGGAACTTCCTCAGAGATTAGGTATTAAAATATTATTCCTGTATCTTTTAAGAGCAATATACAAGTCTTCATTTTTCTGATAAGCTCGAATAAAAAGATGTCATACCTTCCCAGAGAGAGAAGAAATCTGGTCAAGAAGCAGCACAGATGCCTTCTTTATATTCTTTCTTGCCAGGCTCCTGAACAGAACAGTTTAAGGAATCTCATCTTCAGGAAGAATTGTATGTATATCTATTTTATAAATCATGTTTTAAATAAAGACTGCAAGTGTCTAACGTGTAACACTCAAGTACCATAAAATATACTAAACTTAACTTTCTGGACAAAGTGGTACATTTACTTTGGAAATTTGATATGATGAAATACAATATTGCTGACACCTTTAATATAGTCAGGGATCAACAGACAATTTAATATAAAAATACTGGGAGGCTCATACAGCCTAGCTACCAATCATCACACCAAGACTAGGACTCAAGAAACATAGATCTGAACCAATACAAATGCACCTTCAGACCTCTGCAGTACACACAACTCCAAACAGAAAACTTCTCTGCCAGACTTTGCTGCAGATTTTGCTTCTATGTAATAAAAACATTATTTGTGGAAAAAATGTTTCTCTACCGTGAAGCACACTATATACACTAATGTGAGTAAGGTTTGCATTATTTTTTAAACTTACAGCACCAGCATAATAATTATTTCTCTATTTTTCCCCACAAATAATGTATCTATCATTAGATCAATTACACAGGCAATAAAATGAAAAATAGCTGGTTAGCGTAATTTAAATGTCAACATACAAAATCTAGTGGTGAAGAAACACTGTATGGCTTTATTTTAGCAAGCTGGAATGAAAGACAATTCTTGGTACTCCTTCAGTGTTATCTGCACYGTCCTGATTGTTTTCTTTCTGCTGGGGACCATTATCATTAGATACTTAAGAAAGGATACAGCTCGAATTCCAGATCTGATATAAAATAGGAGGGCAGATCAGAAAGCATCACCACCTGCAAAAATTCTAACGCAGGACCATAGTAATGAAAAACCTGCAAAGAGATCAAACTGATAAGTGGCAGCACTATACATGACATGTTATCTCAGTAAACTTTGTTCAAGTGTTTTGTTGGAAGGACTGGTCTTGCAAGTATATCTGAAAGAGGTATAAAGGAATATGAGGGGAAGATTTCACAGTACCATATTAAATACAGTCATAGAAAAATACAGGGAAGGTATGTAAGTCTTATCAAATAAAGACTTACATCCTAGAATGCCAACCGTGCGCATTAAACAAGCTGTGTCAGACTAATTCTTATTCCAATTCAAAGGAGAAAAACAAAACAAAACACCCTRCCAGGACCAGCCAAATGCAATCCAAAACATGCATGTTTTAACAATGAAAATAATATTCTTAACTGATGTCAGTTTTGATAACATGGATTTTTGCTTTCATCAATTATAATTCTGTAGTTTCCACCGAAGATCTACTTCCAGYGGAAAAGATAAACAGCATTAGTAACTTTTGAATAATGTTCTTTTAAAATGAACTAGAAAAGTTCAGATAAATATAGAATTCATAAATAAATTACATATTTTGAATGTAAAGATTGCACAAATTTTCAACTTCAACTTTAATGACATTTTGATATAACATTTTTAAGAACAAACATATCAAATTTTAAGGACCTGTTTTGCCTATATATGAACAAAAGAAGTCTTCCTCAAYGTATAGTAAAGACTTCCTCAAGTCTTCCTCAATTATGTAAGCATTACTTTTATACTTGATTTTCTATTTCAATTAAGATTCCCCTAATCATCAATTTTTTCAGGAAGGCAAATCAGGTGTATTATAGTAGCTCAAAGAGACATCAAGAGTAAGACTTACTTCTGCCAAAGTATCAGTATTCCCTGGCTCCTTCTTAGCAGCAAAGCAAGAATTTAAATGTGAAGTGCTAAATGGCTTTGCTGAAATACCCTTCATGCAGAAGTCTGGAAAGCTGACTTCTGATCCAAACTGGAAAATGAGGAAACATAGTGAAAAGAAACAGATATAAAAAGTGGTGCTAACAAGACTGCTTCTGACATTATTTATCCTATGTTCAATTCACTGTTGTAACTAGTGGATGAAGAGTGAAAATTTACATAAGAAAAAATATTTCTCTTCAGCCAGTTACACGTATTATTAACAATTACTATTACAGTTGATTTTAACAGATCTATAAAATTAGATAAAAATACGAGGTTTAGGTAACCAAGCACTACATCCAAGACTTTAATACTGAAAGCATAAACATGTTTTTCACAGTGACAAAACCTTCAGTCTTTCCAGAAACATTAGACGTGCGCTTACAACAATGACTTAAAAACCTGCATTATAATGATTTGTGGTAGATAGGGAAATCTGATTTTGAACAAAAAGTTAAGGCAAGTATTTCAGAGGGTGCCTGAATTTCTGAAATTCAAATCCAGATACCTTGATCTCATTTGTTCTTTCATCACGCTAAAAAGCAAGTTTTTCTCCCTTCCTCCCACTACTTCTCAGAAATGCAGCACCAAATATTTAGAAACATTATTTTTCAGAAACAGGTTGTCAAAAAGAAATTTGGCTAAAAGTATGAAATGCTTCAAATAACGTACATAGACTTTTAAAAAGTCACTGCAAGTAAAAGTACTTATTTTACCTTTCTTTCCCATATCTGAACCTTTCCCCTCCAGAGTTCTTCTAAATCAATAATATTCCTGAGATTATCTGAAGATACAAAGTCTGCTGATAGATAGTCTGCAATTTTTTGCCACCTATTGTAAAAATAAGGAAGAATTAATCTCACTGAGTTTAATATTACAAATTAGCATGCAGTGCACTTTGATTGAAAACACTTATTACTCCTTAGCACTGAGTAGTCTTGTGTATGTTTAGAGAGAAATATATATCTTTACATTCCACAAAGTACAAAATGATAGAATTGCTGGTTCAGGCTTTGTAAAGGAAGTTGTTCATATCCTTCCTGAACGCGACAGCAAAGAACTTTGTCAGATACCAAATAACACTGGCAACGGCAAGCTGTAAGTATACCACAGTAAGGTCGGGCGCTAGTAGCTGGAGCAAAGCTAGGCAGCTAGCACTAGTCCATCCAGTCACTTTGAAGTTAGCCTTGGAAGTAGAGATATGACTGCAGTGCAAATATTACAGACAGAGACAGAACGAACAGTATCTGCACATCTACTACTGGCCATCCCTTTTCTAAGTGAAATCAGCACCATAGAGAGAACAGGAAGAGCAAGTGAGAGAACTTTCAAAGAAAGCGAATGCCCAGATGGTTTCATTTTTACATAAATAGCAGCAGCAGAATTTATTCAGTCAAAAGTTGGCTGCACAGGAAGATATCAATAAGCACTGAGGTGAGAAAGATTTTTTTTTTTTTTTTTAATGATAAAAGTCACTATAATCAGTTTATCTTCTTCTGTAAACCTTAGTAAGTATTACATGATATTGCCAATTCTATCCAAGGACTAAGCATTAGACTTTTTCATTTTAATCAGTTTTGTTAACTTGTGATTAAGCTTAAACATATATTCTGTGAAGCAGACTCGATTTTGGGCAGTGGGGAGGAACAGAGGAGACCTTGTCAAGTTATTAAATACACACACAAAATAATTTTCTCCACAAAAGAAAAGAAAATAAGAACTGTGGCTTATATTGAGACATATCAAAGGGAACATATATCAATTAGAAGAGGACACCAGGGATTTTTCTCTAAGAAATTAGCTGTTATTGGACTTAGCTGTTATTGGACTTAGTTTCAAGTTGAATTAATAGTTCTAGGGTTAAACCTCTTCAAAAGCATAAAGGAAGTAACAGCATTTATACTCTTTGAAGAAGGAGCAAAAGCCAGTCACTTTTTTTTTAATGTAATACCAAAGGAAATAAAAAATTTAAAGTAAAACAGGTAGAGTTAGACATTAATTTTATAAAAATTGGAAAACTAGAACCACTACGAGTTATTGTGTAGTATAATACACCAGATCTTCAAAACATAGTATGCACACTGAAGCCACTGGTGAAGTTATACTAACGGAAAGTGAAGTAAGGATGAAAACATTTTACCTTCTGCTCTCATAGAAACAGATACTTGAGAGGGCTTGCTTTTTTGCTTACCCCTTTGTTTAGGTCATGTACTTAGGATAAACGGACATGAGAAATTCCTCCACTCAAACAATGACAGGACAAAATCTACATACTTGCAAAGAATACCCATCAAGTACTAAAGACACCAAAGCATCTTATTTTAAAACACTAACATATACCAACATAAAACGTGAGTTAGTTTGTACACCTAAATGAACAGCATACCCTTTAGAGTCGTTTGCTGCAATGGTGATTTGTGCAGAGTGCCACTCTCTCAGGTGTTTCAGCGCACCAACGGCAGGTAAACAGTCTTTTAACCTGGGTACATCTCGTTCAACAGCATGCAGTATGACATCAACCATTGCTCTGCCTGTGAAAACAGACTCAGATTACTATTATTCAGTAAACAATTCAGTCATTTAAAGACAGAAATGTTCCACAGAAAGTGATGATTATAGGTGACTGAAATGTGCTTAAAGATCAACTTTAAATAATTCAGGAAAGATTTAAAACACTTAATGCATTTTAGCTCAACTCTAGCTGCTCCTTTTAGATTAACACAAAATAGAGTTAGAGTTGCCATTCTCTCAGTTCTACACCTTTCTCTTCTATCACTGAACAGTGTTTGACAGATTGTCATTTTCTTCCTTTTAACATCTCTGAACTGCATATGTCTCTCTCTTTCCACCCCCAGCTCTTTTGCTATCCCACCTCAACATTATGTATTCCTTAACATACAAGGTGATATGAATCTCTAATTCATGGAATCTGAATCCAATAGATCTATGCTCCTTTAGAGCTTTTTGCCATGAAGTTGCATGGTTGCATGTTGAGTTTCGCATTGCTTACTGTCTCTTACTACTTTGGTGCCATTTGAGATCGAAAAATTAGTTAAGCAGTTAACTATTTTAATGTCTTGGGAAATACAACCTTCCAAAACCATGAACAGCAAACTCTGTAAGCTGGAGCCAGGCCAGTCATACTTAAGTTCCTTAATAAACCACTTTTAAGGGCTGCGTACAAGCGGATTCAAAAGGCAAACCAATGTCTTCTGATTTTTTTTCCATTTGACTATGATTTTACCAACTGAGTTGTCTGAGTAATAACTAACAACACAAATATAAACTCAGAGATTGGTCCTTTGTTTTAAAAGAGCTTACCTGGGGCAGGCAGTTTATCAGCTAACTGATGCAGACTTTCTGCAGCTTCATCATAGATACTGAAAATGAAGAGCAACATGGTTGGAAAAAAAAAAAAAAAGTAATTTAGAAACAAAAAGTTACAAGCAATAAACACTACCTGATGTAAATACTCTACATCTTTAAAATTCTCCACAAACATAATACCTAGGCAATAAGATACACTTATCTCCCATTTTACTGAGGCAGAACTAAGCTAAATGACCTCAGAACAAATTGCAATAAAACTGGAAGCAGGAGCCAAGACAGTCTGCTTTTTCTTAGCAGGAAGCTTCTTTTTTGTATATACAACTGTCAGAAGTTATGATTTTTGTAGAATAACAAAAGCTTCCTCTGTAGCTAAGAAAATTAAAGCAATGTAAAACAAATCATAACTATTTTTAGTGGTAGAAGAGGACTGTTCACGGTTAACTATTGCTTTGGTAATAACTTGTGCTTGTTGAATTTTCTCAGTTTCCTTGGGCTTTTACTGTTAAACGTCAAATTACTTTACTTTCACTGAAAATAATAATACGCATACTCAGTCATAGACAGTGACTCTCTGCTGTTGTTGTCGTCTTCCTCAAAATTCTGTATAGCTCCCAGACATTCATCGATACTTGTTTGGAGCAAATTTTCATTTTTCTGTGCATCAAAATTTATTTCCTCCCAGTCAGGACTGCAGAACTAATCAGAGTAAAAAGAGTTTTGAATATCACAGTATTAACTTGGATTAGAGACAGACAGAGAGCTGAGGAACATACATTCTGAAAAATCTTGCTTACCTGATAATAACCACATATAATATGACTTGCAAAATACCATTTCTTTCCACCTGGAATACCAGCCACTGAACATGCTAAAAAGAGAGCAAATTTTTTTGAAATTATTTGAAATAAAAAATACTCTACAATCTATTCTTCCTATTTTAATTACTGTCTCTGTTGAAAGAATTCCAATGAATCATTTTAGTGGTGATCTTACTGCACCGTGCCGGCAAGAAATTGAGGTAACTCAGTCAAACTGTACGTGGATTTTCAGAAAAACTCTGGTATTTTTTCCTTATTAATGAAACTTATAAGGAGGAATAACCACAGATGGTATTGCCACGGCTTATTTTTGATAATTTCAGCCACTTTTTTACTTAAATACCTAGCTATGTTATGTGGTTATGCCTACTATTGCCTAAATTGGTTAAAAAAAGTCAACAAAGGAAGCAAATGCACAGTAGATTTCCCACGTAAGACCACTGTCATTTCCATTCATATCAAGCTAAACTGAACAGTTCGGAAACAGAGGATGAAAACATGCACAAAAAAAAGATTACCTACACAAAAGTCAGTTAGGACCAAAAATCCTAGAATTCAGCTAAATTTTCACAGAATTCCTGATTTGAATGGATTGAGCTTAAACTATCAACACTGGAATACCACATTTGCATCTTATATATTTTTCAAACTTTTTAATGTGCCACAATGACTTAAGATCTACCTTCTTTTGACATCATAATTAAGATCTAAAATATATTAAGGTTTAGCTAAGTGTCTACCTATTAATGACCCTCTCTGACTGTTAATAGATAAGAAAGCTTTTGATCTTTACTCCATTTTGAGCAATAAGGCTCTTCACTTCCAGCAGTTGCCGCATACCTGAACTGAATCACAACTTTCACAAAATGAGATGCTGTCTGATGCTTTCTCAACATTTCTACGAAATAAAAGCACAGAAGTAGAAAAGAACATAACATTCCCGCCTTAATGAAGTCATTGGTTCCCTCAGAGGGATCACAATTAGATGACAGCTGTGACAGTGAGGTGAGCATTAACAGCTCAACACTAGACATCCAAACCAAGTGACAAACTAATCAGTTAATTTTCAAACTAAGAAAGTATTAAAGTTAAAAAAAAAAAACAAAAAACAACTAAAAAGCACCAAAGCAAGTCTTTAGAAATCTCTTTTAAGAAGATAAAAATATTTAATAAATTTCCAGTAATTAGGTTTCTGAATGCTTACCCAACAGACAAATACTACCTCTACTGAAATAAGTTTAGACACAAAGAATAATTATAAGTCTGGGATGAGATCACAGGAGCAACAAAAATCTTGGGCATGAAAATATCAACTCCCCACCACGTGTGTAGCAAGCCCTTTTCTACTCTTACTTGGTATTAAAGTGTGTCGACATTTGTCAGAAAGCCAACCTCTCAAGAGCTTTACTTTCATTTTTGGTGTCCAGTACACTTAACCATCTCTTGACCTCTCGGTTCTTGAAGTTAAGTCAGTTCTCTATAAAAACAGTAGTAGCAACAGCAGCCCTGCCTGCAGGTTTAGGCATCCTGCAGAACTGACAGTTTCCTCAAGTTTTTGACTTGTTTCACCCAGATGCACAAATTTGCCTTGGGACAAGACCTCAATAACATTTGTCTTACGCTATTGTACGTTGCTATACTTACCTGGAAACGCACTTACATCTGCATTTACAGGTGAACTACAGTTTTCTTTCAGGAGATCGCAAACATGTGCAGCAGTCACACCTGAAAGAAAAAAAGTTTCTTCAACCTACTCAAATACAAAATTAAAATCTTGCTTTCTTGCAAATGGAGCGTAAAGTGCAGGTTAATATGCCAAGCTCAGTGTAAAAACATCGATGCCAACCACTGATTTTTCAGAAGGTTCAAGAGGCGAGGTTTTGATGAATCTAGTTAAACTCCTGTGTGTCTCCAGAAGGTTCCACACAGTTAATATCAATGTTGCAATGAAACACAGAAATACTGAATTTCTAAGGGGTTAGATTGTTAGAGGCCCTTACTCTGACAGAAAAGGGTTTTAATAAGGTAGAAATCAAGAAAAAACTGAAGTGGAGCCAGCATGATGTCTTCTGAGTGCAGGTCCTTGACCAGTAACCTTTTTTAAAAAACCAAAACAAACAAAAAGAACAACAACTCCTCATTAACCACACAGAGGTGTGTTGGGGACGAAGGGCCCCAGCTGCCCGGACTGAAGCGCCGGACCGAGGCCGCGGCGCCCGCAGGTGCCTCCGGGAGGTTTTTCCCGGGGCTGCAGCGCGGCCCCTTCCCGGGCGCAGGCCGCTCGGCGCGGGGCCGTTTCGGCGCGGGGCCGTTTCGGCGCGGGGCCGTTTCGGCGCGGCGTTATCCCAAGGCGCGGCGCAGGCGCCCCCTCCCCGGCCGCTACCGCGCCGCCGCCTCCCTCAGGAGGAGCCGCCATGTCCCCCCCGCCCCCCGCGGCGGTACCTGCAGCGGGCGCCGCCGCGCCGCCGGCCCTGCGCTCC
>NW_020447475.1:1212812-1392127 GCF_003343035.1 Apteryx rowi | reverse complement strand
GCCCGTCCCGGCGGGGCCTGCGCGGAGCGCGGCGGGGCCGGAGGGCGAGCTGAGCCCTCCGCGGGGGGGCCGGGCCTCAGTTCGGGCCGGCGGCAGAAGAGCTCCGCTTTTGACACCCCCCCCCCCCAAAAAAAATAAAAAAAATAAAAGCCCGGAGTTACCTTCACACTGCCATTATCACTGTTCACGTTACAAGCACTTACAAGTTAGTGCGACACGTTAAACGTATTGCAATATATAATAGTCTCTTTCCTTGAAAATTTATTCAGAGAGGGTGTAATCGAGTATTTATTTATTGTTATATCTTGATATGTAAAAAAATGCGTTGGGGTTTACTTGTGGCAGCGTGCTCGTTTCGCTGTGTTAAGCGCCAGCTCTCGTTCCCTCAGCAATGGGCGACCTTCGCCAGGGCCTGGTACCTGCTGGACGCGAGGATGCAGCCGCCAGGCAAGATAGCGGCTGTGACCGCGGTGAGGCTCGAAGGCAGGCACAAACCGATCTATCACGCGCTGAGTGAGTACTGCCGTAGACAGAAGCGACTGGGCTGTCCTTCGCTGGTTTCTTCTGACTTCAGTTTTAAAATCAAGCCTGGTTTATAAGGTTGTGTTTTTCAAGCCTTTGTAGAAGTCTCCGTTTTCCTTCTCATCTTCAGCCTTTATTCCTCTCTACAGCCTTACGTTGGCACTTTTGCCAACCTGTATAAAGCTTATTTCTAATTATTTATTTGTTTATTTATTTCCTTTTAATAGTTGTGTTATAATGCACTTGTGCTCCCATTTTCCTAAAAGCTTGAAATGTGTTTCTTTTCATTTATTTTAAACATAAAAATTTAACTTTCAGCACACGTAATGAAATGATTACAGGATTCTTGTTTAAATGTTCTGAATAATACCTTTCAACGTATAGCTGCAAAACACCACAGAATCCTGGAGCAATTCTTAATTCTGCATAAGATGCAGATAAGTCCCGTATTCTTGAGAAGCCTGGAACCTGTATGTGATTTCCAAATGGTAGATGTAATCATTGTTGAAAGATGTCTTTTTGTTTAAATGAAAAAATTGTTTTGGTTATCTCCAAATTGGAAGATTCAGCAGTAAAGACCTTGTCTTTGATCTTGTGTATTATTTGTACTACCATAGTGCCTATCTCCCTGTGATAAGTAATAAAAAGGTGATCCTTACTCAAAATACTAAAATTGATGGTAAAATATTTGCTGTAATGCTCATGCAAACTTTTCAAGAGATGTTGCTGAAACACAAATGGAGCATTAAACTTCTGCTCTTACATGTAGAATGTACATAATAAAATTAATCTTGATCTAAATTTCAAAATAAAAGGTATTATATGTAGTGTTCTCAAGATTATTTAAAAACACAAATACTACTTTCGCAAAATGTTTTTTATCCACAAGATGTCACTGGAGACTAAGGCTGTTTAAAAATTAAAGCAGACAGTGAGAGGAAATGTTTTTGATTGTCCTCTGGAAAAGATCTTTGGTCATTCACTTTTATATTCTTTAAGTTATAAAATCCTGGGAAGTTATTTCAAGGATAACTCTGTTTGGTCTAAAGCATTCCATAAATCAGTACCAAATGCATTATACCTATTTACTATACTTACGAAGTATGAAAGTAGAGATTAATCTCAAATATTGGTGTTGAACAGACTGCTACTATTAAAAGACAGTTTGTACTCTGTAAGAGAGCAGAGTATATGTGAATTTGTGGTTGATGTATTCAGTTATTTCAAACTAACAAGAAATATTTTAGTATCTATGAGAGAGCAGTTCCTTAGATGCAATAACACAGATTTTTTTTTTAATTAGGTACAAGGACATCATTATTCTACAAAACCATTGTTTCATTTATTGTTTTGAAAAGTGTGGGGAACTAAATTTAAGCTATGGGTAGGAAAGGAAAGAAATTTGATTTTATGTACATTTGCCTTCTGTTTTAAGGGTAGTCTTCCATTGTTCTCTGAAGTATCACGATTTTAGATGCTGTTGAACCATATGCCTTAAATGAGGTGATACAACTTGTCATTTGTGGAGTTTCGACCTGGACTTTCAGATTTCTTCAGCATGTCTCCTTCTTGCCACCCTGCCTCTTTCCCTTGCATCCTGTCTTTTTGAGCAGCTTGACAATACAGCATCAAAAATAGTGGCTGAGTGAGCCAGATTTGCCAAAATATGGGCAGCCTGGTTCTTTATATTGGATTGTCAGTAAGTACAGGTGAACCTGTTACGTTGTTTGGGCAGTATTTGCTGCTCAAACAGCTGATCTCTGCATCCTTGAAGGAGAAGACTAGGCTGGAGTCCTGCAAGCCAGATCTGGTGCAGGTGTCATTCTAGTTTGCAATGTTAGCTTATAACGGCTAGAAGAAAAGTTAAGACTTGCCTTAAAATGAAAAATTTGGCATGTAGGTTGTCGGTCTTGTGAGCTAGCATTTGACAATATGATGCCTACCTTCGATCAGAATTTAGTCCTTGATTAAAACATATGTACCTGAATCATGTGTTTTTTACTGTGATGTAAGAATTACTGAAAATTTATAAATCTTCATTTTCAAAATTATTTTTCTTGATATAGAATGGAATTACCGTGGTGGCTTACATAGTGTTTCACCTGAGGAGGTACAAAACATATGCTATATGTAACGAATAGTATGTAGCATAATAAGATGTACTGGCCTTATTTTTGTGTATTTGTTGAGAAAGTATACTTTATAAAAGAACAATTCAATATTATGGCGTGAAAATAGTCTAAAAGAAGAGTTTTCTTACATGATTTTTTGAATGTTTTTCAAAAATAGCGTGCAATTTGACTGTGTTTTTGCATACAGTAAGGTTTTTTTACTTTCTTCCTATTGAGTGCAGTCATTCCTGAGATGGTGGGAGCAACACTGTTTAAGAAACAAGTGGAGAATAATGTATTAACTTGAAATTTCAAAGGAGACCTTAGTTATACATAAACTTGATCTACTTTAAAGAGAACAGGTTGCACTCACTATTCACGCAGGGTGTATGTATCCCAGGTAATTTTTCTGTTGGCTCTTTATTGATCGTAACTGGTCTATCAGTGTACAGAATTGTTAATTCAGTATTTATTCAAGTGGAGAACCGTTGGCAAGAGTTACCTTAGATTCACCTATTCTGTCATCTTCCCAGCTAAAGAAGAAACCAAAAAATGCACAAAATCTAATCAGATCTCAGCTCCCTATCAAATTCGTCTATACACAAACTTCTTTTTAGGAGGGATCTGCCAATGATGAATGGCTGCATCACAAAAGACAAATTGAAGCTGTGCTGCTGTGCTCGCAGTGTAACTGTAGTTGGGAGTAGGGCTGTAAAGGAACACCAGATTATAAAAGGGCAGAAAACTTAAATAGTATGTGAAACCTGCACTGAAGATCAAGATGATTACTTTTAAAATGAAAAACTACATCTTTTTTCTAAAGATATTTTTGAGATAGTAAAGTTTGTATTAGTATTTTATTGGTAAAGAAGGTCTGCTGAAGTAACTACTGCTGGCAAGGTATTGCTGTTAGAATGTAGATTCTGCATTTAAAAAACTATTGATGTGAAAGTTGCTGATATAAGAGGAAAAATATTGAACATATCTGTATCTGCTGTAACGTTCACTGTTGCTTGACTCTGAGAATGTTTTTGCCCAGCTGTTAACTTTTACTTGAAATCTCTTTGTTTCCTATTTATATTTAGACCTAGGCTGTGATTATTTAGTAGAATTATTTTACTTATCCAGAATATTCAGTCTTCTGGTAAACATTGTTAAGGTTTTATAAGAAAGCCAAAATTAAACAACAACATTAAGTATGTGTAGAATTGACCTTTACTTTTTTTTATACGGAGTTTTTGAAGTATAGGTGCATATGCAACATAATATGTTGAATAAAATAATACACTTGCCTGTAAGCCAGACTTACAGATCTTATGTGAATAATTGCAATGGTTTAATTATCTAGTCTGATGGTATTTTACCTGCTTCACTTTCCTTCTAACTTGAGAGTCCTAAGAAAAATAATAATGAAGTTGGTATTTAAGTATAATTTTGGATGGAGTGACTCAGAAGGCTCAATCTTTCCATTTGAGCTTTATGAAATGTGTATGTATGTGCTATTATTTATGTATTGTGCATTTTACAGCTATTATTTTTGTTAGTTACTCCTGTGGTTCTCTTAATATTTTCCACTAATTTCTATCTTGTAGGTGACTGTGGAGATCATGTTGTCATAATAAATACAAGGCATATTGCCTTTTCTGGTAACAAATGGGAACAGAAAGTATACTCTTCACATAGTGGGTAAGTGTTAAATCACTTTTTAATGAACATTCCAATGAGTTAGCACTAAAATTCATCCTCTGTTTTCTTAATAGTTAATATCTTTTGTAGCGTGTTGATTCAAAAGGTTTAGCTCCTTACATGTTTTGTTTTGTGTTTGTGTGTATTAAGATGTTCAAAAAGGATGCAAACCTTTCTTTGCAGTGTATATTGTTAGGTAAATAATCAGACTCACAAGAAGTCAGAGCAATGGAGTGAGTTAACAAATTCGGTGAGCCATGTTATTTTGTGTGGAGAGGAACCCAAAGATCAGGACTATCTTTTTACCAAGCAGTAAAAGATATTCCTCTCATCACTGCACATTTAAGATATATACAGACATCAGCTTCAATTATGTTACCATACTTAACAGCAAGTATCAAAACTGACATATGATTGAATCAGAGAATAAGAAAAAAAAGAAAGAAAAACTAACATGTACTTAGTGTTGATAGGGTTGGATCTCAGAGATTTAAATTTCTCCTAAAATTAGTAAGAAATGAGATACTTTCAAGACATATGGATGTATATAATATTGTAATAATATTGCATAATACAATATTATGACAGACATAACTTGTTTATAGCTGGAATTAGAATAATCAATTAAGTCAAATAAAAACAGTTGCTCCTATTTCGTATGGCGATAACACTATATAATTAATCTCTAAGTGTTAAAATGTATGCAGTTGGGAGATGAATAAGCAATGTTGAGAGAGCTAATTTTGCTAGTACTGATGTTTCAGTCCTGAAGCTTTTGTAGAATTGCTGAAAAGTTCTTGTTCAAAGTTGATGGAAATTAACAGATTTTTCTTCCTCCCTCACCCCTGTCACTACTTGAAACTTGCATACAAGTATTTTGTGAAAAGCACTAGTGTAAGTAGCTAGATTGGTTTTGAATAAGTGAAAGGAATTGTACAGCTAAAATAAGTATGTAAATCTGTGTAGCTCCCTATGTGGAGATGTTTTAACAGATGTTGGGCTTATTTGCATTCACGTAGGTTGGTTCCTATTAATGTAATTAAATTAAAATTAAGCCCAGCTTTATCTGACATCTGTGTAATCTCTTGCACCACTGTATCATTTAAAGTATATATTTAAATGTGAATTAGCACAATTTCATCAAATCACAAAGACCTTTAAAAGGTAGACACCTTCCACTACACTTTTATTTACATGAAGTCATGTTTTATTGCTGTAGATATGCCAAATCATGGTAAAGCATGGCTAAAATATTAAGAAAATAATAAGTAGTATTCAAAATGGTTATCTCATGTACATCAGCCCCAGTCTGATTGTCAGTTGATCATCTTGAATATTTTGAAGTTTTGTATATCTTACTCCCATTGTATTCTATAGCTGAGGTGGTATATTTAACAACACATCCATCTGCCTGTGAAATAATAATCCTTCAGTACTCAAGTGAATTAATAAAGAACTACAAATAGCTATAAATGGTTCCAATCTTAGATACTTGGCAGAAAAGACTTCTAATATAAAGTAGTTGTTGGCCTCGTGAAAACTTCCTTTTTTGARGGCTTATAATAGTAAGGCTGTTTTTTAAGATACAGTGATATTTGTGTTAACATCACGCTTGAGCATATAGCCTTAATTCTGTATGTTTGTTTTGTTTTTCTAGATATCCTGGTGGTTTCAAACAAGTGACAGCAACTCAGCTCCATATGAAGGATCCAACTGCTGTAAGTGTTTCTCCTCCTTCCCTCTCGTTTTTGCAGTTTGGTTTGTTTTTATTTAGTTAGTTCTCCTAAAGAAAAGGGATGCAATTACCAGCATGTCTAAAGCTAATTTATAAACATTCTACAAACAGCTGTTTTGCTTGTGACAGTGTATTTGTAAGCAGTGTGTTTTGAGATTAGATTGTAGCTTGTGCACTTTCTTGATTCTTCCATGCTGTGCAAATGGGCAAATCAAGATTCATTTCCTTCACTCACTTTTGTCTGATTGACTTGCTTTTCGTTTCAGAGATCTAACCTTTCTTATAAATTAACCAACCCAAGTTAGACTTAGCCAAGCTGTACTTCAGCTTAATGACCCGCTACTTTCTTAAAAGCTAGCAGGAATAAAGCTGATCTTAAAAATGTGAGGAAATACATCTGTCTTTTTCTACCAGTAAATTTCAGCTGTAAGTTTTTTTCAGATGTTCTGTTTAATCTTCTCTGTGACGCTGTATACTCGTGGTCTGTGAGAGAGCGGGAAATGGTGATTACGCTGAACTTAAGCATCTTTAGTAACTGTCTGTATTAGACAGTATTAGTAGTGTTGATGTGTTTATTACTGATTAAAAAAATAGGGTACTAGAGAAGAACTTTTTTTTCCCTTTTTTGAAATGTTGACTTATACCAATACAAAATTCTGAAAAGGTCATATTTTCCCTTTTACTAGGATTTTGAATCCTCAGCATTGGAGGATTGGATTCTCTACGTGCTAGTGTTTTAGGATGATATGAAGCCCACTGAGGTTAAGATTTGTATGTTTGCTTTTGACTTCCAGATGCTTTGTCTTAGGTCATCTTATATATGGAATACTAGAAATACTTCCTCCTTTTCCTAGAGAATTTATATCTGCTGCAAAATTCTTGTTTTTTATCAATGATGTTTTATCTGTGATTTGGAAATCCCAGTTTATTCCAAGATTCTTTTTTACAAGACATTGTACAAGTACAGAATAAAAAAGCAGTCTCTGCAAAATGAGTTTGCTTGTTTTTTTTGTTTGGTTTAGTTTAGTAATATTTTTATTTAAAAATGAAATGGTGAAATAAAATCCCATGGTTCAATATTTCTTTGTGGAAAATTTCAAAACAACTGAAGTGCTTTTGAGAGCAGGCTCTAGCATAGTTGTAATTTTGTTTTGAAATTACCAGTAGTTTCATATCTAAAATGGATTCTTCAACCTTTTTATTTGTGCTTCAGCTAGAAGCTGTACACTGGGAGGCAGTGTAACACAACTTGTTTGGTAGGCCCCGAGAATTGGATGTTCTATAAATTACCTTTTGGCATTCGTTCTGAAATACTTTTTTTCTTGCCAGACTCGTAGATGAATTTCTCTGGAAACAGAGAAGGATTAAATGCATTGCCAATAGTTAAAACATGTTGGACAGAGACTCAGCAAATGGTGATGTGGCTAAAGACTTGGTTTAATTTAGCAAGAGAAACTTTTTTTTAACAGAATTCTGAAGAGCCCTTTAGCAGTTAACTCTTTCATTCTATTCAAGACAAAGTGTTTGGATGTGTCTCTCATAAAGGTATCTGATACATATTTTGTGTCATATTATRAATAATAGTGGTGGATGGTCATTTGGCATGACGTACTCTGTGTATATGCAGTTGTTATGGTTTTTGACTTGCAAGTGATTTTATGGCTAGAAACATTTGTTTACTAGTTGAACTGTTCTGGTGTGACATACATCAAGACGTGATAAAGGTGGAAATTATGATGGTGCTTTATTAAGCTTATTTTTAGAACTAACTATTAAAGTTGGTACAGAAGAAGGATTGCTGTGAAGTAGGCCAGTGCCTAGTCTAAGTAGCATTTGGATCCTCAAAATATGATATAAATGATGCATAGTTATTGTAGAGGCTTTATATACCAGTTTATTTTACTTTTTTAAATTTAAAATGGACTTTTTTTTTAAACTACGTTAAATCCAATTTCTGTGAAGCCAGTGGAATTAGGTAGGTTGTAGGAGACAGAATATATCTTTTTTGGGAATCAAGATCTTACTTCTGTAAAGCATTGTTTTCATTCCAGAGGCTAGTACTTTTTCTCTGTCCTAATTCCTGTAATCTCCTGCTAGTTCATCTTGATAGTTCTTTATTAGATGAGTCAACACTATTCTTGGAAATAATGATGTTATAAAAATTAAGTCATTAAATTAATGGAAGAGGCTACTTGCAAAGAAAAGGATGTTGACATAAAACCGGCTGTAAACTTGTGTGGATTTTGCAATGGATGTGACAGTTTCCAGTTTATGTAAGAAATAGATTTAAACTTGTAAGATACTCCATGTACACGTACAGTATTACTCTAATGCTGTTTAGCATTATCTTTAATTACATCCATCTAAATTCAAACACACAAATCCAAATATAAATATTTTTTCATTACAATTTCATTTAAATGTGGTTTCTAGGATACTGATAGACTTGTTTTAGGAAAAGCTGGTACACAGCTAATAATTAAAACAGTGGGTTATAATGAGTAATTTGATGCAAAGTAATACGGTGTACGTTTGCATGCAGGGCTGAAAGTCATAACTACAGTTGTCAGAATTTAGACCTATTTACTGCAATATAGTTGTATGATCATCCTTGATCTTTTCTAGTTCCTTCAAAAGGTACCAAGACAGAGATGGATGATGATCTGATGATTTCACTTTATGTAGATGGACCTCAACCTATTTATCTTACTAACTTTGGAATTTTGTTTGCCTTGAAGATAGTAGTTAGCATTCAATAAGGATATGAGCTAAATGTTGAAAGTGCATGCACAATTTTTCTGTAGGATCCTAGGATGATTCAGGTTGGAGGGGACCTCAGGAGATCTCTAGTCCAACCTCCTGCTCAAAGCAGGATCAGCTCCTAGGTCAGACCAAGTTGTTCAAGCCATTATCCAGTCTGGCCTTGAAAGCTTCTAAGGACAGCCTCTCTGGGCAACTTTTTCCAATGGTTGACTTCTTTTTATTTATTATTCTTTTCAATTCAGAAGAAAGTATGCATATTAAAGGTATTTAATCTCAGGTGTATAATTTTGTTTCCTGTGAGCTAGACAAAATGTTATTATTGTTTCCGCTTTTAAGTATCTTTTATGTTCGTATGGGACAGTGGATATAAAATGCATAGTTGCTGCATAGTTGACATTTTATATAGGATGTGTAATTCCATGTTCATTGTGCTGATTTTTTCAGCTCTTTGGAAAGTTTTGTTTTGGTGGAAAGGTAGAAGCACTGCCAAAAAGATTTTCAAAGTAAACATGCTAGCACATTTTTACCTTCAGAATCTTTGATTTCCTGCATATGTGCGAGTGGGTCTAAAATTTCTGATGTTTGCTGTTGTCTGTTACTCTGGAGAATAGCAGAGAATGGCTCTCTTCTATTGGACTTGGCCAGACTTTTTCAAGGAGTGTTTAATGAAGGAAAAAAATCAGCTTTTTTATGCTCCAGCCTTTCTTTCTCTGAGTTAGATTTAGTGTAAATTCCTGGACCACCCACAGACTAGGGTATTAAATATGTTCTTTAGGTGCAGCATGATAATAGCTTGTTGCTGTAGTTTGAAACCATCTCTCTGTTTTTCAGGTTTATACAATTTTAATATTCTTTATGCTACCACTACTCCTTTAGGAGCAGCATTAATTTTCATTGTAGGCTGCTAAGACAAATCTGTTCGAAAAGTTGGATGTGTTTTCTTTTCCAAGAGAGAGCCTTTCAAAAATAAAGGAAACAGTGAAACCTTTTTATTTGAGATGCGGGTGTTTGAAATGCACAGAAGCTTGGGGTTTTCTTTTTTTCCTTTTTTTAATAATATCTGCAGAAGTCTTGTTTAGCTGGATAAATGCTGATCGGTGTGAGACCAATATTTTCAAAATTAGGCTTCTAAGTGCTTGATGTGAGAAGACTAGAAGATATGCTTTTAACTGTCATAGATTTGAGAGGGTAAAAAAAAAAAGCRAATTTGGCTACTGCCAAATACTCAGTAAGATAACTGGCTTGTGCGATACGCAGGGGCTCTATTGCCTCTGACAAAGAAATAATGGACAATAACTATTCAGAATGAATGCTACCTGCTAAGTAAGATTATTAAGGAAGCCAGGGTAACTCAGTGGAAACTGTGAGGAAGCTTCTGGGGGTGTCAGTGTTGTTCAGCTGCTGGCACTGATATGAAGGGGCTTAAAACATTCTAATTCTGCTTTTGAATGCTCTTTAGCAACTGCTTGCATGTATTGACTTGTCATTATAGCAGCAGAATAACGACCTTTGAAGAAAAACTTGGACAGAAAACATGGTTAAACCTTGCTGTTGATATTTGAAAGCCTCTTTTCTTTGCATCAGGGAAAGCAAGGGATAGTTGGTTGAATAATATGCACGTCCTAAAGGTCTGTTAATAAAACACCGCATAGAATTTTCTTTTATGACTGTGGGATAGGGAATGTTTTTTAATTAAGTAGAACAAAACTTGAAAGCCYGGATTAGTAGGGGCACAGAAGTTAGTATGGCATGGAGGCGAGAATACTGTTATGGAATCTGGTATCTTAAAATTTCTTAGTGCTCTTAATAAGACTTAGAGCTGGCTTGATCCATTGCTTCCTAATGGATAAAAATAAACACTATTTTGTTTAAAAAAAAGTCTTGCTCCCATTTCTTATTTGGGACCTGGATCTGCAAGGCACTGATATTCATTCAAAGAATACATTATACTTTTAAGTTTTTAAGTGCTGGACAGTAGTGAAAAGCAAAATGGCATGCAATAAAAGTTTAATTCACCTATGGCCAAATTATTCCTATTGCAATATTAAGTACATTCATTTTTGCTGTATTACTCATATAGCTGTCAAAGGCAGAATGGTGAAGGTCTATGTATCCTTACATAACTTTAGTGAAAAGAACAGTATTGTATACAAAACAGACCAAGAACTGGTAGAAGGAAGATATAGCATCACACTGTAATTCTGGGTAATTGATATATCTCCTGAAATTCTTCCTGTTTTTTTCTGTATGCCCAGCAATTAATCACTTTTTGTCCTTTTCTGGAGTGGCCATGTCCTCCTCATGTTCTAGAATTACTTCCTAGCAATTACTGAACTTATTTGAGCCATTATGGTAGATTTTCTTCTGGAACTTTGGCCACTTATTTTGTACTTTTCAGGCCTGGGAGTGGTATCTCCTTCTTTAAAGTATGTTTTATCTGGCAGAAATTCTTTCCCAGGAACTGGTCTCTATAAGCATGGCCTTCAATTTGCACAGGAGCCAAAGTCATAGGAGCCATATATATTTTTTAATTTGTTCATACTCAGAAAATATGTAGAGATGGTAGTAAAGGACTGAAAATGCCAGAATTTTACTAGAGTTGCCTTTAGAGTATTTTCCTTTTCTATTTGCTCTTTAAGTAAATTGGAAACTCTAAAAATACAGCTCTGTGTGGCAGTGTGATTAAAAGCATGTTTCTGCTTGAATATGTAAATTAGCCAACTAGGAAAAAAGGTATTGAAATATTAGAGAAGATAATCGTAACTACAGCCAAAAGGAATTTTGTAATTCCAGTGCTTTAAAAATCCCCAAATCTTAATGCTCTCATGTCTGTTAAGGAGTTATACATGTGACAGCAGACGTCTTTACCTGACAGAGATGTCATGGCCTTTATAAATGGGAGTGAATATTTATGAGGATGTGGAATTTTACTGGTTACTGGTAGCAGAGGTAAAGGACTGGGGAGAGGAGGCGGTGGGAATCCACAAACAACTGAATAAATTGTGAAGTTGTACTAATTAGTTTTGAACTCTGATCAAGTTTGCAGTGAGAACTGTGAGTAGATCCCTTTGCCAATATGAAATCCCACTGAAATCACTTTTACCTCTCATGTAAAATTAAGCTCTTGTTATTTTAGAAGTCTAAAATAAACATAATCACACAGAAAGCATTAATAGGAATTGTCTTGTATTCGAAGGGTATTACTGACATATAGAACTTTTTTTTTTTTTCATTAAAGAAACAGCATGATCTATTGTTTTCAAGGAGCGCTGAATCTGGGTTTGGATTTTGCTTGAGCTCAGCAGCAGAGTTTTTCTTGCAATTCCATGGCTTTCTCTTTAGGTTTTGTTTATTTTTAGTAATGCTCAACCATGTTCAGGTAATAGAAGAGTGCTATTGTAGCTAACTTAACAACCTATAAATACTGCTTGCTGATATTGCCTTTTATGTTAGGCTAGCTTACCAGAGTAGCAAAAGCAGCCCATACAACATTAAGCCTGTCCTTTACCAGCTTCTTTGACTTGTCATCAAAATAGTTAGCATGAAATTTTGACTGTAGGCAAAGTTTTGGGCAAGGAGCTGAATGTAAGCTCAGTCTTTTCTGGAGTTTCTAGCATTTGGGGCTGCTTTGGCCCACAGCAAGATCTTTGAGGGCGACGTTGCAACAAAGGAAGCTTGAGGCTTTCCAGCACTATCTTCTCTGCCCTGGCTCCCCACATGGCTTTCTGTTATGTGCTTTGAAGTAAACTACCTTGAGTTTTCACTTTTTCACTTTTTCACTTTTTCACTGTGAGGGTGACAGAGCACTGGAACAGGTTGCCCAGAGAGGTGGTGGAGTCTCCTTCTCTGGAGATATTCAAAACGYRCCTGGATGCAATCCTGTGCAAYGTGCTCTAGGTGACCCTGCTTGAGCAGGGGGGTTGGACTAGATGATCTCCAGAGGTCCCTTCCAACCTCAGTGATTCTGTGATTCTGTGAGTTGCTCAATGTTAAGGGCCTTGTAAATTCACACTCCAGCTTACTTAGCAGCATGCCTATTTGGCTTTTTAAAAATCCCAAGTAATAGTTTATTTTCTTTTTCTCTTCTTCTTCTTCTTCTTCTTGACCAAAGTGAATAAGCTTGAGGGGAAGAAGAGGTAAATCTGCCTTTGTCCGATTCCAGCAAAGAAATGATGTTCTGCTGCAGGTTAGGTGAATTGACCACTGGGTGTAAAGGGTGTATGAAGTCAGTTTGGGGCTTTGCCCTCTGTCTCTTGCCCCTGCTGTGAGTTGCTGGCACAGGGATCATGCATGCCCRAACCCACTGTCTGGCAGTGAAAAATAGTGTCTGCTTCACATGAAGGTGATTTTTCTACTTACACAGATCTTCCAGTAATGCAATTCTTGTATATGTGAGGAGGGGATGGGAGGCCAAATCAGTCTCTGCATGGCATGGAAGTTGGCAGACAGCCTGAAGCAAACTTTTGTTTGTGCTTACTGGACTAAGCATACCTAACTACAGGTACTGTTATCGAATGTCTAATTATCCATGTTTCATTCTCCAAATCCTGCTTTCATGTTAGTCTCTGGTCCTCTGAGCTTGTCAGTTCTGCAGTGACCGTACACAGTGTAAAAAGTATTTCTTCATTGTTTAACTTGTACCTATAAATCACTCATTCTTTTCCAGTATGACTTTTTAATAGGCACCTTTTTACAGCTGAATTGTTCTCTTTGTAATGGGGTTAGAAAAATCAGATCAGCTTCAGCAGGCAGAAAGAGCTGCAACCCAGATAGACCAGCAGCTCATCTAGTTCATTGACCTGTTCCAACCACTGTCTATGCTTAATGCTGCAGAGGAGAATGTAAAATCTGGCACAAACATCTGTTCTTTGAAGAATTTGAATATTTAACAGTGTAATTATTGTCTGTTAAGTTTTCTCTCAAACCTATGAATGGCAAAATGAAAACTTTTGAGACCAAACTATCTGAATGTTTGCTAGCTTGAGAATCTAAGTAGAAATGCTCGCAGGTTTAAGAACCTGTGCTTCTCATGACTTTCAAACACTTAACATCTGAAAGATAGAATGGTTAAGGACTGCGTGTTTCCAGCTGGAAACTCAACGTTAGTGAATGTTTCTAAAAAATTGGTTTAATTGGTTTAATTAATGTTATAAATACAACTTTACTTAACTTTATTAAAGCAACTTTGTTCAATACACTTTTCAAAATGTCCAGACACTGTACATTTGTGCTTAATGTACTTCATTTCAGCATGGCTTATTGACTTCAACTTAACATTGCACTAAGCATGGTTACACAATTTCTGATTTGGAGCTGGCTTATGTCTGGCTGGCTTGGAGCACGGGCAGACCAGGCTTGCTTCTACTTACCAAATTACATGTAGATCTACCCCTAAAAGACTTGCTGTCCTTCATAGAAACCCTTTTTGTCTCCTGCAGTCTGTGCACCTTGTTTTATGTCAAAGAATGTTCTCYTTATGGATGAAGTTCATAGCACTGGGTTTCTTATTTAAAGTGCAGGTATCTATACCAGAGTCCAAAACAAATCATACTGAACTGTATTGCTTTTCTGTAAGCTTCATCTACTGTAGATGAACAAATTCTGTTCACTGCTGATGCTCAAAAGTGGGATCGTTCACCTGGAACTAATAACAAGGGAATAAAGTATAATTACATATAGTGTGTTCTTGATGCAGTGTCTTGGTATGTCAGCTTTGCTTAAGATAGGATACCTTAATTACATAGAAACATGGAACATAAGTTAGTGTTAAAATAGACACAGAGAATATCTGGTGACTTTGTTACAGTGTATTTTTTTTCTCAATAATGTATCTATAAGCATGTAATATGGTACCAGCATCAGTGGAGTTGCTGCAAACTTATCAATATTTTGGCAAGTCTAATGATCATATTTAATCGTCCACAATACTAAATATAACTCTCAACTTTCTAAGCTGATGTTTTTTATATGACTGATCTTGTTGAGAGAAAGTGTTCCTTCACGCAGAACAGTATGTCTAGAGCATCTTCAGAATGTGGTACCAGGGTTCTTCAATACAGAAGTCGTCGACTGAGAAGAGGTTCAGAGTCTAGTGGAATGGGCAAAGGGAAACACTTCTTATMTTTTACCTGTTGTTTCTGGCCTTTCTCATATTTTTTGTTACCATTTCTCTTTCCTCAGATTGTTAAACTGACTATTTATAGAATGCTTCCAAAAAACCTTCAGAGAAGAACTATGATGCAGAGGTTGCACCTGTTCCCAGATGATGTGAGTCAGTAGTTATGCACAGTTACGTTTTCATTCCTGTTTTCTTTGGAGGTGAAGAGGGGAGTGTTAGCAGTAGCAAATCTCTTACTTGTCATAAGAAGATAGATGAATTAAAAAAAATCAGGCTGCATTTTATTTATGTATGTAAATACAGATTATATGTTCATACTTTTTTATTATTTCACAAAACTGACATGCATGAGAATTAGTCTTTTGTATTTAGGTTGAACATTTAGTGTGAAGAATGCAGTAGTGTCGATACAATTTGGTGGACAGGTTGGTTTGTATACTCTGCAGTGATAGTTGTAACAGAAGATTCATGTCTACTAAAAGCCACAGAATGAAGATTTCACGGGTTATGTCTGGTTTCTAAAAGTACATGAAAATAATGAAAAACTTTGACTGTTGCAGCTTCCCCAAGCATGCTTTTCTGAGAGACGAAAAATTTAGCAAATTCTGAAGCATAATGCCTTTATACAGGTGGGGATTTGAGCCCCATCTTCCCCACCAAAGGTATTTATAAGACTGCTCCACTACCCAGGGTAGTTATCATTTGGGATGTTCTGGGGGGAAGACAGCACAAAGCAATCTTAGCATTGACATTTTGTAACAAATGAATCCGGGCAAAAAAAGGTGTTTGTACTTAGGGCAGGGGAACAGAAAATTGTGTACAAGTGCTTCAGAATGCACTGTCGTTTCCTATAGGGAGCTTAAAGAGCTTTCCACCCTGTTTTATGAGGTATTTTAGCTCAAGCAGTGAACTGCATCTTTGTTATGAACATGCTAATTACTGTTTTTGAGAAGAACCTTAGAAACTGATTATACTTTGATTCTTGTTCCTCATTCTCCCCAAATAAAAAACAAAAAGCAGATATAGTTCTTCTTCTAGGAAAATAATGTGAAATGGCATTTTTATTCTTGTCAGTATCCCATAATAGATGAATGCTGATTCTGAGATTCTTAGCACAAAGCAAACACTGTTTCCTTCTGATCTTTGAAAAAGATTAAAATAAAAAATAATAGATTTCAATTGTGTACCTTTTATTTAACAAAAATAAATGATTGATTGGTAAGATAGGGTTCATTTTTTGTTCGCTGGATATGGTGGTCACAATCTTTTCTCTCCAGTTTTAATGCTTTGTAATCCTATCACTTTTTTTCCTGTTCCTTTTACAAAAGAACTTACTTGATTTTTTTTCTTGCTGCATTTGTGAGCCACTACACAGTACAATAAGTTCTTGTGGCCAATAATCTATTAACTCTTTTATTTTTAGAAGCACTATTTTCAAAATTAGTGATGACTGTGATGCAGCATCTAATACAGATGGCCTGGATCTTGTTTCTCTTAAGCCCCTCTGCTTCCACCTTATCAATGCCACTGTTGTTGTCCTGAATTACTTGGCAACAYGCTGGTGTTTATGTCCAGGCTTGATCTCCAAGGAGTGTGTAACAGGATTTTTTAACTGTCTCCTAAAAAGAAATATTCAATGTGAGATCTTCAAGGTGAGAATTTATTTTTTTCTCCATTTTTCTGGAGGTTTGTAGGTGGTTAGAAATATATCGTCAACTTGAATTTGGTTGTGTTTTTGTGGCTGATAGCTTTTTTTTATAAGTGCCCATCTGTTCCTCAATTCTTCTGAGAATCATGAATCATAAATTTTGATACATGAAATTGTAGGTAAGGATTGAAGGAAAGCTTTTTAAAAATATTTTACAGGTGTTTATTTTGAGGACTTCCTGTATTATGTGTCTTCAAATGCCAGTGAAACTAGTTGTGCTGAAGTTGYTAGCACCAAGTATGTTAAGTAAGTTGAATCATTTAATGCAGAATTGGAACTAGTGACTGATCTTATGTGAAAAATGTGACGTGTATAAATTAATACTTATTTAATGTTTTTTCTCTAGTGTCTTTGTGCTGTGCAAAAGATTTATTTTTTAACAATCRGATAGCTACAATTGTGCTTCCCCCACCTTAGGTTATCCCAGAAGATATCCAGAAAAATCTTGTGGAAGAGCTTCCTCAGCCACGTGCAGTCCCTAAGAGGTTAGATGAATATACGCCAGAAGAAATTGCTGCCTTTCCAATGGTTTGGACTCCGTGAGTATCTTAGATTTTAAAGAAGGAAACTTGACTGAATACATGATGTATAGGCCTCTAACAATATGAGTAAGAAAACAAAATAATGATTTATCTCTTCAAGTCATGTTTTTTTGGAGGGAGGATGCAAAGAATGAGCATACTTAGCAGGGGGTGGTTGCCACTTTCTTCTTGCTTCTGAAAAGCTCCTGAAAATGATATTTTCAACTTTACTTTGTCAAAGTGTAGTCGAGTAAATAGTTACTCAGTTACTCTCTTTGAGCTACGGGTATGTGTTCTATAGTATGTAATTGTTAGCTGCAGCCAAAGGAAACCCCACATGGTTCTGTGAGGAAATGATACATATAAAAAAGTCATCTTTCAATTTTCTGAGAAAGTGGGAGAGAGTTCTGCCAATTCAGACCTTGGAGAATGGATCTTTGGCAGGGAACACACCACATGTTTATTTTGATAAGTACTTTCTTTTCAATATGCAAAATCAGTTCCATAGTATTTGTTTGAAATATGACTGAGTGTGTTTGTTTGTTTGTTTGCATTTGGTGGTATTAAAAAACAACACTGAGTCAACCTGTGAGTGGAAATAATGCATTACATTCATGACATCTTCTGATTAGTACTAGTGTGATTTTCTTGTCTTCGTTCTGAGAGTCATGTTGAGGATCAAGATCTCATTGTGGTAGACAACAGAAATGAATGTGAAATAGGCCTTTTTCCCTGAATATTCTAGTCAAATTCAATACGAAATGTAACAAGTAAGGAAGCAGGCAAAGCTGTAAATAGGTTAACACCAATACCAAATTGATGGTCTTGAATAACATGTTCAGTTACCAAGTAAGTACACGTGATTTGCTATTCCAGAAAGCTGTTAATGTCTTCTAATTCACAAGCATTCTATCTTCAATTAGATTTCTGGTATTTCTATTACTATAGTAGTTTTTAAAAGGTGATTGAATTCCTGCTTCTCTTTGTCCTGTAAAAAAAAAAGTGTTCCTTCATACTTGTACAGTAATCCTAGAGAATAGTCCTGGTATGAGCCTCAAGTGGTATCTCATCCTTTGAGTGGTCCCACTGAACCAGACATTAGCTGTATGTGGGCAGAGGTCAGCTGCTGAAATGGTAGTACCTTATCTCATGAGTCTGCTTAAGATACAATCTCTCAGGTGTCTTGATAGCTGCATGATCACTTGATCTTGTTAAGATCGGTAGGACTTAAAAGCAGAACTTTGCAGAATTGAACCCTTTGTATTTTAATATGAGTATTTAATAGGTTCAGTGTAGATTTTCATGTCTGGCTGATTCTACAACAGTATTGCAGAGGGATCTGTGACAATTATGAGGTTTAGATTTCTAGCTAGTAAAGACTAGATAGTAGCAAGCCTTGTACATTAGAAAAAAAACATTGTACAATTCAAAAACCAGTAACTGTTTCAAACAAAGGAAGACTTTAAATACAAAGAATGGGGGCTTGGTGTTTTAAGTAGGAAGGTAAAGTTTGTCTGGAGGAACAAAATAAAATTTGAATTAATGAAGTGAAGGAGTATTTCACACTAGAAAAATATTCTGAAATGGTCTATGAGAAAATAAGCAAAACAAATCATCTTAGTGCATGGCCAATACTGTTAGAATACCTTAAAAAGAGGCCTGATGCTTTTTTTATTTTGGGGGCTAAAATTTATATTAAAGCTCTTTTTTAAGTAAATTAAACATTTTAAAACATAGTGTGTATTTTCTGTATTATAAAGCACATACAAATAGTGCTTTACCCTTCATGGATTGCAGAGATCAGTTGACAAGAGATGGAACTTTTCCAAAGGAAAACCTGTAATAGGATAACATAAATGGACGCTTGAGAAGGATYTACTTGTAATTCAAAAGAAAGGTGCACACAGTTCCTTTTATATACCAACAGCTCTCACTGCTTAAGCCAGACAGATACAATTAAGAAATCCCAATAATAAATATAGATGTCTGTATCTGTTTCACATATATTTATAGGATTTGTATTCCTTTCGGGGAAAATGGAGCAACATTCCATTGTCTGTGTCACGTGTTTAACAGAAACACAATAAATTTTTAGTGAAATTTCTTAATGTTAGTAGGCTTTTGCTTGCAAATCCTCGTAATAGCAGGAGAAAGTTAGACTAGACAAATGTCGTAGACTTGAGTTAAGTAAAAAACCTGAGTAGAACTCTGTGTTTATATATAATACATATTTATGCTTGCACATGCACACACRTAGTGTTCATACTGAGTTGCACTGAATGTTAAAGATGGGGTATGAAACCTTTCATTTATGGAATATTTTTCCTCTGCTTTCAGTAATTAAACTTAGTGAAGCATGTGATATCGTGAGGGTTGACTACATCACGGCTACTAAAGATGCACACCATTTTGCTATTGTCTTTTGGGATGTTTTCCTTGTCTGGCAGTCAATGTACAGGTGCTGAGGAAATGTTTAAGTGGATTCCAAAAAAAGGAAGTGTAGGTCCATAAATGGCTATTATATACGATTCTCTAAATGTGACTCCTGGCTCAGGATGTCCTAAATATTACTGTGAATTTATCCTATTTCTTGTTTTGTTTTTTTTTTCCCCCTGTGAATCTGTTACTAAGCTGATGGAACTTTGATGGGACCTAGAATAGCAGATCTTACATGTGTTTATTAACTAAATGAATAGTTGCTCATCAGTCTAGAAAGTTTCCAGCAGCCCTTTGATGATAAAATTTGAAATGTATTGATTTCTTAATACTGTGCTTCCTTTAAGTGTCAAACCCAAAKAGCTGCAAGCATTAAGCAAACAGACTAGAGTTTTGATGAGTCTGCCAGATGATCAATACAGATGACTTGTGCTCTTCGGCTCATTTTCAGTATGTAGAATTTAATGTATTTTTGGTAAAGAAAGTTTAAACATCTGGTGAATGTTGTATGGAGGACTCTTAAAAGGAGTGTGCAAAAAAGAAAAGGAGCATGTTTGTTTAGGCATCAGAATCTAGACGCTCCGTTGTGATAGTGCTTCCTTAATGRGAGTTGACTTAGCCTTTGTTGTTCTAAAACAGGGGAAGGACATTGGCAGCATAAAAAGAAGAGGATTTCTGAAATTATTTGTGTTGTGCTATACTCCTCCTGTGTTATCATGAATGTGGGTAATACTTTTAAACGCTGCTTCAAAAATCAGGTGTCCTTAGGCTCCTGAGCCTAGATGATTCTAAAATAGTCTGTGCATGAGTTGAATATAGTCTGAGGCACATTAGTATAGCCACAATTGTAAGCCCGGTAATGCATTAAACAAGACTAGTAGCTATCATCTGTTTTCTCACCTTCTCTTCAGGGTGGAAACAAGTAGACTGGTTTTGGCTTTTTTCAGATATACACATTGCTATTTTGTTTTTTAAAAAGGCAAGATTATCCCCTCTCCTGGATGGAGTGGAAAATGCTGAGGTCCTTTTGCCTGTAGTTCCTGTGAGATTAATTCAGGCTCTGCACAAATGACCAGAATTGCACAGTGCATTGGAGTAAAGTTGCTAAACTTCACATGCTATATTATACTCTCACATAACAATCTTTAGTACCAACACTCATGCACTGAACTGTTCCTATTGAACAGGAATCTGGCAGTTAACTTGAACTAGCTGATTGAGAGTGTCACTGCTGTCAAAGGGAATAGTGCTGCATTGCCAGATTCGGAAATGCTTTCCTTTGCCCTCCTGCACTGCTGTAGTCTTGCTGGAGTTCATCTTCTTAGCCACCTTAATTGTGTTGACAGATAGTCATATATGGTAGAGGATAAGTAAACCTTGATGCCATCTAATTTAGTCATTGCTGTCAATCTAAGTTTCCTAATAGCTTCATGTTAGCATTGAGAAGACTGCTTGAGTGTGTTGATTCTTGGGAAAATCTGCAAGTAAGAAGACTCTTGAAGCTAGAACTCCCTTCCTCATTTGTTGGAGGCATTCACTCAGAAGGAATCCAAAGAATAGAGTAAACATACCCRTTTTTCTTATTTCTCTGCTCTGCAGGGTTGTATTGATAATGTTTGAAAAGTGCTGTCTGTGTACAGTTTTGGGCTTTTTTGTTTTTGTTATTTTAAATCCCTGCCAGTTACAGAGGTTGGGGTGTGCTTTACACAAGAGAGACATAAAGGCTTACCTGGCCAGTTGACTGCCACATCTGCTGCTGCCTTAGAAGCCCTGCAGCTGCAGCAGATTTGGATGCTTTCAACTGAGGAGACGATAGTGCTTCCTCTGTGGGATGAGTGGGTAACTCAAGTGCATGTTCTGGTGAGAAGCAGCAGGGAATAGGTGGACCTAGGGGTAACAGAGGCCCTGCAACGAAAGAGCATTAGAAGACAGAAGATGGCTAGAGTTAGTGGGCTATAGGCGGGACAGGGAGAAACAGAGGGAAATTTGGGAGAACTTTAGGTCTCTGAGTGGAGAGTCTGGGCCAGAAGTTTCCCTTCAGTCACCTACTCTAGCAGGGACCTGTTTTGAAAGCAAGAGGACACTGCTATCACTGCAGCCATACCTTTATTTTATACAACTATTGGATTCTAGTCCTGCCTTCTTTTCTGCTCTCAAAAACTGGTAAGTCCTCGTACAGAGATTAAAATGAAAATGATTATCTACCATCTCTCCACTAGCCTCAGGGCTCATCGCTGTAGTCAGTGTTGTGATCTTAGCTTCTTGTCTTGGCCTGCATCCAGACTACTTTGGATGTCAGATACTAGTGTCAATTAGATGAGATTTAATTTAACCTTCTGCTCACTTCTTGATGCTGGGCAGAGTTTCCAATTTGAAGTAAAGGGAAAAATATAATGCTTTTTCATTTTTCCTGACCGAGGGAATTTAATATATTACAGTGATTCTGCAACACTCATAATGTTACAGGGACAGGAATAGAGCAGCTTAGTTGTGAAATAAAAGATATGGAATTGAGCAAATTTGTAAAATAACTTTCTGATTTGATAAGTAGAACACAGAAGAAGTCTATAAAAGGGGATTTAAAGTGAATTGTAGTGGTCGCCGTTCTCAGATTAGAGTGCCAGCGGGAACGTTTGATAATAGGCAGCTTTGCACGGAAGGTATTAAAAGAAAGGCAGAAGAAATACCCGGCTATAAGAGACTCTGCTGTGCTCTGAACTTTTTTAGTGTGTATGAGCCCATGGAAGAAGWAGCGTTTGCGTTATTGCTTTGAGAGACAATAGAAGCAACAAAGGTTTAAGCATTTACATATTCTGTAATGTTTATAAAGAAAAAGGTTCTTTTAAAAATGAGTCTAAAATGGGATAAAATACTGTAGACAGCTTTGTTCAACAAACTGAAGAGAAGCTAATTAAAACATGATTGTATAAATCTGATGTTCTTTACAATTTGTAATGTACCAAAAAACTCAATCACCTAACCTCAGATTTTTTTTGAAAGTGTTTTAAATGTAAAGGAAACATCAATTGTTTTTTAGCAAATATTCTCAAGCCCCCAAAGGTCTTGAAATCCAAATATTGGAGGAACATATGTGTATCTCTGAATACAAAACTGACTTTTTGTTAAGTTCCTAGTCATTTTATGCTTTTCCAGCTGTCAGTTGCCCAGAGAGGTTGTGGAGGCCTGATACCCCCAGCCTTGGTGGTATTCAGAACTTGACTGGACAAGTCCTTGAGCAACCTGATCTAATGCTGGAGATGGTCCTGCTTGGGGGGGAGCAGATAACTTCTGTGGTCCCTTCCAGCCTACACTGTGCTATGGTTCTTTCTATATGATAAAAGTAAACAAACACAGATCATATGTGTGGCTGTTATTTAAGGCTTATGGCCTTAAAGGTCTGGGTGAAAATATATGGCACTGAAATGAGTACCCTTTTCTTGTCTCTGTATCCTGCTTGTGAACTGCATTTGGGGTATCAAAGGGCTGTTTACTGTTGTATACATTTTGGACTGTGAGTTTCTGCAGGGCCAATAGATAGCTTCCAAGCAATAAGAGTAGTTTCCACAGTAAACCAGAAAATGAAGGATACAGAAAGACTGTAAACTCACTTTTTCTTCATGTGGTTTTAACGAGTCGTTCTGACACRTGATTTTTGTCTATCCTCCACTAAGTTTTGAGCCTGTTGATTACTCTGCTTGACAAAGGGTATAGATTCAAGAGAATTAAATTCCTGTGAGAGCGATAAAATTAGGGAGCCAATTTGATAAAAACTCTGGGGCACATGGCTTTTTTTTTTTTTTTCTCTAACAAAATAAGATTAGTTAATATTAGCCCTTTAAGAATAGCTATATCCTTTAGTGGAAAGGATCAAATGGAAAGCATAGCTTGATGAAAAGTATATAAGGACATAAAATACAGGGAAATGCAATTGTGATGTTAAAATTAATGTTKAAGGTTTTATGTTAAAGCTTATACCTAAGAAACGTAGTCAGAGTAGAAGAAGTAGAATGTAACTCACTGAATATGAATTGGTCAAAAGACAGATATAAGGGTATGAATATAAATTGTAATACAAAACATGGAAAAAAGTTACTAGTGTTGGGAGGAAATGAGCCTTTTTCTCTTAATATGAAGTAACATGCAAATAATTTCGTTCTCAAAGTAAAAATAACATGCTCAGCACTGCTGGTGATCTCATTGGACTTTTACCTATATTTGGTATTGAAGTAACTCTATTTTTTTTAAGGCTATTTGCTGGTAATAGGAGACTGACACACTATGGACAAATACACAATATCAAAGTTGACCACTAAAATGGAGAAATGTTTTTTAATGAAAACAGAGGTCCCATGTGAAAACCTAACAAATAGCTTGTATTTTTTGGAACGGACAGCTACGTCAAGCTGGATCCTGCACCATGAAAACAGAGAATTCAATGTCAGAATATTTCCAGTGAGAGACATTTCCTTTTGCTGCTAACCTGAACCAGTTGACTTCCCAAACYGTACACAGCTTACCTCTTAGCTCCTCCATGGAAAGGTCTGGAACAACTGTGGTGGGAAAATGCATAGGTTCAAGGCATCTATCCAGATGGGTTTAGAGGGGAGAAAAAATCAAAAACTTGCTCCTTTGACTGAGTTTGATTTGTGGCTTCTTACTATGAATGAATCTGTTATTTTAAGTTTTTTCAAGGCTTCAAACTGAATATTTTTAATGAGAGCTTTAAACAGAAACCATCATTGAATTCTCCAAGCAGATATGGCTAAAAGGACAGTTCTGTTTTGTACCTGCCTTCTAAAAGCAGGGATACATCGGATTTACATCAGCGTAAATTTTCCCGTTACATACTATCTGAAAGTTGTCTCTCTGACTGTTTTTAGACAGTGAACTTTTAAAGACAGGAAATTGTTTTTGAAGGTGTAGTTCAAAATTACTTAGATCAGAATGTTACCAAATATATAGAAAGACAACTCTGTGTTGTTCCAGTTAGATGGCTGCTTTCCCATAAGGAAATAAAGCAAGAGCCTGATTTCTAGGAGTGCCCCGTGTTTGTTGCTGGTGTGTATGTGGAGCGCCTGGTCTACTGCCAGGACTAACAGAAACTCTCCGTGGGCCTCTCCATAGGTCAGACAGTCTCTTGCTTGTCTTCCTGGGGAAAAAAAAGTCCTTAAACGCTTCAGATATTTTTAAAACTTTATGTATTGTAAACTCTGAAATTTGATTTAAGAACAACAAACTCCTTTTTAATGTTTATTTTTTTCTGAGCAACTTCCTTGATTTTCTAGCCCCCTTCTCTACATCTTGTTTTGAGGCAGGGGGTGGCAGAGCCTAGTCTGAAGACAGAATTTTGTTTCAGCTGAGCAGAGTCCCAGTTATGACAAGCAAAGTCTCAGCTGTGGCACTGTCTGTCGCCCATATGCTGAGCAACGGGGTACTTCAGTACCCTGTTGTGGGCAACAGTGATGGGCAATTTTGCTCTATGAAGTTCTTGATCTGCTAATTTCCTCCGATAACATTACAGGAAGCCACCACAAAAGGACACTTGCAGTTAATATGAAGCCTGTAAAATGCTTTTTGTTCTACAATGAAAGTATGAGATATAATAAATGAAAAATCATGAGGACCATTAGTCCATCTGTCTGAAGAATCTCAAAGAAAGTTGTGAAGATCTCAGCCAAAGATGGTGGGGTCTTGAGCTACTTTTTAAGGACCATCTGAAGTTTGTTTATGAGTGTTTAAAACTTCTGCACTGAAATAAACATATTCCTCCAGTCATTTTCTTAGTTCCTGTGTAGTTGCAGGGTATGTCTGTTTTTTTTGTTTTTTGAACTGTGTATGTAGAGCACCTCACACAGTAGTCTTTTGGCTCTTACCTTGGGCCTTGGGGTATTTCTGCAGTAGAATTAAATACTGCCTCTCTAACTTGTGTGCTCTTCTCTGCTCTCACAAAGCAGGGTTGGTATGTGTCAGTACRCAGAGAAGAGATGGCCAACACAAACTTTTTTTGAAAGACTTGAGCCAGTCTTACTTTTTCCTAAAAACAGAAACTGGAGAGACAGAGAAAAAGCTCTGCTGCCAATATAACACAGTCCTGTTCCAACGTACTCTTTGAGGAATCTCTCTGGAAGTTCATTTTCTCTGACTTTTTTTGGTTCTCAATAGAAATTCCAGTAACTAGCTGGAAATCATTAACCCCTGTTACAATTTAGGAACTGTCATTGGTCCTTTTTTTATGGTAGGGACATAAAAATATGCCATGATTTCATGMAGAATTTAGCTTAACAGAAGACCAAAGCTAACTGAGTCTCATATTCCAGGCTGCCAGAGCTGGATCTAAATTCCCATTGATAAAAAGCTGCACAGTTAAGTACTTAAGAAGAAAACTGTTCTCCTCTGCAACATTAAGCTTTAACCAAAGACAGCAGCTGGATACTTAACTAGAAGGGTCAGTGGCTTAATCGTATTAAAAATCTGACAAATCTATGTTTAAATCATTTAGCCTATTAAAATGAATTATTGCCTCTTCTCTAGCATATGTAAAACACACCAGTGCAAGTGGTTCTCATACTCTTTGCTGGGGATAGCTTACATTGTAGCTAAAGGTATTGCAGAAGGTAAGAGATTTAATAAATGGGTAACTGGACACTGTGACTTCAGCTGTCTGAAGAGGATCTCAAAAATAAAGGTCTAAAGCTACTTCCCCTCCCTCCCTAAAATCTGTTGATCTCATATGTGAGAAAGTCCTAACTACCTTAATGGGAACTTGACAAGCAATATAAGAGTGTTTGTGTGTGGTACTGTTGAACTACTTGCTCCCATGAAAATAAAATTAGTTGTTCTTTTGGTTTTTGTTTTTTTTGGATGAACCTTCTATAAATGTCTRGTTACATTTGCTTTTTTCACTTTTGATGGTGACAGTGATTCGTCTGGAAGGCATTTCACCATTCCTCTACCAGCTTCTCTGTTTATTTGATGAATGTTGTAATTTGTTGGACAAAGCCAAGTGAACAGTGCTATTCTTTCTATGGCCCTATATGTTTTAGTAGAATATATTTAATTTTTAAGATGTCATCTGAAGGAAAACCCTTCCACTTGCAAAAAGCATTATCTTGCTAAGATCCTGTTTACATATACATTGTATTGATTTAACTTTAAATAAGCTTATAAATGAAATTCTTATAATCCAGGTCAAAATCTGGACTTGGCACTAGTTTTTAAGTAGTTTAGGAATTGTGCTGGGATTGCAGCCAGATTATGTTACATTTTAATGAACCATTCTTAAACCTCACTAAGAATACCTAAATGCATGTTTGCACTGTTTTAAATAAATTGATTTATGGATACTCTTTTTTATTAAAGCAGGCGAATTTTTTACATAGGAAAAGCCTGAGCTGTAGTTGAGGACCACAAAAGATTTATCTTAAGCTTTGTGTATACAAGAAAAGGTTCATCACGATAGGTGTACTGGCATAAGCAGAGCCAGCTTTGGTTACTTCCGTTACTGTGGTTTATACCAGTTCTCCAAGCAAAGTAAGCTATGCTTGCAGAAATGCTTTTTAGCCAAGGTAATCATCTGCATGAAAACTATACTGCTGTGAAAGAGGTTCTTCTGCATCCAAACAGCAAAAAGTTCACAGTTTAGAACAGGCCAAGGTGGTGGTTATTGGAAGTTTAATGATAGTTTAAATATCATTAGCTGTTTTCACTGATTATTTTGCCAGAGGCCTAGAACTACTCTGGGACTGTAGGTATATCGTGCATAGAAAAACAGTTCATGTCCTCCCAGCTTCAAATTCAGTTTATATTTGAGTGTAACCACCTAAWATGGTCTTATGGAGAATGATAGCTATGTCTAATCTTGTTTTTTGATTTACTAGTCTGGTTAGTCAAACAAATGAAATGTGTTCAGAAACCCCCTTTAGCACTTACTTAACAGCTATTGACTTTGGCTCAACTTATTAAGTGTACCTAAAATAATACATCTATTCCTTTTGTTTTGGAGTTTTCAGTACATTTTGATTCAGTATAAAAGTCTGTCTTGTAAGATTCTCTATAAAAATGAATCTTAAGATATTTAAAATTTTATGTTTATACTCACAAGTTAATCTTAAAAAACAACAAAAGAGCCAAAATAGACCACAATTTCAATTCCACATATACTGTGTAGCAGTTTTGTACAAAAACAAATTAATTGCAACCTTTAATACTGCAGAAGGCTGAAAAATACGTATATAGTATTGTAGTTTATTAAGTGGACATGAAAGAGAGGCTGTGGAGTTCCCTTGTGTATGCAGTCTGCTGTCATCAGTTAGCAATAAGGCCACATTCCTGCGGTTATGATTTTCTTAAATGCGAAGAAGAGCATTACRGTAATACAGATTTAATGTTTTTACTAGCTCACAGTAATCGGATCAAAGACTGCCTGAAGACTAGATGTTAAGTGGCATGATCTGTCCACAGGATCTTTTCACTAATTGGTCTTTGTCTGTCATCTTCTGTCAGAAACCATGTTGTTTATAAACCCACTTAGAAGACACATTTATGAGCCAGTATATAGCACTGGTTAACCACTTAATTATTTTTTTAAATAATTTAGAAGTACTCTAAGACTAATTTAACTACATTTCTTTGGGTGAAAGTCTGAAAAGAACACACAAGTTTGGAGAGATTTTAGCCCTGTTGTAATTTAAAACTCTTGAAATCTGTATAGGAAGATCATGCAGAGCTTCTGTAAAACTACACGCAGTCAATCTGAAGGATTGCTCACTCAGCTGTTCAGGGAACTCCCCACTTTCCTGCAGGAAGGAGGTGCATTAGAAAAAGAGCTAACAAGTGTCAGTGGAAAAAAAATTCTCATAGCAGCCGCTAGAGACCTAAAATCTTCTGGCATAAGATAATCTTAAAACATTTTGGTAACTGTGAGTTATAAGACTGATAGTTGATTTTTGATACATAACCCATAAAAATGGGAATCCTACCAGACATGAAATTTTTCAAGTTATAAGTGATATGGAGCATTGCACAGACTGTGAATGGAAAAGAGATGGGTGCACCTTTAATACAGCATAGTTATTAACTTTTATGGGATTTTTAATACATCTGGAATTTTTTTTCATCTTTGTGTCAGTTTATTTGTGTGCAGCATTAATTAGTTAGCTTTAAGGCACTGACCTTTTACAGGTCTAAATCCCTTCTGAACAGTCTTATTGGTGGTGAGGTTGCAGAGAGTGCAGGGAACTGTCTCTTTGGGTCACCTTCTCCAGTGTTGAGATAATTGCCTGCAGGTGAAGAGAAAAAAAATGCAATTTGAGATCTTCAAAGCTTTCAAGCCAGGTGCAGGCATTGACAGGCTACTTCTTCTGCAATACTGACAGTCTTATTCCTTAGTAGAGGCAGCTTGTATCATGAATACGTTCTTGCCATCACACRAATGACTGTAACAACTCCATTAAATTTGGTCTTGTACAATTTTTCTTCAAAGAAAATTTTTCTTCAAAGAAGAGAATGTCATGTTTTCAAATGGTATTTTACCAGCAGTATGTGGCTGAAAACACTCGCAGGCATGTAACTTGTTCTTGGGGGAGAAGAAGGAAGAGGAAATTCTATTATATATTATATCGTTATAGGGAATTCCACTGTATTTGGAAGTTCTAAGAAACAGTAAAGTGAGTTAAAATATATAGTTTTGAAGAAGTATTCTGAGTTACTAAAATGAAGAGAAAATATTTCTAAAAAATTATCCGCTGAGTATATAAAGCAGTTATTTCACAGTACTTTACAGCACTTGAATCTTCAAATAATGTTATATGTTACACTGGAGCCTTATTATTTATTTGAGGTAAGAAATGCTGTTTTTCAACTGTCTGTTGTAGTGACTGTCTTAAAAAGTGTTCTGTCCCTCAGATCGAAATGAAGCTGTGAAGTTGGCTTTATATTTTGAAAATGAGACAGTTCCACTATAGCGTAGGCTGGTGAGTACTTAGATCTGGTCTTCACAAACAGAATAACATCCCCCTTTTGTTTTTGTTTTTTCTTTCCCCCCGGAGGATGTTTTTGCTCCACAAAACACTGCTAGGCAAGGGGAAACATCTTTGCTGGAATGTGCTGACAAGAATTTAATAAAGATGGAACTGTGTGGCAAGTCTGTTCAGACTTGATGAAAATAAATATTCTCTCCAGGAGTTGAAAGTTGAATACATTTAACATTTGGAATGGGTCTGTGTCTTTTCTATCCACTTTGGCAGGAGAAAATAYTTTACGAAGACCACATTTCACATCATATTGAAGAAGAATATTGAATATTGCTGAGGGTGGTTCTCATCATAGCCATAACTAATTGATCTGTTTGGATTGTTAATTTGCAGTTGCCATCTGAGGTATTCAGAGAGTGAGGTTGTTGCTTGATGAGCTTTTCTTCTGAAAAAAGGCTGGTTTTAAGTATCTTCCATCACTTTTCCTGTCTTTCTCTATTCCATTTGTATAGCAACAGAATAAAGAGAATCAGGAAACAAACCTAGATTAAAGACAACCCTTTTTTTTATGCAGCTGCAGAAACTGGTGTGCTTTGGGGTTGATGGGAGTTGTTAGGGAAGCTGCTTAAGTTACTCTTCTCCTAAAGTGTGTGGTCACCAAACTTCAGTCTTACCCAAGAAGCTCAAGCTCCCTTTGGAATAATTAAAATGGATCTTCACTTAAGGTACCCTGGGGAAGCCCTACCTCTCTTCTTTGGCTTTAGAGATGGCTTGAAGAGACTTACCTCCTTAAGCTAATTTGCCGTTGTGAATTCTTTCTTCAGTGTCTATCCAAATTTCACACRCTGCTACGTTTTGTAAGTTGCCTCATTGTGTTACAACAGACCAAAATCAGTATGTTTTAAAATGAATGGTATCTGAAGCATCTGCACTTCTGAAGTAGCACTTCCGACCCATTTTTTGAGTATCAGTTTGCTAATACATCTGAATAGCTCTAATCTTGAGAGAGAATAAGTCAGATTTGTGTTTCGGTGAGATTTCACTAATTGCTCTCATTTTTAATCACTGTAAGTTACTTTGACATACATGACATCTTCAGAATCCTGTAAGTGTAGCTCATCATTTATGAAAGTTTAAATAATCCATTTCCTTTGCTTCTTAATCCCACCAACATTTTGAATGTTTTATTGTGAGTGTTGTAGATTTAGCCTTTAACAGTCTATTTGTAGGTGGAGTTTTTATCCTTTATGTACAGTCCACAGTTAGCCCAAGATTTTCATTACATTCAAGTAATAGATATGGAAAGAATATCTGTATTTACAAAGCCTTACAGCAGGTTCAGGCCCTTTATCTTTAAAATATGAACCAAACCTCTCTTAATTTTCTAAACCAGTTATCCCATTCCTCTCTGCTCTGCTCCGCGAAGCATGTCACTCTGCAGACTGTGTATAGGGTCTTCCTGGGCCACAGATTCACAATTCCCTTTCCATATGATCTCTGTGTATTCACTAACTAGCATGCTGGRAACAGCTTGTGTAGAGCAGGCRGAATTGTCTTCACCGAGTATCAGAGTTCTCAGAAGACTCACCACCGTTTTCTATAAATATTTTATTCTGAATCTGTAAATAACTTGAATAAGAAATAAATAGGCAGATTATGAAGTTAAGAACCTCTGTTTTCTAATCCTGACATCTGTTTGAGAGAATGATGTAATATTTTAAAGGTTTTTTGAGTAAAGATTTTCTTCATCATCTCATTTTCTATTTTGGAAATATATTAGTAAGAGTTCAGTCTTGTTAACCTGCTATCAGTTCTGTTTTCTCTTATATTCTGAATATACTTGTTTTCCTGAGTAAATACTACCCAAAGTTTCATCCTGCTTTGTGCAGATCCTAAAGATGTTGTGTTATAGGACACAGTCCAGTGACTGAGTTAGAAAATATGTGACATTTTCAGAAAAGTTCTCCTTATTCATGCATATTGGCTCTTGATATTTAATTGCAGTGTTTCTCTGTAGAAAGGATTAACACTCGCTGAAACTACTAGACTTAGCAGCTATCATTGGTCAAATTCTTTTAAAAATAGACTGGCTAATCTGGGTAGAGAAGCTTTACAGGGTGTTGGTTTACAAAGAGCTGTGCTCAGACGTATGTGTAAGAGAAATCAGATGATGCAATAGGCTGAACCAGGCCTAATGGTGCCTCTAGAGATAACTTTAGCAGGTGCCCCAGGGTTTGGTTTGGTTTTGTTCTTTTTTTCTGAAAGTGGGCTACAGAACATAGGGGTTGATGCTGTAAATAGGCAAACCATCTTGGTCCATTTGATTTCGTGTGTATTCAAGAATGTAGGGCTGGCATCCTCATGAAATGGCAGTTTACTCTGGATTACATGAATTCTGTAGAGTTTTGGGAAGAAGAAAGTGCTAGCAGGTACAGTGGGGACCACTAAGATTGTTTAATTTTCCATAGCAAAGACTGATCCTACGAACTGCACGTATGTGCTTGTCTACCTGTTGGGTAAGGTTCAGTGCGAGTTAACTATGGATTGTCAGAATTTTACATCAGCTGTATTCCTCTTTTATCAGCCGTGAGTATGGAAARATGTTGGCAGAACGTGAGAGATTTAAAATCTGTAATCGGAATGTGCTGCTTGCGGCCAGCTCTCCAGTTTCTTTTACTCAACTGCAAAGTATTTGTTAYGAGAGAAAGGCACTGAGAGGAAAGGCATAATTGGACATTAAACAGCTAATTTAATTTGCTGACTGTTTTTTCTAGAACTTACTGGACTGTCTCTTAAAATGCTTTTTATGGGCAGTATAAACTGTTAGTGGGACAAACATTTTTTACGTGTTTTGGTGGCAGACATCTGCTGCACAGATTTATGTTGCATATTTTTGGTGAACGCATTATACTTTGCCTTTCAGCATTGATTTCAGAGATGCTGGTTCCCTCATTCTGCCCTCTCTATCCCCTGCTTCTTGGAGTCTGCTGTTAATACACAGCAGAAATTTTTTTTCAAGAATGTTACTTTTTAAAAAGAAAAAGAGGTGAAGCTATGTGAAGCCTTGCCTTTGGGTGAATTTCCGAACCATCTCTGCCAGGAGATATCATTTTCTTTRTTCCAAATGCATAATAATTTCAGTGCTTTGCTGAGGAAGTGTGAAAGCGCTGCCAGCTAAGAAGAACACTCCTGCGTGGATTTATGTGGTTTATCAGTGAGCTGTTCTCCGCTGGTGCTCACAAGTAGTTCATAATTCTCTAGGAATGGACAAGGTTTTTGTAGGTTTATATTCTTCCTCTGACAAAATATTTATTGCCAAAGGCAATATTTTTCAAGGCTTAGCTTTCCTAGTGCTAAGGAATCTTTAAAAGCAGAGATTGTGGCCTCCAAAAGCCAAGTACCAGTAGGCATAAAAGCCTACTGTGACATTAGAAAAGGCTTTAAAAACTTTTATATTTGTTCACACAAGCATTTCAGCATAGAAGATTCTGCTTTTAAGCTTCATTAACTTCCTAAGACTGCAAACTGAGAGTCCAGTGTCTTACACATTTAACTTTAAGACAACGAGCACTAAGGTTGAAATGCAGATTGGATGCAGCAAAAAATAAAAATAAATTAATTGGATTTCCACACCAGAGAAAAGTACTGTGGGACCGTCACCTCTGCAACGCTCTAAGCCTGGATTGAAGTTTTAAATGTGCCATTCAAAGAAAAACGTAGAATGCTTTGCTGAGCAATGTGAAAGAAGATAAAGTGGCTTATAAAAAGGAGTAATACATATGAGCTGCAAGACATCTGTATTTGTACAATTTAATATTCAAAAACCTTCAGCATGGTCTATCTGTTCAGGATGGATGCAGGAATAAAACTTTTACTAAGTCACTGCTGAGAATTTTTCAAAATTCCACTCTCTCCTAATGCACCACCAACAGTGTAATATTATGAAATATATATTCTGGTATGTAAGGATGAGATCTGTCACACAAAATGTGAAATATTTCTGAGGACTTCAAGCACAGACTCTAGGAAACATGACTTGTTTTTCCAGTGCATACGAGGCACCAATTGTGAAGTACATTTGAGTCCAACATTAAACAAGTAGGTAAACAATGTTGTTTGATTTAAGCACTTCCTTGTCCATGTGYGGTACTTAAAATTGTTGTTTCATGTCAAAAAGATACAAATTTAAACGTTAATACAGAATATACCACTTCAAGGGAAAACAGTGAAGCTTTGTAATTCATTACAATCTGAATGCTAGCTTGTCTTTATAAAGTTCTTTTTTTCTCTTTAAACTTCATATAATCATAAAATTTTAGATGATGCACTGAAAATAGCACAAATTGAATTCCAGAGTTGTTTTCATGTAAGAATCTACAGACTTGTAGAAGAATGACATGAATGACTTGGCTTTGCAGTATGATGAGTTGAAAAATGCTAGATCTGCAACCTACGATGTTAATATCTAATTAGGTAGTAAGAGATTTTTGCATGCCTTCTCTGCAACCATCTGAGCTCTCTCAGTCTCCACAGTGAGCTCCCTACTTCCATTGCTATCTGCTTTTAATTTGCCTTGATTAACAACATTAATAATAAAATTTAGCAACATCATAACTTTAACTTGGTTTACTATTGTGGATTGCAGTTCTTGGGTTTTCATTCAGCTTCACAGAAAATCCACCACCCTAATTTTTTTATACTATTACATATTTACAAAACCTTTGTGATTACATTTCTTGCTCAATTCTAACAAAAGACCCAGTTCACATTACCTTTTCTAATTTGTATGTGAGACAAGCCATCAGAAAAGCCAAAAGTAAGATGCTTCTGTATTTATAATAGGTTGTATTAGGGCAAATAGTTTGGCTGGGGATGTGGTGTGTTGTGCAGAGCAGCTAGTCCATGCTGTGCACACGCCACGTGCACCCAGTGCGTTCCAGGCGTCGGAGACCATCAGCCTGCACCGTTCTGCTTTTTTTTTTTGGGGGGGGGGGGTTAAGTGACTGAGCAGAGGCCTAACTTTTCTCCAGGGTTTGTTAGGGACATAAGCTTGCAGCTTGCCGCAGAACTTAGCATTCGTGTAAAAAGTGTCATCTGCTCTGATCTTGCGCCTTGTGAGTTCAGGGACAACGTGCGCTCTACAGCCAGGGGAGGTATGGCAGGCAGAGAGGGTGACATACRCTTCATAGGAAATTACTGAGGATTACAAACAGTGCAGTCTGTTTGTCTGAATGTTTTCCGCATTTGTGATCCAAGAAGAAGAGATTGCAGAACCTTTAAAAATTGAAGTAGGGTTTGGGGTTTATTTTCAGTCATCAGGTTTCATTATTCTAGTAACACTGTGGTGGACTATGCTGTTAACTTAAAACCTGTCATTTTATGCAGAGATTATTCATTTTTAAGAAGTGGAGAAAAATTAATAATAGTGTTTAAAGTCATTGTAAGACTGCATTCATTTAAAGAGGCTTTTTGTTTTGCTTAGGAARGTAGGAGTGGTCCATGAGAAACACCTTGACCAACTAGTCATGATGTTTGTAAATTCTGAGATGTGTTAGTAGACTTGTTTTGATCCAGAAAATATTCAGCAGCACAAAAATGTCAAGCACCAGAATGAGGAAATAACATCTATGTTGTTACTGCATTCTTAAAGCAAAAACATTCTATTCTGTGTATTTTCCTAACCAAGTACTAATTTTTTTTCTAGACCTAAAGATTATCGAAGGAAGTAACAATAAAAGAAGAAAAATTATTCTCAGGAATATCTGCCCCGTTTGAAAAGAATTCTTCTCACTTGGAAGTCTCTGAGTCATCCCTTCTATATGGAATGTTTTTGACAGGTAGTAGCAAACTTCATGGGGAAAGACTGTAAAAATTATCATAACTGAAACAGCTAAGAATGGGTGTTGCATTATTAATACATCTGTACTGTATATTGTATGATCTGGTGTTTGTTAATTAAAATTCTTTTATTATTATTACAGAATTGATACAATTTTTATGAATGTTCACATCTCATGGAAACGGTACACTTTATTGAAATGAAAGCATTTCACTCTAAAGGTTGCAAAACTTGAATTTCATGCAGTAAGAGTAGTGAATAATTGTGGTCACAGAGGCACCATGAACAGCAGACTCTCAATATTCTGATTTAGTATTCTGATAAAACAGATGCTGAATGACAGTCTGATGAAAGTGCAAATTTCAGGTCGGAGAAAGGGAACTGTTCATGAAGTACTCGTTTTCTCTTTAGAGAACATCAAAAACAAGTGACTTGAGCTGTTCTGTACTTCTGTGGAAGAAATCTTGTGCAGTTCTGAAAGCCTTTTCTAGAATCTGGATAGTACATACCATGTGAAAGTAATGCTGAGTTTTTGCTGAATGCTCATCTGCGCAGACCTGTAGTTTCCATACCTTTTTAGATGAATATACCTGCTTAAATTATTGTAGTGATGAGAATAGCAAACTTCTTCCAGAGCCAAATTATATTAAAACCAATGCTGCTTCTCAGAGAAAGCAGTTCATATTCATATGAACTATGCAGTTCAAGCATACTGTAGTCCTCTTAGATATAGGAAAAATATTATCAAAAAATGGACCTTGGAGGAATCAGAAAGTGGTGAGATTTCTGGTGGGGATTTTTTAGGTCCTGCAGGAGTTCATCTTGCAATCTTCAGATGACTCTTTTCTCTAGAAACTGTTTTTCTGCACAACATACTTTGCCTATACTTTAGCACATTTGTTATGACTAGGCAGATATTTGGTCACTGACCGCATGTTTTCATCCTGAAGGGTTCGCCTTCTCTTAGATACAGTGTGCCCAGGGTTTGCAACTCTGAAAATGAAGCCAAAGGGAAAACAGACTTATGCTTTCAGATCTGTTAGGGSGAAAGAGATTGTAGCATTCTACAGTGCTTGGAGTTTCTCAGATGCTGCAAGACTGACCTTTCAGTGTCCCCATGCAAACATTTTGCTGGAATAAAACCGTAAAGCCGCAAGGAAAGCATGACTTTCAGAGGCAAGACGTTGTCTGCTACACTGAGAACAATCTGGCTCTTCCAGATGTGAGCTAGGACATTTCTCAAAATTTATGGAATGTATGGAATTTTAGCTGAAGTGTTTCCAAAGTGTTCCTAAACAATAGGCTGAATAGACTAATTGTACTAACAAGTTTAAGCAAAGCAGACGTACCGTAGCTATAAACTCTACAAGATACTGTACTCAGGCATGGTCGTGCCTGACTTCATCTTCAGCCTTCCATAACCTTCTTCCATAACCTGATTGCATCCACACAACAGACCGTGTTGGTGGGAAAGGTATCCTTCCATTACACAGTTTCTTAAGGAATTCAAATAATGAACGGAAACAGAGCTGCTTTTTCTTTTTTAAGGTCTTACTGTTTTCAAGACTGCTGTTAGTCTGCTCTGCACTTAAACCTCTAGTGCACTGGATGAGAACATCAGGGTTGGCTCTTCTCCTCTTTCTGGCTGCTGAATGGTATTAAATATTAAATATATATGCTACTTCATTCTTGGTACGGAGACGTTACACAACTGTAAGAAGGAGAGTTGATATTCATAACAATCTCTCTGCCTTAAAATGTAGACGAACAAAAGAACTTCATCCAGGTATAACCTTTGAAGATAGTGCACTTTGGAAACTCTGCAGTGTATTTTTTTTTAACTGGCTGTTCCTCTTTCAGGAATAGGTCTGATGTTAACCCAACATGATATAGAATTCGTTAAAGAATTCCTTGAAATAGCAGTCAGGAAATGCAGCTTATGTGGAGATGCTCTTCCTTCCCTCCTTTCCCTTTTAAGCCAAAATCTGATTTTGATTCAAGTCTGAAGAACATGCCTTCCTTACTTGTATTTATTAAAGAATGGAGCAGCAGCTTTTTCCTTATGAAAACAAAACAATGAAACTGAACTTAAGTGCTGAATGATGCAAAATAAACTTTATTTTGCTTCTGCAGATCACTTCCCTGAAGTCTGTTACTGTTTTTCAGAATAGATAATCCTACAGCCAGAACTGTTATGTAAATAAATTGAAGCACTTCCTATTGTCTGTGTAGTAGAAAACACTGATGTGTTATCATCTTCCAAATTTTACATTGTTTGCTGAAGAAAATTTGAGTATTTTCTTTATCTATTTTGTACAAACATAGTATAGGAAGAAAAACATTTTATTTATAACCTATTTTTCACATCAAGCAGTTCTCTGGCATTCAGATGGGCTTATCCCAGGAAAGGTTCCTCTCCAGTGAGTTTGCAGACTTTATTCTTAAGTCAGTAACCAAATGTAGTTAACTAATATGGGTATTTTTTTAAAGCAAAAGATTAAAATAGACCCTCTTTTTTCATAAAGACACTATAAATTTTATAGGTAAGAAAGATCTGGGTGGCTTCAGCTGTTCATCCTGTGTTAAATGCTTCACAATCAACAACTTAAGTCCATGTGGAAAAATCTGAATTACAGTGACTGAATTTTGGAGAAAATGTTAACCTTATGCTTCTGTGTCTTACTTTTTTTGGCAAATACACAAATTCTGAATCATATTTTTGTAATGTGGTAGTGCCCATCTAACGGTTACTTTTTATTACCAAGGTATATGCAGGACATCATTAACATGTGAGCCAGGATGTATGAAGCATTCTGACTAGGAGGTGCCAGTAAATGTCATTATGAATATAAATTTAAAGCAAATAAATTAATAAAATCAATTAAAGTTTGTACCTTAGTATACAAATTAATCTGTAAATTTGTAACTAGTACCCCTACTTGATGACCTCTGAGCAATCCCTTCATTTGTTCAATTCACTGGATAGACATCCTTTAAGTAAATATTTATCTTACTGCCTGTTACTAATATTGTTTCACTGTGATTTCAAGCTGTTTCTTTTCATTTGAAATGTGGAGTGAATAATTCCAGTGAATTGCCTTATTATGTAGAATTTGACTACGTTTACACTATCTTCCCTACCTCCCTTTTTTCTGTGCCGCTCTTACTAGTCCCACAGGAACTTGAGATTTGGATATGGTGTTGCTTGATGACCAGTCTAGGCTGCAAATTATAACTTTACCTAAGGCTCAAAGTCTTTCTGAGACAACTCCAGCAGAATTGCTTGAATGCTGATTTTCCACCACTGTCCTCAGAGTTTCTTCCAAAGGACTAACAAATTGGCACACTACAGGGAGCCTCTGGAAGGTCTCAGCACAAGGAATTGGGGGATTTCCCCCAAACGCATGGGGCTTTATGTGAGTGTTCACAGTCAGGTTGTGTTCACCTGGGTGTTCACAGCCAAGTGCAACCAGGTAACTTAATCATCTGACACAGACATAACCTGCATTTATTTTAATACGTCTCTGAATTTAAACTACATGTGCCAGGTTTGGAAACAGTTACTTTATTAATCTAACTTTTCAGGAAAACAGAAATACATCATTTCACACACACACACACACGTGCATGCGCACATATATACACATGTGCCCCCACATAGCTTGAACCTGTCAAGACCATCCAAAGCACTCTGACCTCTATTTTAACTACAATGAAAGACTTATACTTACTTAGATGCTAGGAATTTCTACATATGATATGTGTATGAGTGTACGCACACAGACATGCCCATTTATTTGATGCCTCAGTATCTGTAAACTGGGGTTTATCTGGATAAAGATATTGGGGAGAGGGGGGCTATTTTAAGAGCATCCCAGAGATGCTGTATCTAATCAGATGATGAGAGAAAACTATGTATTGCTGCTAACACTTTTTTCTTTAGATAATAGCTCAAGATCTTGAACAGATACAGGTTTTGGCCTTGGAGAGAATCATGTTCTTTTATTCCTTCTGCTGTGCTGACTGGTAACTYGTGTTCATACACTCTGTACTTCAAAGTGTTCTGGAGAACTTACTCTGGGAAGATTTGGATTCTTTTTTTGGGGAGGGGTAGGAAAACCCTTAAGCATCTTTCAGCATGCAGTGCTGAAATACAGTAATATAATGTACTCTTTTAGTACCCATGCCCCCAGTCCAAAAAAGATTCAGTGATAAGTAGAACATCGTTTATTCTTTTCATGTTCAGCCTGGAAAGAGAAAGCTTCAGGGGCCCTCGCAGCAGCCTTTCAATACCTGCAGGGAGATCATCATGGAAACAGAGCCAGGCTCTTCCCAGTGGTGCGTAGTGGGAGAAAGAGAGATAATAAGTGGAAACGAGAGAGATTCAGGCTGGATATAAAGAGAAACTTTTTCACCTTGAGGATAGTGAAACAGTGTAGTGGGTTGCCCAGGGAGGTTGTGCAGCCTCCATCCCGGGAGGGTTTCACACCCCGGCTGGATAGAGCCCTGAGCAACCAGTTCTGACCTAGACTCTGCTTTGAGCAGGCGACTGGACTGGAGACCTCCTGAGGTCCCTTCCAGGCTGAGTTTTCCTGCAGTCTTACGTGGCAGCGCCTGGTGTTCACTTACAGCAGTACCAGCCACTTGCACTCCTGTAGCCAGCTTGCACTGGTGGGCTTGTCGGGTGGTGTCTGAAGCAGCTGAGAAAACCTCTCTGGAAAGGCAGTTCTGTGGGCTGGAATTCCTACTTACTGAGGTGGGTATTTGAGTGGATTAGACAGGTAAGCAGAAGACCCAAACGTTCCCGTATCATACAGGGAAACGAAATGAGTGTGTTTGTTTAGTGCTAAATCTATACTCTTAAAAGGATGGGATTAAATGCTACTGTCTTCAAAAGTTTACCCTTGTTGGGCACTATATAGATTGCTAACCTTGAATTTGCGATTATTTATGCATTATTTTAGGTCACACATTAGAAAACATGGCTTTATCTAGGTTTATTAGAGTTCATTGAGTCTCGTTCAGTTCTCACAGAAATAAAATATCATCTCCATTAGTTTCATTATTTGCTGAGAATTTCAAAACCTTTCCTTGTGCCACTGCTACCAATCTAATTTTAGTTGAACAGTTAGTTAGATTATTTACAGGATTGCAAAGTCAGGCACTTGCTTAGGCAGAAACACTTTTTTTGGTAATAGGTTTATGATAAGCAAGTGGCTGCTTTCAAGGGATTAAAATAAGTACAAGAAAGGGAGAGAAGACACAATAGCCTGGCTTAGTATATTAAACAACCCTGCTGGAAGAGAGCTTGAACGTGGCATGGTTTTTGAGATAGATCCTGAGAATTCAAAGCAGACAAACGATGATAAGGACAGTACAATTGTGTTTGTGCTCTCTCAGCATACAAAAGCATTATTAACCTCATGTTTAATGTTACGCTGTCTGCTGTACTGTGTTAGTATAAAGCTAAACTAGTTACAGCTGGCCAATATATGCCACRCTACTTAATAAGCTAATTTACTAAGAAATATTTTCGTGATCTCATTTATACAACTCCAAGGAAACTGCCAGCAGAATTAGCATTCAACAAGTGTCCACTGCTTGGGAGAAGTGTTCTGTTCTTATTAGTTTAAGACACATAATTAAGCCTTTCCTAACTAAGGATTTCAAAACAACTATGTGCATATATCATGGTATGGAATGTCAGTCAATCATTTTATACTTTTCCACCTTTTTCTACTTCAGATACAAGTCAGGATGAGGAAATATCACCACCTTCAATTTGTTCCTCCAGCAACTTTTCTTGCCCTCTTTCAAGAAAATGGTGGGCATTAGGAGTGAGAGAAATAATGAGAAAATAGAAGTATAGCAGAGAAAGGTATATGGCCATCTAGCTGGACAGTGCCCAGGGGTATAAGCAGCACTGGGTATTAGTCACATGGATCAATGGTTTGGTTTATTAATGAGGCTGAGGTGTAGGCTTAACACCAGTTTCTCTCTCTCTCTCTCTCTCTCTCACTCACTCACTCTCTCTTTTTCATGGGGGATTAAGCATGGCAGGAGCCAGAGGCAATAGCCGACAGGTCGTTCCTTCCTGAGCATGAACAGACTGAACAGTGTCAGTGGTGAGCAGGAACACAGTTCTGGGGGGCTGCAGGTTGACCTCTCTCCACTTCTTTATAGGGCTGGATTAAAAGTATGCCAAGTCTTCAACTTCAGCTTAAATGTATGTACATCTTTGGAGCTTCTACTTTAAAACTACTTCAATGATCAGTCTCAGGCGTGCTGTTCAAAGCTGTCRTTTGAGTCAGTTCATGTATTTACCTGCTTTGTTTTAACATAATTGCTTTGTATTCTTCATTAAGTGGTTAAGGGTTGGGGTTTTTTTCCCCCCTCATCATTCAGTGATCCAAGTTGCCTTTGCAACTATATATGTCAGTCTTTTGCTACTACTTTGGCATGTCAGTATGCAAAATGTCACATCCATAGGTGGTACAACCAACTTGTTTCATATCCACACTTTTCAATTGTTCATCTATAATTTTTAAAATAAGGCCACACATTGTTTCAACTAAGTGTTGAAACTGTTTTCATATATCCTTTAAAATAAAACTGCTGTCCAGAAGTGCTGAAAAAGGAAAACATATTTTCTTCTCTTTGTTTTGTCCCCCTGAAGATCAATACAATTGTTCCAAGTTAAAAATCAGTGGAATACAGAGTTAATGTATAAAAGCTTGCCACTTTTATTTGCATACAAAACAGAAATTAAAGAGGTTCACAATAAATTATCAGTGTGTTCCCACAGAACATTCTTGTGTCTTTATATAATGTGGGTTAAAAAAAATTTTTCCATTAACATAAGACTTCTTTGCAAAAGGGTAATAGCTGGGTTTAAGGAAACATCTTGATTATGCTTTCTTCTCGCCGGTGAATTTAGTCGGGTTATTCTGCTAGAAAAAGCAAATTTATCAAAGACTAACAGAACGTAGTCTGTTGGAAAATCATGGATAACAAAACATTAACTTTTCTGAATTGTTCCAAGTACGCCAACTATCCTGATGCAGTTTTTTAGGCACAGTTTGAATAGTGTATCAAACAGTAATCCAAAGAAAGATCTACAGCTGACCTTTCATCATCATCTAGCACCAACCCACTAACATACTAAGTTTCTGGCATGCAAGGTAATTACCATTATTTGTTGTGTCAACTGGTCATGTACATTTTTTTTCCATTAACATAAGAACCTGTAAACATTTTCCATGACAGGTTAGGCACCTGGACAAAAGGCCAAACATATGCACATAAAATGTTTCCCTTTTTAACAGTTCATTAAGAGGGTTTTTTTCCAGTTGCCTTCTTGTGTACTGGCGTGTTGATGCTTCTTTTGGATATCTTCCTTGTGAAGCGACTAATTCCTGGGGATCTCAGTTCAGCGGCTTCCATCTCTTCTCGAACAGGAGTAAACTCTGGTTGAGCAAGATGAGGTGATGGATAGGACTGGGAGTATGGGGATGGTAAGGGGTAGGACCCGTGAACTACGTACGGCTGTTGCTCACCATCATAAAGGTCCTCAGGGTCATAGATTTGGTAGGAGTTATGTGGCAACTGCACTACTGGGATGTCTTGATCTGTTGGCTCACCGTATCCACCTTAACCCACCACCACCAAGAGTATTCATATGGTTAACACAGGAGAAGGAGAGTAGAAAATTAGAGCACTCATTAGGAAATTGACATTTTTTAATATATATGTATATATGTATATAGAATATATATGTATCTCTTTAATTACACATCTTTATTCACAAAAAGGAACAGTGAAAACATTTAACAAAATTAATAAGCTGGAGCAATTGGAAACCCACCAACAGACAGCCAAGTTTGTTGGAAACCACCACCAGAATTTGACATGTGTCCAGTTGTAATACTGTGCTTGTAATACACTGCACAATCTGCCTGCTTTAGCTCATTCCAATTATGGTCTAGAATATATGATTAATGGGCAAAATGTGTCAGGCAATAATTTTTAGCAGTGCAAGGAAGCTAAGTTCATATACAGCAGCTAAGAAGTTCATTAGTGGTAGTCAATATCGTTGATGGAAAGCATAGAGCAGTTCAGCATCCATTTCTGACCTTCAGCCAAATGAGAAATGAACCAGAATGAGCCTTTCACCTTCTGGATTCGTAGCCATTGTAAGGGATTGGGCCTTAAAACAGGAAAATGAACAATGGGGAAGGGAAATGAGGAGAAAAGGATAGGAAGAGACGACAACAAAAACATTCACATAAGTAAAACATACAAATCAGGTCACAGGCAGATTAAACTATAAACATCAAACAAATCTGGCTTGTGCATACCATTTGTAGTGACTAGGATTTTACTAAAACAAATTTAAAATTTAGGCTGGGCRACATTACTTTTGCTAATTGTGTTAACTTCCTCCCATGGCCTCTCCATGCTATGACAAAAAAGAAAAGTAAGGTACAGAAAAGATTTAGAAAGAATCGTTTTCTCCAGATTGTTTCAACTGTTAATGATGAACACACGTGCATCCTCATTTCAGGTTACACTATCACGGGTTTAGTAACATTCATGCTCTCATGCTGTACAGAGGCACACAGAAGAGGAAGTTGAGCAACACGTTTTAAAAACTACAAATGTAAAACTGCTGTCATGAATATTAGGAGATGGGGACTCAACACACAGAACATTCAGTTGAGATGGAGCAGGCTCATACAATTACACAAACATGTACAAGACAAAAACCCAATACACTTCATCCATTTTAGAGGCCTGAATTAGATGGTGGACTTTCTCTGGTCACCACACTGTGGTCACATTCTGCTCTTGGTGCAGTTCCACAAAAAGAATTGGACATGCGTGTTTTTAAAGAGTTACCACATTTTATTGCAATGTTTAGCAGTAGCCTCCAGCTCACGTTGGCTGTTAGAAAAAAAGTGCTACATTTTCTTGCTACCCCCCCACATCTGAAAATATCAGCAACACCGAATCCTGAAGCACGCAGATCGTGACTACTCACCTCCCATGCCATAACCAGCGCAGGAAGAGGGATCACAGTACCCTGGCAGGCCGGAGGGACCCTGTGAGCCCGGTGGCCCTGTATGACCAGCTGGGCCTCGTGGGCCCGGAGAGCCTGGTGGGCCCGGGCTGCCAGTGCGACTTTCACCTGGAGGTCCTGCATGAAATACAGAGATGAAACATATGATTAGCATCTTTCATAAAACCACTGAGTTCAGGCTGCCTTGGCAGTACCGCAGGCCTGGTGCTAGGACACCATGGCACGGAGCGCATTACAAATACTTACAGGAGATAGCTTAACCGGAGGGGATGGAGCTGCCTGTTCAAACTCCCCCAGGCAAGCCGAGGGAAAAGCTGCAGCATTTTCCCTGCTCCTGACAGGCTTCACCTCCTCTCTGGCTGCAGCTACGTCTTCCTTGCCAGAACAGCTTTTAGCCAGAAATTTATACTAGTATTTCCGAAGAGCAAATGTTTCACCAAGTGTCAGACATTTGGAAAGACAGTTTCATGGGGGAGGATAGCCCTGGCTCCTGGCATGGCTCTCCTGTTTACCTACTCCGTTTCAATACACCATCTGGGTAATGCTGTGCCTCGATACCTGTACTCATACGGAGAGAATATCCTAACCAAATCAATGCAATTTTTTCATCTGTTTCAACAGGACCTGGATTTCACCCTCTATATTCTTCCAGGAGCTAAATATAAATCCCTTCGATTAACATGCTTAATATACATTTCTTTCTCAAGTTACAGTTAGGTATGGTCTTGAGTCAATGAGAAAACAAATGGCTTTCTCTGCCAGACCCCATCTCTGGAAAAAAAAAGAAACTTGTTTAAAAAAGTTTTTCAAGAAGCAATTTATTGCTGGAAAACAGAAAATATTAGTGTGACTGATGACACCATCACATACAATATTGCAATGCCATATTACATAGTAAGAACTTCATGACACTAAGGTATCCAAACCAATGACACTTTCTGTTGCTTACGCCTTAAAAGTGTAGGAAGAGCCATGAAATTCTAATTTGCTTTGCAAACGGGTAAGAGTGGGCTAATCTACATGCCCCTAATGTGGTAACTTTACCTGTAGATCCTGGTGGGCCTCGGGGTCCTTGTGTTCCAAAGCCTGGATTGCCTTTTTCTCCTTTCTCGCCTGGTAAACCTAGTGAAATAGTACTCATCAGAGCCACATTTTGAACAAAAATATGGAAGGCTTATTATTTAACCAGGGTTATAGTTCCATACATTATTTTTCACTTAGAAACAGAGGAGAGATGGAGGGAGGAGGAAGTAAAGAATTATTTGATTCTTTCTTCTTCCCTTCTCTGACAGCTGCTCAAAGGAATCGTGGTATTCCTGGTGTCTTAAAAATTCCTGCTGCCCTGGTGGTTTCATCAAGGCGGTATGTAGAGGCATAGACCAATTTCCAGGCTGCACCGTCGGCAGTGCTGGAAGGCTGCTCCTGGACTATACCAAGGCACAACTACAGTAAGCCAGAAGAATCCTTGGAGCCTCACAAAACTGTCTATAAATTACTGTGTGGCACAGAAAAGTCAGAATATTTAATGCTGTAGCCAATTTCCCTTCACTTCAAGCATTTACCCACCAAACAGTGGTTCAGCAGAGGAGCTCTACAAATAAAAGGAGAGCGTTACCACGACTTATTGCAGAGCCTTAAGCTGCTGAAGTGCAAGAAAGGAGTTTCTGCGCAGCCAGAATCTGGCCCCCCAAAAATGAAGTTTCCCAGCTACGAAACTCTGATGTTCCACCATGCTCAGCCTGTGAGCTGCATTCTTGCACTTGCTCATGTCTCTGAACTTCCACTGTTGGAGTCTGACCTGTGGAGATCATAGATCTAGTAATTCAGAAAAGGCACTATATTCTTCCAGCTTTCCATCTCCTTCTCTACTACCCTGATGGCATCCTATGAAACACTTGCTATACAGCAGCTATCACAATGAGCAGTCAAACTAAAGTAGGTGTCAAAACTACAAATTCCAGACCTTGAGTTTCCACTGGTGACTTGGAAGCTCTCATAAAGTCTGTGTTTGATTTGGATGGTTCAAAGACACAAAATCCAAGCTAGTTTGTGGGACTTTCCCCCCCCATTTTCCAGACCTCCCAGCACTGGTAATGGCTCTCACTGCTTCACAACTTCCACACTTTCAGAATCAAAGCCAATATTGAGCACCTTTATAAAAGCAAAGTAGACAGAAAACAGCTGCTACCCTTGATGGGTCAGTATATCTCTAATTTCAACTGACTGGCCTCCTTCCTTCCTCAGGTAACTGTTACCTGATAGGGAAAAACATCTGGAAGACACCTCCTGGGTGACTCTGTCCAGGCCCTCATTTTTTGCAAGGAGCCACATCAGATTTTTTCTTTCCTTAGTTAATTTTTGATGGAAGCAAAGAAACAAAAACAAACTTTAACTGAGGAAAAAAAAAAGAATTTAAAACCCATCCATGACAAAGAACTGTTCACCTCAAGTTTATGAAATAAAGGTCCACCAATAAGCAATGTGGACAAACAGTTGCATGGGTATGTCTTGAGACAGCAGTTGGGCTTTTGATGACAGCATGAGCAAAGGGGGAGTGGAAAGGCCAAGAAAAGAATACATTGCAGATATGCTATTTGAAAAGCAACAGTAGCTTTAGAGAACTGTTAACCTGCTGGAGATGTGACACTGCACAGTGGTTTACATTGTAAGTCAGCATATGAAAGCACTGCACCGACGGCACTGAAAGCAGAGCCCACGCCATCCATGGACAGCTTCCAGCTCCACCTTCTGCTCTCTGCACACTTTAGTTCAGTGCCTCCTCTCCAAGGTCAGGGCCAAGCAGGTCCTCATCTGGGCCTATATAAATTACTTCCCTTAGTTCTTCGGGGAGGAGATGTTAGGAACTGAGAACAGGAATGGAGGCAGTGAAATTCATATTTCCTGTGATCTCTTCCCCAGCTGAAGACTTGAGAAGAACCTAGGCCTCACACTCAGCATCCTCAGGGATTTTAATTCACACCAGGCAGGAGATTCAGTATCTGCTAGGTCTGCTACAGAACAGGTGGCTTCAAGGGCAATATATCATCTAACTCCTCCTGGAAAACACAGGCCACACGACTGCACTCAGTTACTCCTTACTGAGCACATCATTTTTAACCAACACATAACAAGTTCTTTGTCTTACCTCACACTTTAGAAGGCTTTTTGCCACTGTTCTGGTACAGTTTAAGTATTTTCTGTTTCCATTTTATACCTTTTATTTCCTTTGATTGGTCACCCTTTTTTTTTAATGTCTTTCAGTGACCAATTATTGTTTTCATTAAGAAATTATAAAATCATAATCACATTATACAATATTTTCCATTAGGAGGTCTCCAGTGTCTCCAGTAACGTGGCCAAACTAAGTCAGCAGAACTGGCAGGACAGTGTGGAAGGTAGCAGAGGCAGAGATGCAGCAGGATGGGGCAGCTCAGAACAGGAGAGGCTGGACAGCACAGAGTGGTGCAAAGCGGGACATGAATTAATACTGAGGCTATTGCAGTAACATCAGTGCTTCACAACCCTGATACCATCTCATCTGACACATACAAGAACCACCACAGTATTACCACAGAGCATTCCTCCAGAGTTACATGGCTAGCAGGTATGTCTAAGCTATCACTCATCACAACTGTGCTTATGGAGTCCGAGCAAATATCAGAAGCAGAGCAATACAGTCACAGGCCTGTGGTACTCTGCCCACGCTTATAAACCATGATAAGAGACAAGACTTCATGGCAAGAAACAGACTCTAAATGAACAACCATGCAGATGCAGCTACGATGATTTCAGTTCCAAGCTAGTGCCCCTGCATGCTACTACTTGTATTGGGTAGATGTAGCTATGCAGGTCAGAGCTACCTTAGTGAAACCAGTGCTGCACAGCACTGCAAGGTGTAGGTGGCGTGGTCTCTTCTCACACAAAACTCAGCCAAGATGAGGTTGCTCCCCCTTATGATCATCCTATATTTTTCAGGATTTCCCAGACAGAACTGCATGCACACACACACCAGTAAGCTCTTGTGCAGGCTGACTGCACATAGCTCAAATCCAGCTACTGTATTTCCAGAAATCCTGGATGTCCAAATGTAGACAATCCTGAAAATCTACTGCAAATTTTCAGCCAGCAAAAGGTGATATAGCTTAGATATGATTATATATTTTCCTCTACTCAGTGGTTCCGACTACTTTCTCAGGATGCATTAGGCCAGAAAGATCAAGAGCGGCTCTCTAGCCTAAATTCTTAAAAACTCACCAGGGGAGAGGGAGAGCTTGTTTCAGACCTTGCTCTAGTATCGAATATCCAAAACACAGAAGCATATATTTGACAAGCAGGACCACAAGACCTTCTCACAGTGGTGGCAGGAGTAGGTGAGAAAGGGATGCAGCTTCAAATTTCCTGCAGTGGTGCTCTAACCATTTTGCCACTGGAGAAAAATTGGAGAGGTACTAGCACCACCATCTCTTCTTTCAAGCATCCCTCACATTTGATCTTCCTATTTTCTACCTTGCTTGTACCCAGCTGCTTTCTCTTACAACTAAGTCAGTTCATGCCTGGTATTTTGCAGGCAGACATGAGCAACTTCTTGCCAAGCTCAAGATTACTAAAGGCAATATGGCCAGATTGATGGAGCGGTAGCCTTGAGCTAATACAGCCTTGTTTCAAAGCAAAGGTTGAGCACCATGTTAGCACAATCACTTTGATCTTCTCAGAACAGCAGCAGACCAAATTTGTATCCGATTCAGTATTTTGTATTCCATCATGTACTAACATACTACAGCATACCTATCCTACCACATGGTTGTATGAGATGACTATGGGTCTTGTTCAGACTGTTTTAGACTTTTAGATCATCAAGAGCCCAAAAGGTAAGTTTTCGCAATTTTATATCCATATCCTTTCCTAAATCTCATTGAAGGTCAACGTCTTCAGTGTTTAAATTACTCAGGCATTTTGAAATTTGCCAACATCTTTTCTCTCAGGATTCTTAGCAATGCAATATATGGGATCCCTGCTCTCAGAATCTCTGTCTTCCATGTCCAGTAGGAGCCGTCTGTTTGTAATCTAGCGTTTGGATAGCACACAGCTTGCAGTTTCAATGTGAAGTGCTATCCCACACCTTTGATAAATGATTGTATCACACAGTGTATGCTAGAAACAGTTCTAGATGGCAGAAATATGCTCTAACCTACATCTATATTCCTGGGGGAACTGCCAAAAAACACTCTGGACATGTCTTCTGTCATCAACAGTTGAATTCCACCCATGTTTAAAGATTAATTTCTCATTCGAACCTCTTGTCCTGCATTCCAAATGCAGCCTGCAGATATCTAAAATTTGTTTAGCCTTGGCTTGCTTGAAACATATGGAGAGACTCCTCTGTTGCAATTCCTTCATTTGCACCTTCATTGCAGGTTTTTAACATGGTAAATTCATCTAAATTGCCTCTTAATATATGTGCCTTGTAAGGAAATGTTTGCTATTTGCAAAATGCAGAGTCTGTATGTGTGGATTACTTTGATCACGAAAAGACTGGCCCATGATAACTATCTGAAATCTACACAGATGTTTAGTATAAGGGCCGTTGTTTACCCTACTCTATGATAACACTAAATGTTGACTACAAAGACAATTGCCACAATGATTTCAAATCACAGCCTTCCATGCACTCAACTATTATTTTTTACACAAACAAGTATAKGCATCCATATATGGTGTTCACAGGAGAAATTATAGCAGTAAGAAATGATAAATATGGAACAAATCTAACCAAGCTAAGAATAAAATATTCATTGTGGAACAATTTATGAAGCTCCCTCACAAGGCAAACTTTCTTTGAAATCACCTGGGTATCAAGTTCCTAAAGCAAACATGCTGAAGGCCAAGGTATAAGTCTGTTTCAGGTTTCTTTTGGTTTCTTTTCCAGTAAAATTTACACAGGTGAAAGAGAACATAAACACTGAAGCAAGGAAACCTACTCCCAAGGCGAAACTCACAGAAATTAGAGACACAAGCACTCCGTAAACTCCCTTAAAGGACTTTCCACCAAAGGTCTTTAATGAGAGTAAGCTGACAGATTCACAGACCTCTTGGTCATAGTTAATGGCTCCCTCTTATAAATCACAAAACATTCAGAATTCACCCATTTCTCTTTATATTGAGTCTACCTTTGCATTTCATTAGAGCATAGCTCAAAGAAAGTCAACCAGACTCTCCATCGCTCTCCATGTACATTGTTGTAAAAGTTAATCCCTGTTAGGGATAAAAATGCGTGTCAAAACTTGTCATTTGAGTTCATTTGGCTTCAAATTCTAGTAACTCTTTTCATATTTGTTCTCAGGACATACTTCAACAATACCTTCAAAACATCTCTCCCCCTTCAAGCTAAACATTTTTGTATGTCTTGACTCCATTCAAAATAAGCAGTGGCTTGGGTTGAGCCCTGTGGAAGTGACAAGCAACTTAAATCAATTATTTCCAACCCTCTGTTAAAGATACCTCTGACAGTATCAGTTACTAAAAACAAAACCAAGATCATGAACTCATTCTGTAGAAAGGAAGATGAATTGTCCATGGCTTCTGCAAAAAGAGAAATCTTAGGTACTGCTTATGTACTTTTGTCTTCAAGAGAGTATGGTCATCTGAGGAGAGTTGCGTAATGCAATTAAAAAATTTTGAACTACTACGCAAAATTGCCCTCTTTTAAAGGTGTTCAGTTGTAACCATAGTGTATAACAACATGCGGTGATTTTTTACCCATATGAAACTAAAATTGGAAACAAATTATTTAATTGACTCAACTGGCAAAACTTCCATTTAACTCRATTAGAATTTAGCCATCAGAGCTGTAAACGTGGTTTTTGATAACACACATTTAACTAGCTCTTTCATATGAAGCCAGGAAGCAAATATGTATGCAGCTGTGGTTGAGAATAGTGACTTTCACAGTGACAGCTTAGGTATTTATTATATTTTCATAATAGCAGGATGGAATCAGCAGCCACAAGTTTTGCACATCACTTCAGGACAAGTCATAAGAGCAGAAGTCCACCCAGTGGTAAAAAAAGAACGGCATTTTCACAGCATTTGAAAGCTAGCAGCGCACCAGTGTAATTTTTACTACTGATTTTATAATTTCACTCAGGATTGGAAAAAACATCTAGATGTTATAAAAACAACTGAAAAAATTTGGACTGGAAAAGTCCAAATTCTTCCAGAATACTCAGAAACCAGACACTAGTTATTTAAGTCTCTGTTCATAAACAGAAAATTAAAACAAAAGCTGTTGAAACTATTAAAAATAAAAATAGAAATCAGTGCTGTGAATAATCAGTGTTTCCAAAACTCCTGCATTTATGCAAATATGTCAGGGAGCAAAATACTAGTAATTTATCCAGGATTAGATACTGTAGGGGAATGATGACACAGTATGGCCTCCTTAACCTTTAAGTCATTGGTCTGATTCAAATGGCGTGTTGGGGCACCACTAAAATGTCAATATCGCTAAAAATATTGGGGTAGCCAGAGATGTTTATTACATCATTAAAAAAAAATTACAACAGTTAAGACCCCACAGCGTGCAACTAAAACAACAATCAATTGGTAAAACCACATGACAAATGCACTGGTGGGATCCCAATCCATTCACTAATGTCTACACTGAAAGAAAAGATCTCAACTGGCAATAGACCCAGAGAACTAGATTTGTCAAGAGAATGAATTACCCTTTCTCACTGAGGTGGTCTTTCTTGGACTGACTAGCTTAGAGTATTAGCAGTGAGAACACATTAAGGAACGGGAAGCCCTGGGCCTGGAAGTTCAAGTGGAGGTTTCTAGCACAACTCAAAGACACTCTCTCACTCCGAGCCTCCTTCCAAAAACTCTGATTAATGCTTGGCAGAGTGACAAAGGAAACAAGGGGAAAGAAGCTATTGGCCAGGCAAGTTAGCAAGGAAGTTCACTGATTTCAAGATCTTTCACTGCTGACATTTCCAGCAAAGCTCTCTTCAGTGCATAATTTCTAACCAATTTCTAACCACTCTGCATTTAAAAGTCCCCACATCTCACAAATGCAGACTGAATGCTCGGCGGGCAGGAGAGGTGGATGAGAGGAAATGTCTAGCCTCCCCCTACTTTCTCTCTCCCCAGTCTAACGACACCTTTTCATTCAGCTCAGAGCCAGTAACAGGTTCTTGCAGCAACCTCGATAGCTTGAACTCTATGGGAAAAAAAGCAACAATCTACTAGATAAAGAAACAGGTCTTTTTTTTCTTCTTCTTCTTCTAATTAGTCTATTATTTTTTAGTATGCTCTGCTGGTACTGCTGCCACTCTTGGAAGTTGACTTTCAGTGTTGCTAATCTGGCACTGTTTTTGAACATAAAATTAACTTCATATACAACAAAAATGACAAAAAGAAACATATTGTTCATAAAGACTTCTAAGTGGCTGGCTGGAGATGACAGGACTATAAATTGTGACTTTATGAAAAAGATAAATGCAAACAATGCTTGAGACCATAGCAAAGGATGGGTTTTGAGTCCATTTATCCTCCTTTCTCTAGTCACTGGAAACTGAGTAGACTTTAGTCCACAAGTAGGATCATTCTTACCTGCTAATTCACTGTATGATATGTAGTTGGGAAGGCAGTGAGAACTGGGAATATACAAAAAACTTATTAATTTCCACTACCACAAAGCTGGTAAAACTAATTTTTACCTTTTACTGTTCTGTTTTGGGGGCAGACTAGAGCAATCTCTGTGGAAATGGATTCTGAAATCTCCTAGGGTCTGTGCAACTCAGAAAGCCATGATGTGTTTCTGTTAAATAAACTACTATTACATCAATCACTCATCAGTCCAAAGTTTCAGCTGTTTCTGAAGAAATTAGATCCTCAAGGAGTAATAAACTATCCTGTAATTTTTCCTAGATTCTGAATGAGCTCCTTCCTCTTCCTTGCAGGTTCTGTTACAGGTTCCTGTTATGTGACTGAGCTAAAAACCATTTCCACTCCAAATAAACTAACCAATCATTTTGTCTTTAAGTTTATCCATAGATTCTCAATTCTTAAAACAATCTCATTTTAGGCTGTAAATAAAGTAAAACAATCTCAACATTTGGCATCATGTACCAGTACAGGTTGGGGACTGACCTGCTGGAAAGCAGCTCTGCCRAGAAGGACCTGGGAGTGCTGGTGGACACCAAGTTAAGCATGAGGCAGCAATGTGCCCTTGTGGCCAAGAAGGCCAATGGTAACCTGGGGTGCATCAGGAAGAGTGTTGCCAGCAGGTCGAGGGAGGTGATGCTCCCCCTCTACTCAGCCCTGGTGAGGCCACATCTGGAGTACTGCGTCCAGTTCTGGGCTCCCCAGTACAAGAGGGATGTGGCACTACTGGAGCAAGTCCAGCGAAGGGCTACAAAGATGATTAGGGGACTGGAGCATCTCTCTTATGAGGAAAGGCTGAGAGAGCTGGGCCTGTTTAGCCTRGAGAAGAGAAGGCTGAGAGGAGATCTTATCAATGTGYACAAGTATCTGAAGGGAGGGTGTCAAGAGGATGGRRCCAGACTCTTTTCAGTGGTGCCCAGTGACAGGACGCGAGGCAACGGGCACAAACTGAAACACAGACACTTCCATCTGAACATGAGAAGAAACTTCTTCACTGTGAGGGTGACAGAGCACTGGCACAGGTTGCCCGAAGAGGTTGTGGAGTCTCCTTCTCTGGAGATATTCAAAACCCACCTGGACGCGATCCTGTGCAACGTGCTCTAGGTGACCCTGCTTGAGCAGGGGGGTTGGACTAGATGATCTCCAGAGGTCCCTTGCAACCTCAATCATTCTGTGATTCTGTGATCAGTCACGTATTATGAAAATCTGCAGAGAGCTCTGGCTGCCTGATTATTGTTCGTGAAGCCTGCTTGTTAAGAGCTTGCTCTCTACCATGCACAAAATTCTCCACAAGCGCCCTCTGCCAAAATCAGTCCATTCTAGCATCAGCTATTTATAGAGACAGGAGTAGGAACACAAAGGCCACATTATGGTGCATTATTCAGTTATGACTATCTAATACTTTTTTTTCTTTTTAATTTGAACTTTTACCTTTTCTGTGGTCACTCTATTGCCAATGTTGTCTCTTACAGATTAATATCACCTAACCTGCACCACGATTCATTTAAACTACTATATCTAATCCCTCTGTGATTTCAGTGTAGTACAGCATGCAGAGTCTGGACCTCAGCACAACAAATACAAAGAAGATACATGCTAAATGCTGGGTCAGAAGTTTACCTTTCATAGCCTGGCATTTTGATACCTCCATTCCAGAAGCCCCAGCAAAATATCCTGTGTGCTCAATAGTTCCTGTCTAAGAAGACATTTAAAATATGCTAATATATTATGGAAGTAATTACCCTGAAGTCTGCACTCATTTTCTCCAGGTCACCATTTTTAAAGTCAGTTACTCATTTGCTGCCTCTTCCAATTTTCTTTCATTGTTGTCCCCTGCCCCCTCCTTCCTTATTCTTTCTGGACAATGTCTTCTCTTTGCTCAGCAACATCTGACAAGTCAGTACTGTAAAACTTGCCTCTTTTAAAAGAAGATGGTAATTAGAATTACAGTTCTGAGGGGAAGGAAGGTCCAATAAACTCATACGTCACTCAGAGACTTTCTCCTCAAAACAATGCTTTAACTCTGGYCTTCATGGCTAGTGCAATGATCTGCTGAACTATTAGGTCCCTGAACTGAGCAGCTTTTATAACAATTCATTTTTAAAACCTAATTAACAGATTTTGTAATAACAACAACAATTCTTTACTCTTGAATAGTACATTTCTTTTGGGGGTTTTCTGGTGGTYTTTTGGGTTTTCAGTCACTTCCTTGGATAAGGATTCACTTTCACAGACATGGATCTACTCAGTACTACCTCTGTGAGGTAGTCCAGTACACAGAAGTTTCCCAGTGATGCACAGATAGAAAGTAAATCACAACACGGAACTTGTTTCTTTACTGGACAAAACTGGAGGAGGAGGAAGGAATATAGCCCTACAAGTAAGAAAATAGAGTTCTTGCAAGTAGAGAGTTAATTGTATTATTTCTCTCTGCCTTCCCTATTTCCTGTTCTTGCTCCTTCCATCCCCTTACAAACCACGACTTCTTTTTCTCTTCTGATCAACCTTGCTCCTTTCATAATTTAGAAATCTTCAGATTGATATGCATATCAAAGTTAGCAGGAAAGCTCAGTCTTTCACCAGCACTAACCTTTCAGTTTTCATGCTGATTTTCTTCAAAATCTCCTTTGTTTATACATTCACAGCTCCATCTCACTTCAGAACCTCCTAAAATGCAAGCATGATGTGATGTGCCCAGTTAGACATCACCAGTCTTCAGCACTGGAGGCATCAAACCTCAGCCTGATCCTGCCACATCACATCCTGCAAAGCCTGCATTACTTTCAGGACTGAAAGTTTCCAGAGCTTTCATTATGGTCTATGTTGAGCTCACCAATCAAGTATCAAGAAAACTTTTGTTCTCATGATAAATTTAGACCGGAGAAAAAAGCCATTTAATTGTATCAGAAAAGGTAAGGTACTTTTTGTACATGTGAAATATGAAGCCTACCTCTTTCTCCTGGTCTTCCTGGTTGACCAGGACTTCCTGGAAACCCTTGCATGCCTGGTGATCCTTGCTCACCCTGTGGCCCTGGAGACCCTGGCCGACCTGGTTCCCCAGGAGGTCCTGCAATGGTTCGTGTCGAGACAGACTGGCTTGGAATCTGGTTCAGAATTGAGTTATATCTTGCCATATGACCTAGCAGGAAAAAATGTCATCATTTTCAAGTTGCACTGGAGAATCTGTTTCAGCTATGTTTGAACAGAGCACTGGCAGGTCCCCAAGGCTGTGGTCTGTCATGTTAGCGAATTTTGATAATATGATGTTTGTGCTTGTTGGTGGAGAAATAGTGATTTAGGGATACACAGACGAGAGGAAGAGCTATTGTGTAGAATTACATTTCTTTGCTTTGGTGGTTTTTCTGGTATTTTATGTCTATAAAAATTTTAAAATTGTTATAGCAAAACCTTCTGTATATTCTAATAGCCTGGAGACAATTACAGCATTTTTGATGCCTGATGTTAATCAATTCTAGTTAGACATAAATCCAGTTGAACATAAATCTAGCTGAACATAAATCCTGTGTAGCCTAAAACCAACAGATCCCCTTGGATGCTGTGAAAAGCATCATATTTATAAGGAACTGGCAGGAAGAGATCCATTCTAGAGATAGGAACATATGAACTATCGATGTACTTACCCTGGATGAGTTGTTCACACACTTGACGAGCAACAGCACGCACCATTGCTTGGGACTGGAGATCACCCTGGATAACAACAGCAGCAGTATAATAACACACTGTTTTTTATCATTTCTCTCTTGAAAATATTCAGAGCAATGAAAGACATTTATTATCCCTGAGAGAGTATATTCTCACAGATGAGGAAAAAAGCCAAAAAAGTTTGGGTATTTCCCTGGTTCCCATTACTGTTTTCAGTCAGCAGAGGTCTGAGAAGATAACCCTAATGAGAGATTTGGGGACATGCTTAACGTCACATACTCCTCACTTTCAAAACATTAATGTAGCTACATGTTAAGACAATGCCTGAGAAAGGAGGAAAGTTTGCCTGACTGAACACAGAACTCTATTGGGTGTGTGAACACAGAGAAACATAAATGGTTGGAGAAAAGTTTTTTTTTTTTTTTTTTTTAATATGAGATACAAGGTCAGACCAGGAAAAAAAAAAGAAAGAAAAAGGTGGCTCACATACAAGTGTAAGACTTACCCGCTCACCCCTTTCACCCTTAGCCCCTGGAGCACCCTATGAAAAAATTAAATACGATATCAATTCTCTGTTTTTTCTACCTCAAAACTTTGAAACCCTTGATATAGTCTCCCTTACAACAATACAGTGAAAGCAAAAAAATCCCCAACACACAAAGTTTCAGGATACTATGTGACAATAATATAACATAATATAATATAATATAATATAATAATATAATAACATACTTTTTCCATTTCAGTATGCAACTTGGCAATTCCAAAGAGATAACAACTCTCCCAGGGGTTTCTGACCTCTCAGTTTTTCCTCACTTTGTGTCTGAACTCCTGGGGACAAGTGAGCAGTGTTTCCTGAGCAGATTACCACTACAGGAGTGTAACAGCCATCTTGGGGGAAAGAGAAGGAACTTCTGCTCTCTTGTGACTTATTCATTCACATACTGAATTCTGTAGTCTAAAAAGGCAGCAAGGGCAGGAGACCAGGTGATGCATTTCACATGGATGAAATGCATCTAATATGAATCTGAGAAGACTGATGGGAGGCAAAACATCAGCCTGAAATTTGTAGCATTTGTTGCTCCAAGTATCTGTATCCACTATGAACAGGGTCAGCAATAGGATTATACTGCAAAGAAAATTAAGTATGACATTAGAGATAGCGTAATACTGTATCAATGGCCACGATGATTATGCACTGGAGTACGTTGTCTAAAGCAGTTACAACTTTTCCAATGGAGGTTTTTGAGGGCAGGTTAAACATCTCTCAGTAACTGCTAAAATGAGGAAAGGTTTGTATGAAGAGGTAACCAGGCAACTGATGCATGGTTGAGGCATATCTTGGGAAAGAAGAAAGTCCTAAAATCACTGCAAGATTCTTTCTAGACTTCTATCCTAATTTTTGGAAAGACACTTATTGAAATTCAATTATTTTTCACCCACCTAGCTGTTTTTTCAGAACTGTTAAGAGTTTAAACATTCATAGTGCAAGGCTTACATGATGCACAGGAATATCTACACTCCAGGAAATTTAGTTCAATATCTGAAACATGTGTTTGGACAGGAACTAAAGAGTCAACATGTTATACATTGATAGTAATAAGTTCCATAGCTCATCAAATCTCTTTAATAGCCTTCATGATTACACTGAGAAACTATGCAGAACTGGGCACTAGGTTATCATCTTTGCTTATATATTATCAGTCATTTCATTCCCCCATTTAGCCAAATAAAAATGCTTGCATTGGACTAAATCTCCAAAGCAAAAAAAAGTCTAGTCTACAAATCAAGTCAGAAGTGCACACTGTCATGTTCAGCTGCCTTTTAAAATTAAATACAACATTCACTTTGATATATGGAAAAAATTTGACCAGGCTTTATAATTAACCAAATGTTCAAATTTTATAATAGAACAAATTATCTGAACTGTTGCAGAGAAAAAAAGGTCCATTGAAAATCTTCCAAAACTGTACCTTTTACGTAATTTACACATTAATTTTATAGCTGGACTCTCTTCTTGTAGTTAAACTGTTTTCTTTGATAATAAAGAAAATGACATTTGAAAGACAAACTTAGTACTAGAGCTTCCCTTGGTAAAATTGAGGGTGTAATTTTGCACTCACTGAAGTTGGTGGTCAACTGTTCTGCAGCTGAAATCTATAATGACATTATAGAAAAAGGCGTGATCTTTCTGTCAGTTGCCCTGATGTAAATTAAGAGTAACCACAAGTCAGTTTTTCATTCATGCAATAGTTTTTACAATCCAGCTTGAAAATCAGAATGAAGTTATTTTGGAAATATTCAGGTTAATAAATAGCATACTTTATTTTCCTAAGAGTTGTTTGAAATACAAAGGAAAAAAAGGAGAATGTAATTACACACAGACTACAAATCCACATCCTGTTATGTTTTTAAACTTGTGTTTTAACCTTGTCTTTTGACTCTTTCATCCCTATATTCCAAACACTGTTTGCAAAATCAACAAATAAATTTAAGTATGAAAAAATCAACAAAGAAAGACCAATGTGATGTTTGCTACCCACTAATTGTAAACAGATCATGAGCTACAAATATTCTGTAGCTCTGTGCAATGGTAAAAGCAAAGATCAGAAACCAATTAATGCAACAATAGCAAATATAGCAATATTAATTTATTTTACTCACAGGAGCTCCAACATCACCCTGTGGCCCTTGGCTTCCTGTAACACCTGGAACACCTGGAGCACCAGGTATTCCCTACATAGAAAAAAGAAAGCAAATACTTAGCGGTGATGACAATCAACACCCATGAAGCCTATTGACAGAAATAACTGTGTGATGGAGAGTAACTGTACAAAGCACTACTCTTTCACTTAAGCATTAAGAGAACCTGTTATTGTAGTTGCACTGTTAAGCACAGGTAAATGTCAAAGCAAGAAGGCTACAAATTTTGTGGCTAAGTGTGGTCCTTTATAAAATCCTAAGGGCAAATGACTGAAATAACAGTAAAACACATGCAAACTCTTTTCTTTTTTTTCTTCTTTTTTTAAAAGAAAGAAACACATTGATATAGAAATACATTAAGAATTAATAATCCTCACAAAAAATCAGGATAAAAAGGTCCATTTCTGAATTTGAGAAAAATCATTAGGGTTGCTAGCCAACTTCCTCTGTCTCCTGCTCTATAGAGGAACGAAATGTCCTGGCCCCGTGGGCGCTGCCAGCCCTTCCTGGCCCTGTCACCTCCGYGGGCCTCCCATCTCAGCCCAGCTCGGGGCCGTCAGTCCCTGCCCTGCGATGCTGTAGCGGTGCTGGCTCCAGCCTGGCCACGGCCCTCGCCCTGCCCAACCACAGGCCCCCCTAACCCCGACCCCAACCCATGGGGGCCACAGCCTAATTTCATGGGCTGCCAAGTTGTTGAGCACCATGTAACCTGCCCTCATCACCTGCTTCTAGACCAATATGGAGAAACCTTATGCACTAGACTTTAAACTGTATCACAAATGAGAAATTTCTAATAAAAACTAAGCATTTTAACACATTCCATGAGGTACTGTGACTCACTAGATAATGACAGTCTCCATTCAAAACTAAAAATGAATGGCTTACAGCTATTGAACTGCTTTGTTCTGTTATTTTTGATTTAGGAGCTACTGGTACTTAAGTTTATTAGTTCAGCATTCAGATGAGGAGGAGTAAAAATCAGGAGACTGTACATAGGATGTTCCCTTTTAATATCTATTTTCTTGTAATTAATGTAAATGTAATAGTCTGTCTTGTTTCCTGATCTGCTCAACTGTAATAAAACAATTTAACACTTCAAGTTACATGATATATTGTTTTTATGTTGAAATACTTTAAACTGGTAAATCCAAACACAGACAATGCTTCCATGTTAACAACAAAACTGCAACTTCAGGTCCGGATTTTGACACCCTTATTCAGATAATCTTTGATTTCATCTGATCTACATGCAAAGTATGGGACCATATTGGCAAAAATCTGGCTATTGGAGTTTAAATATTCCATATCACAAAGAAAATGGCTTATGCCTCAATACATCTCTACTACAAATGTCGCTGGTGTTTGCATTGCTCCTAATCAACAGGTTACCACAGACTGGGCAACTCCACCAATGCTGATCAGTTTTGGGGCTTGACAGATATTTCCATTCAGATTAAATGAGGATAATAAAGAACACTTTTCCAAGGACTCAGCTGAATATGAGCTAAGTAAACAGCAAGAAAATGCAAAGAGAAAGGTATTTGCAGGGAACCAACATAACAGCTACATCTCCCAGGCATAAACAGGTTTGCCAGTCAAAGACCAGAGATGCTGGGAGAAAAGACAACAGAGAAGCACATATTGCAGGAAAAAGAGCACTGAAAGCACAGCCCTGAGAAAAATACTTGAGAAAAATGAACTCATATTGGGTGTTTTCCCAGGCATCGATTGCTGAACTTAAAACTACTTTCCACCAAGAAGGCATTAACCTTGCCTCTAACTGCCCCAGCTGAGAAGAATGAGACTAATTCCAGAGGCTAAGGGCAAAGCATTGCCCTCAAACACAGGTCTTGTTTTGAAGGCTGCATGTGGCCTCTGTTGTCTTTCTTGATGACTCTATGAGAGCATCTGAATACCTGCAAACACCTCCAGCAATGCAGGACCAAGCAAAACTCATTGGTTCACTTCAACTAACAAGTCCAAATTGGAATTTCTTACAAAAACAGATTTCAGTCTTGTATTCAGTCTTGCAAAGAGCATTAATTCCCTTTATACGGTGCAGTTACTTGACTGAATGCAAACTATCAATCTATTGATGGAACAACTGTCTTTCCTCCCTACGGGAGATGTTTTTTCTTGAGCTAAGTAAGAATGGAAAGAAATTACACCGGATGAGGAGCTCTGCCAACCACATGAGTCATGTGAGAATTTCAACTTCCAAGGACAACCCTTGGCCTTGGTCTGTCTTCTGAAAGCTAGATAACAGACTGTGACCTACAATCCCCCAAAGTCCTGCTGACTTTTATAGTAACAGATTCCATGGGCAACACTCACCACTGGGCCAGGAGGTCCTTGTGGCCCTGTGGGTCCATCTTTGCCAGGAAGGCCCTAGAAAAGAGAAATATATGCAATTTGTCAGCTTTTTTTACACATTATTTCTGTGTATGCTTATAAAGAATGAATCTGTTCCATTCATCTAGAAGACTTTTTTTTCTTTATTTTTCTTAAATTAAGAAATGGTGGTACAGTTGTTCTAGAAGGGTATTTCTTTATTTGCACAGGGGAGGGTTAGTTTCTGAAAAAGACCAACCTATAGCGTAGCCTACATTCAACGAAATTCTAAGTAAAGCCTCACAATACTTTTGAAGTAAGAAGCAGCAATGCAAAAGTTTTGTAATGGCACTTTCGACCTCTGAGTGAATTTCACTCATAATACTGCTGCAATGAGGTAAATGAGAGGATTTGCTGTCAAACTTCTTTACCATGAGATGGGTCACAACTCTAAATCTGTTCTCACTGCTTGCAACTATTCATAGTCACACTGATTAAGTGCTGAAAGATGGTAACTGAGAGTACATTTCTCTGCCCAGCAATACTGTACATATGTACTAGCAATCACAGGTCCTGATTCAGGAAGCTACGTAATGAGACTTCGATAGGAATGCTCATGTGGTTTAAATTATGAACGTGCTTCAGAGCTTCCAGAAATTACAGCCAGAAACTAAAGATAACTTGGAGACTGGAAAGCAAGGAAATCATAGAAGAAAGACTAACCAGATGTAAAAGAAAATACACTATCAATAAAGTATTCTTGCAAATTAACCAAAATGCACTTTTTGCAGCCACATGCTATAAAGCATAGGTTTCTGAGCATAAGTCAAATCTTTAATTACTATACAAACTAAAAAGGGAAATATGATCTGAGCACTGGCTCAAGAAAAGTATATGGAGGTGAGAGTAGAAGGAAACAGAGGTTTTCACAGAATCACAGAATCGCTGAGGTTGGAAGGGACCTCTGGAGATCATCTAGTCCAACCCCCCTGCTCAAGCAGGGTCACCTAGAGCACATTGCACAGGATTGCGTCCAGGCGTGTTTTGAATATCTCCAGAGAAGGAGACTCCACAACCTCTCTGGGCAACCTGTKCCAGTGCTCTGTCACCCTCACAGTGAAAAAGTTTTTCCTCATGTTCAGATGGAAGTGTCTGTGTTTCAGTTTGTGCCCATTGCCTCGCGTCCTGTCGCTGGGCACCACTGAAAAGAGTCTGGTCCCATCCTCTTGACACCCTCCCTTCAGATACTTGTACACATTGATAAGATCTCCTCTCAGCCTTCTCTTCTCCAAGCTAAACAGGCCAAGCTCTCTCAGTCTTTCCTCATAAGAGAGATGCTCCAGTCCCCTAATCATCTTTGTAGCCCTTCGCTGGACTTGCTCCAGTAGTGCCACATCCCTCTTGTACTGGGGAGCCCAGAACTGGACGCAGTACTCCAGATGTGGCCTCACCAGGGCTGAGTAGAGGGGGAGCATCACCTCCCTCGACCTGCTGGCAACACTCTTCCTGATGCACCCCAGGATACCATTGGCCTTCTTGGCCACAAGGGCACATTGCTGCCTCATGCTTAACTTGGTGTCCACCAGCACTCCCAGGTCCTTCTCGGCAGAGCTGCTTTCCAGCAGGTCAGTCCCCAACCTGTACTGGTGCTGGGGGTTATTCTTCCCCAGGTGCAGGACCCTGCACTTGCCTTTGTTTTGAAAGTGTTTATGTTCATACACACAGTAAAGAACATTCTAAACTCCATATCTCATAGAACTTCAGAAAAAAAAATTCACATCTTCTTGGTTTTGTACTTTTTTCTGACATGGTTTTAGTAACGAATATATCATGAACTAGTGGTTTTATGCTTTACATAATTTGGAAACTATGATTCAAAAGTTCTTTTATATGGCACAAAAAATCTGGTTTGGGATTATCTGTCGTGTACCTGGAAAGGATTTTTAATTCCACCAGAAGAGCATTTTGGTCATAAAATAAGCCATGTATTCCATTCATATACTGTCATCTGTGCATCCTTAGACTTGATAAGAAAATACTTTTCTATTTTGCAGTATAGCCATATGATTCCTGAAGCTACATGGTTCAAAATAGGCCCCCTATCACAATAAGAACTAAAGCAAATGTATCTTTATTTCAATGTCTCTTTGCTGTTACTACATGACAGCAATTTTCAGATATATATGGAGAAAAGAGTCTAAGCCTAGCTCAACTCAAATAAAAGTATGTTCAGTCCTCAAACTGTTTTTTCTAGAGGAAAGAGAATGCCACAAGAAACTGTGAACTACATTTAAAATGATAAACTAGGGTTTCTGATATTGTCTGGAAGAAGCATTTAGTCATGAACAAAGTTTTGAAAAATTCATTGACAGCCATCTTTCATAGTCTTTACAACATGGCCCCATAAGATAACACAAACTAGCCTATCTCCTTGTTCTTGCAACAGTTTGACCTTCAGAAAGACCGATACCTTCATATTTACTGAAATATTTCACTTTTTAAAAGCAAAGATTTAAAATCTGCTTTTATTTTTGATCAGTCCTAGTGCAGGATGAAAACTGGTTGGGCCCTCTTAAAGGCTTAAGTACCAGGGGAGGGAATGGAGAGCTTTCCACCGACTTCCAGGATCTAATGTGGATTCACGCAGATGTCATAAGCAAAAAATAATGCTGTATGCCCCTCTTTTCTCCTATCCCAGTCAAACAACAGAATCAACACTATGATCAGAAATGTTACATTTTCCTCAAAATTTATTTCTTCTGAACAATAATCTTACTGTTGGTTGCTCAAGAAACATCTCCTTTCCATTCTCCTAGGATTCATTCCTCTTGGCACTGTCTCTGTATCTCTTGGCCACATAAAATCACCTCCTACTCTATTTGTTAGATGTGAAAATTTTTATTTATAAATTAAGTAAGTCAAACAGAGGTTCGGTTCAAGAAAGAGTATGGCAATATCTATTCTCTCACACAGGCAAAAAGACGAAGGTTACTTGTTTATGCTGCCAACGGGGTTTGAATATGATGTTCCTGAGATCATCCGACGGCCAGAATGGATCTGATACTCACTCTGAACATGTCAGTAGTGAGCAGTGGAGATTAATAGGTAACAAGAAACTGGCAGAAAGACTGGAAATGTATTTTTTCTGGCTGTTTCTCCCATTATTTTTGGTCTGTGTAATGTAAAGGAAACTGTGAGAATTCACAAAGTTGTATTCGGAGCACTGAAACCTTAAAGAATACTATTCACTCTCTCATTTACTGAAGTCTCTTCTCTTTGTTCAGGGTGAACAGCCTCAGAATGACTGGAGGAATTACATGGCACCACAGCAGTGTCTTTCTGATGGAGGACTATCCAGGACAGGAATGACAGTGTACAGGGCTACTGAATCTCAGCATGCAGCTGCATGTCCAAGAGCTGGGTGTGACAGTTTTTCATGTGTGACCTCAGATTTTGGGCAGTTTAGACTCAAGCTGAGTGTTATTTTGTAGAGCTAACTTGAGTTAAGGCATATTTTGATAATGGCCTGAAAGACAGTCATTGAGAAAATAATATAATGTGTGTAGCTTTCTATGACAGAATTTTTTATTAGGGTTTTTTTTTTTGCCTGAATCCAAATGGCATCACAAAATGTAGGCACCACCTAAACCCCTGTAGAATCTTAGCTCTGTTAAAATCTCAGCCCTGTTCAAGTCAGTGAAAATTGTCAGCGGAAACTCCTCAGTTTTTGGTAGTTTAGACTTTGTTCTGGGTATTCATGGAGAGGTGATTTTGCAATTAAGACTAGACACTGGCAAAAATTCAACTGAAGCTACTGAGTTCAGGCTTGAAGTACTTTCACGCACACAAATTTGTCTCAAAATATGCAACTGTTCTGCATAGATAAAAGTATTTTGACTAATCTTTATTCCTGTGTGAAGTCATTGTTATTGTCAGAGAAAAATCCCCTAAATGATTAATTCAGTGTATTACAGTGCCACTCACAAAAGAAGATTTTGCATCAACGTGAGCTGTTTTTAATTAACGGTAACCCAGAAAAAGAGAAGAACGTGTCTTTTTTTGAAAACTTTGCTCAAAACACACAGCCTTTATTCAGCCACAGTAGGCTAGTTCTGCCTCAACACACAATAATGCTGACTTAGCATAACCTCCTCTCCTTGTGAAACTACCAGTAGCACCTAATACCCAATATTCAGAATAATAGCTGAAATTCGGAAAATATTTCTGTATTAATTCTTCATAATTTAAAGCACATATATTTTTTGCATGTTTTTTGTATTTCTCCATGCCACTAAAATTAAGATCTGGAGGGTAATAATCCTTTCCTCATGTAGCTGGGTCTGTCTGACTATGTCTATACTAGTAAATTAAACAGACCCAGAGGGCAAAAGATGTGGCACATATCCATACCCGCAGCTTCACAGAAAAGAATCCAGAGGTCCTAGTGGACAAGCATAACACGAGCCAGCAATGTGCCCCTGCAGCCAAAAGAAAGGCCAACGACATTCCTGGGCTGCATTAGTCAGAGTGTAGACAGCAGGTCCAGGGAAGTGATCTTTCCTCTCCCAGCAAAACAGTGTACAGTCGAAGTGTCTACTGGAAATGGCTTCTGATCTGGGCTGTCCCCTGAACCATGAGCTGAAAGGGCAGTAATCAGCACAGGCCAGCACTGGGCCTGGAGGAGTGCCTTCCTGCTCTCAGAGCACGCTGAGCAGGTGGAGAAAGGAGTTTGCCACTAGGAGCTGGAGCAACATCTAAGACACTGAATCATCCTCTCTTTCACACAGATGTACCTCACTGCTGGACCCATATCTGCAAGCAGAATAAGGCAGCACTGGTGAATGCTTCTGGACCCCAATGTAGCTGCAGCAGCTGAGCAAGAGAAAGCAATCATTAGACAGTGCAACCCTCTGATCCCACCTTACCAGACATATAGGGAAGCACATCCAACATAGCTTCCTCCAGGAGAACTTCCCAACCTTCTAAAGAAGAGTATGTCACTCCTCTGAATCATGCCCTAGCCATGCTTTCCTGAGCCAGGAGAAATATGGCCAGGAGGAGACACCTCTGAGGAAACCACCAGGCAACAGTGAGAAATGGCAAGGTCATGGGCACAGCAGATTCAAACTCTGGGTCCAGAGCTATGGAGACCCCTCCCTACACTGTGTTATCAAGAGGAACGTGCTTGTTGCTCAGGATGATACACTAGGCTTCTCTCATCACAGCTGTGTAGATCTGTCCTCTCGGGTGGCCTGCACTTCACAAAAAAGAATGGGAATTGTAACTGTGACCTGGCCTTGGATATGAGCCATGGTATATGGGAGATATGGGAAAGGAAAGACTTTTTCCCCTCTACTGACACCTCTAAAAAAGGGCAAGTCTCAGTCTGCTTCCAAACTTTATACTCTTGCTGAAAGAGATGAATCAAAGGCACAAGAGAATCTAATTACTGACTGTTCTGGCCACACACTAACCAACAGCATGATGTCAGTCTGGATTCTCTAGCATGTGCAAATCTAACTATTTTTTAAACATGCTATCTTGGGAGAGTTGGCATAGAAACACAATCTGATGTCTTTAGTACAACTTCTTTATATGGTCGGTTACAAATATGAGAGAGCAAGAGAGGACACCAAATATTTTCAAAACAAAACCATGTCCCCAGCCATAAAATTAGAAGAAACCATCTTGGATTTTATAATTTTTTTTATGACATTCTTTTATAACTGGAAGCTGACAAGAGGGGAAGGGACTGTTCTTAGTGTGACTCTGAAATGTAGATTTAAACCAGCTACCAGACAGATTAAAAACATTATTATGGCTATTCAGAGAGTTTGCTTTATTATTGGAAAACACATTTTTTTACTCTGTTTCAACCTTCACATAGTAATTTTATTTCACCTCACTTTTTTCATAGGGTGGGTGATTCATTGTGAAAATGATCTCTGTTTGAATTCTACACAACTGATTAGGGCAGATGCTCTATTTTTTTAAAATGAGTTACTAAAATCCAAGAAAAACATAAATATATAAACCAGAGATTAAAAATCAGAAGTTCAGAAATACAAAAAGAACTTTTGTAGACTCATTCTTGAATTAAAATAATAAGAGGAAGAAAAAGACCTTTTCTCAACTGATTTCAACAATAAAAACAGAAATGATGAATGCTAGAAATTAAAACAAAGAAGAAGAAAAAAGAAAAGTAAAAGTGAAGTGATTTTGACTACTAGCAACTAGAAGAAAAAACTCTCCATTCAAGGACTTCTTGAATCTTATCACATTATCCCCAGTTCAGCAAAGCTCTCACATATCTCCCATTAAATACCAGTCCCATACTTACCTCCCATTAAATTCAGTGTGATTTAGCCATCTGTTTAAGTGCTTTACAGCACTGGATCCACTATAATTAAAATATTTCAATGAATAACAAATACTAATGAGAAAATGATGGCTAAGCTAAGAATAACATGGAAAATCTCAATTCTAGTTGTATAAAAACTGCAAAACAGTTTGAGAACTTGGCTAAGAGGAGGAAGCTTGACAAAGGGTATATTATACAAAAAGGCAATTTATTTCTTAGTAGTTTTCCAGCTCCCTTTTGCTGTTGCTGCAGTCATGCCTTTTAGAATGACGCCTTTCTCCAGTGCTTGCCCTTCAAAGAGATTGTGTAGTGAAATCACTGGTTTGAATCTTCACCCATTAAAAGCAATTACGTTGTCATAACTTCACTGGAATCAAATGAGTTACACCACCATAAAATTAGTATAACATCATTGTTTGTTGCCATAGAAATAATTGCAGCAGGACAATACTGCATAAGGGTCGCATAGAGCAAATAACTGGCTAATAGGCCTGACTCTATGAGATCTAGGCAATTTATGTAGTTCCTTTGTTTAACATCAGAAGAAAGTGAACTCATGAACCAATCATGATTATCATTTCTATATAAAATGGCAATTTATTTAATTGCCTGCCTTATTACAGATGACACTGGGGCCTTCTACAGAAGCAGCACTACATGCCTTTTCCTGACTGTATCAAAAGCCTTTGCCTACGCTAGTCTTTTCCCCTGCTTTTCTCTGAAATGTCATCCCTCTGCATCAACCTGCTGAGTTCCACATGCAAGAGAACTAGACCAGTTCTGAACTGCTGGCTGACATCAAGACATGGCTGAGGACCTCCACTGCTAAATATAAAATTAGCTACAGCATAAAGTGAAAACATAAGGTTCTCTTCTTCCTGACACTGTGGAATACTCAGTGTCCCCAGCAATCAGAAATGCAGAAAGAGGAGGCACATACCACTTGCCACAACTTCAAGCACCAAGTCACCTGGACCTGGCTATGAGCAAGATTAGACAGGATGGTGGCAAGAACCCCAATGTCAGTCAGGCTCTAAGTCTTTATGAGCAGGTGACACCAAGCTTGGGGAATTTAGGGTAGAAAATTCCAGTAAGTCAAAAAGGACACACTTAAGACACGCAAAAGAAAAGAGCTTCTATACAGAAGAAGTCATAGTAGTATTATAAATTGGGAAAAGGAATACATTTACCTTCCTATTTCACTCACTGGGTGATAATGTTGTGCAAAATTTTCTTTCAATAAAAATACCTTCTTCTCTTGATTTTAGAGGAAGAAAAAAAACACATGGCCCAAACTCTACAGTAACTTCAGTGGAATACCTTACACATTTAAAGATATGCACATGCTTAAATTTGTAATAGTGGTCTTAAACACACGTATTACTGTAGGGATTATTTTATAATAAACTCTCAGTTCAATGCCAGAAACCCAAAGAAACTCCAGATTTCACTGCAGTTAAAGTCACATAAAATATCCCCAAAAAGGATCRTAAATATATAAATGTTGTTTAAGAGAAATTAAAAGTCATATTTAATAGTGAACTTCCGCTGTAAAGAGTACCCTTGTACTACGCTAACAATCACTTTCAAGTACCTGACTAATAATATGAAAGAAAAGACTTGTTAGATGATGCTTTGAAAGTCCAGTCAATAAGGATTGATAATCGTTTCTAAGGAGCCTGGGAAAGCACTTACAGATTTAACTGCTTAAATTAATATGAAAGTTCTTTTACCAATACCTAGACAGAATGTAATTACTTCCATTTGTTCTACCACAAGCAGAAGAAAGTTGACTAAATGTCTACTCTGAGTAGTTTTCAAATGTATTTTTCTACATTCAGAAGTAAATTCCCTTTGTAGTTGTCTTCGTTATTTGTTAATTAGCTAGAAAGCAATTTTAGATTGTTGCATTGGATTGCATGCTAATCGTAACATTTACCCAGCATCCAATTTTAAATGTATATGCAAATGTACTAATTGGCAGTGCTGGTCACAGGTGACATCTATTCCTATGAAATAGATTAAATACAAACACAGTACAAGGTTCCTCATTACCATTCTAGTATTTCTCAACCCTGATCTAATACATGAAAAGATACTCCACCCCATCTCTGCCTTTTCTGCTGACTGGTGCAGACATATGGGTCTCCAGAAGTGGCAAAGTATAATAAATCAACCACACCGGCAAACATATCCCTTATCACAGAATCACAGAATGGTTGAGGTTGCAAGGGACCTCTGGAGATCATCTAGTCCAATCCCCCTGCTCAAGCAGGGTCACCTAGAGCACATTGCACAGGATTGCATCCAGGCGGGTTATGGAATGGAAATTCTTAAAACAAACAGACAATGCATTCATTTTACCTTACCCTTTGACCTTGAGCTCCGTCTCTTCCCGGTGAACCTGATGCTCCTGGAATACCCTAAGCATTATAAAGAGAGGGCAAATGCTGAGATCAACTTAATACAGTCCAACAAAATCACTTTCCAATGAAACTGTATTAAATGCTTTTGGATCAATGGGAGGAACTAGGGAATTTAGATACTGGGTGGAGCCATAGAAGAGATTCAGTAAAGAAAGCATTTCTGTCAAATGAGAGATGGTTAAACAGACCTTGTTAAAATGCACAGGTTTCATATCCACTCACTACAATCCTCTGTGAATAATGCAGACTACTTAGTCAAGTCAGGCTTCCTACTCCATTAAGCTGAAAAGAGAGCTCAATTTCTTACATCATTCCAGTTTCAAATCAGTGCAACTCCACTGCACTACATCAGTCCCTTAACCATTTCTCTCTCCTGTTTTTAAAATGGAGTCTGTTACCATATTATTTGAAGTCAGTGCAGTAGTAGCAAAGGGGGAAATACTTGACCAAGAATGATTTCATGAGTTACATCCAGCAGAGTTTCACATTCTTCAAATGAAATCTCACTCTCTGGCACATGGAAGGCCACAGAGCAGCAGTCTGGGACCACTGCTGCGGTGGTGCAGGAGGCTAACAAAACTGATTTATGAGGAAAGACTGTACAAGTTTACTATCCCTAGCACACGGTAACAAGAGACAGGGAATGTGGTAACAACCAACAAATATTGACGGGATATAATCAGCAGCAGAAAAGCATTTGTAAAAGGAAGAGCAAATGATCCTGAGAAGCAGCAATAAATTGAAATTAGGAAATGCAAACTCTATACACTAAATACCGGTCACCAAACTGAGAAAAGATTCACTGTGCACTACAGCTTTTTAAGATACTGATCTTATGAAAGATAGAGTCAAAAAAATTAAGTGGCTGATCTATCCTCCTAGATAACTCCAGGTGCAATTTTATGGGTTTAAAATGAAAACAAGCAGACAGTAATATGCAAGCAGAAATCTAAGAATGGATAGCCTCTGAGCCTAGAAAGACCCAATTTCAGTGTTTAACAAGGTCAAGAAGATTAACTGGTTCTTTAAAATCAGACCCTGAATGATTTGGTCACTGCATATCAGCATACCCTGGATTCCTGATTTTAAACCTCCTCTCATATTCACAAAAGCAACACACTTCTCAACAGCTTTGGACACGTGCCTTAAGTTCACAACAATGTCAATTCGACATTCAAACTTACTCAGTAAGTGACAGATGAAACAATAACTAAGGCAATACCTGTAGGCCAGGAAAACCAAGATCTCCCTTCTCTCCCTTTTCACCTGGTGGACCCTGCAGATTAAGAATCACACATAATAAACCAAATACATGGTCACTTTTCTGGTTTTAATAGTTACTTTCAGCATCTTGAGAAAAAACAAACTAATCAAAGAACAACAAGATAGATTATTTTTCCTAATAAGAGCAAATCTGCAGACTACATTTGCAAAATTGTAAATGAAGTATTTACATGGGAAATAAAGAAAAGGAAACTCATTTTAAAAGACTTCAGAATTAACCTGACAAAATTGTGGTCTTTATGTTACAAAAAGGAAGTTGTTTTCTTTTATCTTCAAACGAATCTGTTTCTCTTCAGCCCTCAGSAATATTTCCCATAATGATGACACCAATGGAGTTCTATGGAAACTACATGTTTCTATGGTAGGTATATATGATAAAGATATAATTTTCTGGATAATAAACTAATTTAAAAAAATTTTATACAGAAACAAATTTTCTATGAAAGAACTGAAAATAGCCTTATAATTAATGTATTCCTTATTATTCTCTGATGAGATCATCAAGAACATACAGTTTTCATAAAACACTTCATTATATTTTTACAGTTGTATCTCATACATTGGTTATAAAGAAGTGTATTATACGGTAGTAAATTTTAAAGAAAAGTCTAGTGGGTAGAGATGTATCTGGCACCTTTGAAGGCCTGTGTATTTCAAGATGCCTACAGGAAATGTTTATAAGACAAGATTATTGCTGGTGATTAATTATTCTACCAATGTGTCTTAATGACGAAATTCTGAGACGTACTCCACAACTGCATTCCAAGCTCCAGGCCTAATCATCTCCTCTGATGATAGTCTCTGTAAGTGTAGCAATTGCTATTGCTTAATTTTGCAGTGAGTGCGGTGTTTTTGCTTGGGTATGCCTTTCAAATCAGAATTGATCTGAGATGAGCAATACCACAACAAGAAAAGGGTAAAATAATACTAACATTTTGTTTCTGGAGCATGTTACAACCCAGTGAAATTTTTTTCACTTGTCTCCAGGCTTGGATGCTAATACCTGGGCCATATTCAACTTGTGGTCAAATCTCTCCAGCTTAACTAAAAGTTCAGCTCCACATACAAACAAGCATGTTGATGCTGAACCACTGGTCAGCTGGTCCACTGTAAGTTAAACCCAAACCTGTGACTTTACCTTAAACACTGAAATTCTGAAATTCAGACTCTGATCAGGACACCAAAAGATATTTCTGTTCAATCCAAGGTATGTGTTGTTCTAAACATCACAGTGAAAACAGAACTCTATTGCTTATAAGACTCACTGGAAGCCCTTGAATAGAAAGTCCACTGGGTCCTTGAGGTCCTGGAGGTCCTTGGGGTCCTGGAACACCAATTTCACCTCGAGGTCCATCTGGTCCCTAAAGTAGCACAGGACATAAGTTAAACTCCTATCATCTGGACAAAGGCAACTTCTGTTTGAAGAATTAAACACTGATAGACTCAAAAACATCTGAAATATGAGTAACACTTGACCAGTTAGAGTTCAATCTAAAAAGGCCTGGTTCCTTTATACATACAAATAATGAAGATTTATGCTGTCACAACAGCATTCCAAATTTTATTTCCTTTATCAAGGAACAAACATGACAAGCAATTGTTATGAAAAGAGACACACCAAACACCAACAGCATTTTGCTATGCTTTTTCCTCAGCAACATCAGAGACAATCGGGAACTCATTTCAAGGTTTACATGCAGCAGAGAGAAACCATGAACCTGTGCATTTGACCATTGTATAGTGCTGTACAAAGTACCTTTGGACCTGGATCACCACGATGACCTTTGGCACCTCTGACACCTGGACCGCCCTGTAAGGCACAAGCACAGGACCAGCTGAAAAGCAAACTTCTCAAACAAACACAAATCAAATCCAGGGAAGCCCAAACACTTCTTTCTTGTTCTTGAATCAGAGAGTATCTGTCCATATCCTTCCGCTGGAGCAATTAAACTAAGAACACACTTAAGTTTGGTCATACATAGGAGCGGATTTAAACATGGACTTAAACACATCCCAGAGCCAAGAATGCACAGCATGTAAGAAACAAAATACTGCTGAAAGCTACGATGTGCAAGGAAATGCACACACGTGGTCACGGGTTCCCTCCAGTTGCTGAAACCTCCCACACATCTGTCAGTTCACCCCAAGATCATCACATTGTTAAAGGGTGAGTGTTCAATGACTCAGGCATATTTTTAACCAACTGCAGCTGCAACTCCCAGACCTACTAGACTTATCAAGGTTTGATTTAGAGCTATTCTTAGGTAAAACACCCCTCTGTCTCTCTAACTTTCTCAACTTTCTCTTTTAGCTTTCTTCAGTGATGCTTACATCTGTTAATCATTTGATAGCCAACTGTTGCCTTAGCTTCCTTTCTTTATTAGTATCATCTGAGACACTGGAGTTGCATATACCTATGGACGGCTTCCATGAATGTGTTTTGTATATATATGCTGGATGTGTTTTTTCCTCTAGGACAATATAAGTAAAGGTTTATTTTCATTTTTTTCAGATCAATTTCCCTCTTCCCTCACCCCAATATATTACTTAATCTGTTGGGATATGAGCTTTAAAGGTCAGGGACTCTGTCCATCTTTGTACTCACAGAGCACCTCATACAGTTAGGCACCATAGCGAACTAGCATTATTTAGAAGCTACAGTAAATAGTTATAAAAATAACTACATCAAAGTTAAAAACTACATCAAAGACATAAAAATATAAAATATGCATATCAGATTAAATGCATATTTAGTATCTATGAGACTTCAAATAGGAATGCCAACAATGGAAATTTTTGGAAGTACCAGGATTGCTCTTGCCCTTCAATGAAAGTATTATGATACCTTCACTTTATTTGTATGATCAGTTTTCCACACCTTGTCCCAATGCCCTCATTCTTCTCACTTCCATCCCAAGCCTCAACTCTACGCCCACTACCCACTCCATCGCCATCAGGCCTCAGCTCCACATCCAGTACCTCTTCTCTGACCCTTAAATCTTGTCCCACATGCTCCACAGAATCATGTTCCAGTTGCAAGTTCCCAAATTCCTGGTCCTCACACTTCTGCGTTCCAGTCCAGCAGCTTCCCTCTCCCCTTTCCCCTACCTGGAAACCTCTCTATCCGATCAAAAATTCTGATGCAAATGCTCAGCAAAATAACTGTAACGTTAACATAAACAAAATTACACAGTTTTCTCCAATTTCATTCTCAGAAACAAGTGAACCTGTTTATTGAAGAAGGATATATATTTAAAAATCAATCATGTTCATAGACTGATGAGGAGCCATTGAATCATATGCTTTCCTATTCACATGGACTTTAGCCCACTTATCCATGTTTTGAATCCAGTAGGCTGCAGTTTGTAAAAAAGCACTGATTCAATTTGAAAACATCACAAGAGTCTCCCTCATCTTCCTCAGAAGTTTCAGTGGTTAATCCCCTGCACTATGAAACTTGTGTGTCCAATTTCAAATTTTTCATTTCTTTGACTTCTACTTCTACCCAAGAATTACTATGCCTTTTTCTGTTATTTTAAATAACTCCTTAGAAGCCAGTACTTTCTCCCTGAAACAGACCTTAATCAACTGTTATCAAGTCACCTCTTTATATTCTTTTTGAGTTAAAACATATGAGGCACTTAATGTTTTTCATTGCAATTAAACTTCTCCAGTCCTCCAAAAATATTTTTGTCTCCTTCCTCACTTTCTCCAGTTTTGCAGCACTCCTTTTAAAATGCAGGCAGCAGGGTTGTGGGCTATCTTAATTTTACTTTGCACGGGGAACTTCAGACAGCATGACCAAATTCTGGCAAAGATTAAGCCATGAAAACGGTAACCCATAAGGAAAACTGCCATATAATCTTAACTCTAAACAAAACTTTGTCTTACCCCAAATCACCCACTTCCTAAAAGATTTTTAAAAATATTTTCAGAGATATCATCACAAACAAATAGAAGGGTTTTATTTTGAGTCTTTTCAATATAATCTCTCAAATTAGCTACACGGAAGAATCCTGATCCCTTAAACAGAAATATCCTTGGCTTAGAGAAAAGTCACATGACATTTTAACAGCTTGGAGCATTACTGACCAGACATAGCACATGCGACTTTCTGACTCTTGGTTGGCTCAAAAATGAGCACTGACTTGGTTTTTTGTTCTGCTTTTTCCTAGGCTTCTAACTTTTTCCAGAACTATGCCATCTAACTATCTGACAAAAAATGTGTCACTCATAAGAGGCTGAGTTCTAGAATTACAGGCTCCCATGATGAGGCAACGATTCTTCTGTTTGATTTCAAACCTCCTCTTGCATGCAACTTTGCTACTCGAATATTGCTAATCTTAACCGTAATAAATAAAAGTACATTATTTCATTGCTGGATTAAGCTTTGGTGAGTCCTGATCTGCATATCTTCTGAACTGTGCTGGTAAAACTCATCCTTCCAATCAAATATACATATATTTTTAAACATATTTCATTTTACTGTGAAATGTGGTAAAACTACTCAAATTCACTTGCATTTTCACGTGAAGTACCCCATTGCCTTTTTCACAGAACACAAATTGGGACTCCTAAATATAAGAATTAAATCCTTAATCCATACTTGATTTATAACTACAATAAAACAGGAAAAAGAATCATTTTTTTCTTGTTCAAGATACACCTCTTTGGTTAGATATTTGCATAAGAAAGAATTCTTCCTGAGATCCTTTTCAAGTTTTTGTATCCATAACTTGAAAGGTTTTAGCATCTGCATGCAAGAGTTTCTACCCAAATTCAATCTTTTCCATTTTTTTTCCTGCATAGTATTTTTCTTCCATTAGTGTTTTTTTTCCAGTAAGTGGTAGGGGCCCAAGTTCAGCACATGGACTATACAAATAATTTGCCTTGGGAGATAAATGTGGCCCCTAAAAATGTTTAAGAGCAGACTAAATGCTCAGAGGAAATGAGTAAGCTAAAATCACAGTCCAGGCAAAGGGGTCTGGGTTTGATGATTCCAGATCTTTTCCAACCTGTTGTCTAGGAAACTATGAAAAAGCTGGCTATCTTTACACTACCTAAAATCTGGGGAAACAGAAGCAGTAACATAAAAGAAGCTGAGCCCTATCAATGAGAATTTAAAAATCCATTGCACACCTTAGTATTTGTATTTTCTTAAATTTTTATTGCACTACAGCTATCCACAATTCCACTGTTGCAATGTCGCAACCATATCATATGATATATTAATTTACCTAGAATCTTTTTTTTTTTCTTAAATATCTCAATATAAAATGTCAGAAACACAGCTGACAACCTAAACTGCTAAAAATCAGCCATGTGATGTGAAATTCAATTATCTGACTTTAGTCATCCATATATCAGTTGTCTGGTCTGATCCATTATCTGAGTTTTCCTTAAGCCAGTGAAGAGAAAGATTTATCCCAACTTTCTAAGATACTACCTTGAGATGGAAGTGAAATTATTGCCCTCTAGAAGAGACTACCTTATCTCACTGATTATGCAAGGAGCCTAGTTGTACAGTTTAAGCTAGATCTTAACAGTTAGACTGCTACCAGTTACRTAAAATATAGGGAAAAGTGACCCTGTGCATTTCACCATTCACAGGCAAGCTAGAAAAGGTTTCAATTCAAATTTCAATATACACTCTTCAGTCCATCCTTCAGCATGGAATAAAGTGGAAAGAAGGAGGGACATCCACTTCTTTCCCCTTCGCCTCTCTTGGCTATCTCTCCGCCTCCAGGACCTCACAAAAGAATATGCACTTTGGGTTCTGCTTTCCAATAGGTGTTTCAGCTCTTCGGCAGGCCTTCCACAACAGCAGTCTTCTTTCATCTTTTACCACACAAAGGACATGGTCATACACCAAGCCTTTAATTCGTAAGTATACCATAAACTAAGTATTTCAGAAAGCTAAATTTAAAGCTATATTTAATACATGTATGCTAGAGCAGACAGCAGATGATTTAAAAAAAAAAAAAAGAAAGAAAACAAATGGCACTTACTATGATATATTTAGTAACGCTTCAGATATGGTTCAAGGTCTAGAGATTACGCTAACTTATTCTTGCCTGGATTAGACCATTAAGAATTTGATTCACTTATTAGGTGAGGAGGTTTGTTACAATGTATTACTTGGCACCTTTGCTAAATAAATGGAATATAATTTTATATCTTTGCCAACACTTGAAAGTCTAGTTTAACCTTATTACTTGTATGATGGCAGTATATTCCCACATCTTGGAATAAAGATGGCCAGTGAACTATTTAAAATAGTTGAGTACAAACCTGAATAAAGCCTTACCGGTGGTCCAGGAGGTCCAAGGGGTCCCTTGTTAGCTTCTGAACAGGAACAAGCATGAGGAAGGGAAGGGCAATTTTCTTCATCTCTCTAAGGAAAGGTCAAGATAGGAAGAGCCTGATGTCCAAAACTTTGATTCAGAAGTTGAGAATATTATGAATCTAATACATAATATCGTGTGGCTGCCTCAAAAGCACCTACGTGATTTAGAAACACACATCACATTGACTTTCAATAGGACATTTAATCCAAACACACTTGGGCTCTTTTGAAAACTCTACCCATGCATTCCCTTTAAAAATATTCATCTCAATAAAAGAAAAAAAAAAAAGGGTAAAATCTGCAGTCATTGAAATTCATTCTTACCAAGCCAGGAAGCTCACAGCATTTGTCTCGATTGGCCCATGAGGTAGCACAAACAATGTCAAACATCTGTAACTGCAACTGTTTCAAAACAAGGATGATGCACAAGGTTAGTTATAAGATCAGTGCAAAAAGAAGCCTTCAGCAAGAAAAGCTACCTTGATTGAAGTACTCGGAGCAGAGGAAAGGCTATGAACTTGGAGCAGCTAGCCACAAGTATGCTAACTTAAATGGTAAAAGGCTTTTGTTCTAACCAACTTGTCCACATATCAGACATTAAATGCATCGAGCAAGGTGTTGAATGGCTGCATATTAAATGCCATAGGTGTTTGTTTGATTATCCCAGCCACATTGACTACTTTCTTGATTTGTTCAGTGGTGCTTCCAGATATTTTGCCTAGCAAGAAACAGGCAAAAGAGAGCTCAGTTCCTCAAAACTGAACTCTTATCCCATTGGTTCTATGCTCAGATTTTTATCTGGGACAAGGTCTCCTGCAGCCTATTACTTACACTGGAGCTGAGCCACAAATAATATTTACCATATTCTCCAGTTTTGTTTTACCTTAGAATATGCCCTCTCTTACCCATATTATCCCCAGGCAATGAAACTTTAAGGATGGTGAAAAGATTGCTCAACACATGACAATCTTGGTCAGAAAGAAAAAATCCCACCTCAGGTCTGGAAACATGCTTTGGACAAGAATTTAATCTACAGAAATACACACATTTGGTAAGAATAAAAGCTGCTAGATACTCAGAAACACTTCATATACTAAATAAAACTGAATAGTAAAACCAATTGTCTCCTTGACAACCTTGAACTGAACAAAGGGGTCTACAGAGATGGAGCTTTGTTCCGTTCCTATTCCTATTCTGTCTCCATGCCTCATGTATGTGCCTACTGCATAGAAAGAGGAACAGAACAGAACATTAAATTAAGCTCGCATGTTTAAGAAATTGAGGAACTGCTAGAGATAGAACTCTTTCTGGTTTTGTTCTCGTGCTCATTTAAACAATTTTAACGTATTATTTTCAGTGGCATTATTTTAATACTAGACTGAAGAGTGCAATTTAAACATTAGTTGTTTAAACTTGGTGATTTCTGTGTTAAAAATAAATTACACACGTGCACCTTTGTTTTTGTCTCCATTTTTTCCTCACAGAAGTCCACTGTTGTATTTTAAACAAAGGGATACTTTCACATACATGAAAATTCTCCTTATCTGCTAGCTGATTACCTGGTTTGTAGATATACTGTACTACAGATGCTGCCACACCTGTGCTGGGCTCCATGCTCAACAGCTTGGACAAACGTAACCAGGTGCAGTGCAGCATGAAGGCAGCTTTTGGACACTTGGGTTGGCTCCACAAAGATCCATCCTGAGTCCAACGAGTCTGTGTCCCTGGCTATGTCACATCCAAGTTGGCTCCATGTGGAGCCACCTAGTTGCCTCTTCACCACATTCATCAGCTTGTGCAAAATATCACATGAGGATGCATGAACACACTGTTCTGGGACTCAAAATAACCCTAGGCATTTCTATGGTACTACACTTAGGCTAAGAAAACATCAGGGAGTCTGATGCACAAGGGAGTGCAGAAACACCTGAGCTGGTTGTGCAGAAATCAGCTCAGATTTAGAAGCAGTAGTATGGCCATTTTTTTCCATAAACTGGTCCATCCCAGCCTACTCTTTTTGCCTGAATAACGGAAGGTTGACAGTATTGGCTAAAGTTATGTAGCCTTACATAGGCATGCATATGCATTCATTCTCTATGGATTAGACAATCTAGAGAACCATGGTGATGAAACATTTTGGTGTAAAATAAGGAGCAAACAGACATTCACTGAATTGCTGTATTCACCATCTAAATGCATCTAAATGCTGAATGACTCAATAGTCTGATTTTAAAATATTATGTGGGTCGCTCTGTCTGACTCAAGCTAAATAACTAAACAAAGCTTTCTTTGCTGCTGTTAAACATTTATTCATAAGTCTCTGTATTCATAGTGTTTCGCTTCCTCGATCTCCCAATCCTGCAAGCGGAGCCAGTAAGACAGAAAAGTCTGCCCATCCTGATCTGCTCAGACTATAGCTCTGCAAGAATTTTCAAAAGCAGACAACATGACGTCACCTTTTTAACAGTGCATACGCTTGGAGGTAAAACAAGTCAGATACAAAAGAAAAGGGAACATCAATAAAAAAAGAACTATCCAAAAAATCCAATTATCATATCAATTCATAACAAATTTCAAAATCTTTTCCATAACRGAATTTCTGTTGTATGCACAGCTTCACAACCCCCTTAAGAATGGGAAGATACTGGAACAGACTAAATCCCAGTATCCCATATGCACCAGTGGCATAAGTGGTATCTAATGGAGTGCAAGACTATAAGTCATACTTCTGCCTTATATTCCACTAGCTTCCAAAGACTTTCGGCTCAGGGGCTTCCTGCCCCAGATTTGTTTCTTTAGTTAGTAACACCCAATACTTTTATTTTCCATGAATTTGTCCAGGCTTCCCTAGAATCTAAATACATATATAGCATCCACAAAATTCTACAGCAAGGAGCTGACAAATCTACTACTTGTGTGAAAAACTATTCGCCGGTCTCCAACTAGCTCCCTTCAGTGTCCACTATTTCTTGTAATGGAAGAAACCAATCCATCTCTACCCATCTCCCTCAAGCTTCTAATGACTTTACAGACACTTATCATATATCCCCTCTGTTGTCTCTTTTCCATACTGGATAGTCTGTAAAAATTTGAACCTGCTCTTGGAAACCACTAGATTTTAAAGGAAAGACCTTACCCACTAAATGTCACTTTCTGATAAAATTTTGCTGCAGTAGTTGTTATTTCTATGACACATCCATGCTCCATGACATAAATTTTAACATTTGAATGTGTTCCCGCTCCTTTGTTAACGGTCTGAGTTTGACAGTGTCAAAAAAACCCAAACCAAACCAAACAAAAAACCACTCTGAATTGGGGTGCTTGCATAGAGGGACAGAGTATTATCATCCCATTTTACAATGAAGAACTGAGGAAGTGGAAAACAGTATCACTTACGCAAAAACCTGGGCCTCTGATGAACACCTTTAGCACAAGATAAAATATCATTTCTTAAATGTAACCTTTCACAGAAGTGCTACTCAATACGAATAATGTGCAGAACAGAGACTTTAAAGAACAGTATTTGGATGCTTTCTCAACCCACCTATAATTTGGTATATACAGTAACACTTGAAGGCATCCAACGAGTACTATGGAGTAAAACTGCACCTTCAGCTACTTATTTGTAGTCTTACGTAAGCTGTACAGTTCATTCGAACAAAACCAGATTTTTCAGCGAGTGGGTAGTTTGACTTATCTTTTATAGATTCTTAGGTTCCAACAAAAGCCACCATTTCTTTCCACTTCTCTTTACAAAGCCTTCTTTAATTCCAAGCTTTTTTGTTTGCCTTTTTCTGCTTCTACTGGAATGTGACTACAACGGTTGCTCTGTTTAATTGCCTTTACAGGCTTGATATATTTGTTATTATCCATAAACTTGAGGCCTAAAGGCTCTCTTTTGTACATAGAGACATATTCTCAGGGTATATGTTTGACTAAACAGAGTTTTTCCATACAATAAAAAGTAAATACACAAACGGAGTTTTTCCATAAAATAAAAAGTACACACACTTTTGAAACCTCATTCTTATTCAAATCAAGCCTTGAGTTCAAGGTTCACATTCTTTGCTAACCTCGTTCTAGGGTCAAGAAAGTTGAAAGAAAATGGGCAAACAACACTGCACAGCAAATAAGCCTTCCTTAGATCCTCACCAGTCTGTCAAATCTTCAGCAACTAAGCTACCTGAGAAAAACACACATACTTTCTTAAAGACACCTGAGGCAAGATGGGAAGAATCCCATAGCTTGCCATTCAAGCAGAATGATCAATTATTGCCTCTAGCAGAATAATTTCAGAGGAATGAAAGGATCTTTCACGTTTTTCAATATTTTAATATTTAATGGCTTTAAAAGAACTAGATATATTAGGACAGGGGCTCTTGGGGATAGTCTGTGTCAAACCAGTTCAAGCATTTAATGAACAGACAGTAAGCACTGGGGCTGATAAAGCGTAAGAAGGAATAAGAGTCACTGAGAACAATTATCATTAAACCCCAAATTTAAATGATTTCTGGCAAATGAGTTATACATTGTATTACTCTGTGCAATGCACACTGTTTGGAGCACAAGCCATATCTGAGCGTATGTCTGTGTTCCTGTGTGTGTTTGAGAATAACACTTGAACAGTGATGATCTAGCCATGATGTGATTTACTAGAATAGTCAAAAATAGATTTTGCTCAAGCTGAGAACTCTTACAGGTTCCACAGAATTTCTGTGTGAAACTTTTCTGTTTCAAATATGCTTTCCTTCTACTTCAGCTTAAAACAAACTGCACAGATCCCAAACACTTCATTTTAGGATTTTTCAAATGATTTAAAGAATTTGCTGTTCTACTCACCGGTGCAGAGTTGTCCCTTGGTCCTCTGGATCTGACCATTCTCCCCAGTACTTCTATGCCATCAGAACTAATATTCCCTGCTGCATTAATGGTCTTTTCACTCACTTGCTTGCAGTCAATAATTATTTTGGCTGTAGTCTTGCTGATAACAACATGCAACTAAGCAAAAGAAAAGATGCTTTAAAATACAGAGTAGTGCACAGAGTATATTAAATTACTGGGCAAAAGAGGGACTTTCTGAAATCAGCTCCTAATGTTTGCTCCCAAAACTGAGAGAATAATCCATAGCAGATGACTTAGATAACCTCTAGAGGTCTCTTCCAACCCAAATTATTCTACGATTCTAATCTCTTTAATGAACTCACCTTATTTCTCTGCTTATGGAACATCTGTGTACAAATTGGCACTTTCCATAATTTATTCAGTAAGAAAATAATTTATCCCTTACAAAAGACCCACACAAGGTTCATATATCACCCAGATCCCACAGAACCCTTGATTTATGTGGTCATTAATGATTCCTGGGCTTTGTATGAGCCTGCTACATAGGGTTGGATTTCACCAATATATCCTTTATAGCCACTTGCAAAAGCCAAAAGTAAGCAGTGAGATTTACTCAGTAAATTAGACATTACCACACAGGAAAACCTTTCACAGTGAAGTTGTTACACCAGGAAAAAAAAAAAAAAAAATCAAATCACATGAAATGCAGCACAGAAAAGCAGAATATAGCAACAAAGCTTCTTCCGTCTGCCTTGACTCACGCTGTGCTATCCAGCCCTGATGCAGTAAGGATACACCCAAGCTGCAAGGACAATCCTAACCACAGTCCTGTCACTAGCAAGCTCTCAGTTCAGCAAAGAAACAGCAGTTCTTTCGGGGAGAGACCAGATGAAGAGCAGGCAGAAATGGAGTAGCTGCTCTAAGCTGGTGCACTACGAGGAGATCAGAGCCCAAGGTGCAGGAGAGAACGGCCATGGAGAAGTCCTGTAGCTATTTTGCTCGGAGCTGAGTTGGAACTAAATGACTGAAAAGCAGCTATGCATACGGCCTCTTGTGCCTTTCAAACACATGTATAGCCTGGTTCACCACTCTAAAAGCAGAAAAATACATAAAAGGAGGATTTGCTAAGGGCTTATATATTTCTTCACTTAGACTAAGCTTAAAGAATCAAAATTAGACTCCTGCTCTGACCTACCTTCTCTCTCCCTCCATCAACTAAAAAGGAAACCTAGCAAAGTTCACCTGTGTAAATAGTATCACTCAATCCACAGTCTCTTTTTTGTTTAGGGAAGGTAGAAACATCAGGAATGAAAGCGAGCAACAAAGCCTTCCTCAACAAATTTGTGCTGCAACCTGACCGTTACTTCATCTCCTTTTGGAAAGAATGTTATGAGATCTCTAACAGCCAAGGAAAGTTCAACATGGCATAGCCCTTAAAATATGTTTAAAAACAACAACACCAGTCAAAAAAAAAAGAAAAAGAGGGTAATTATTTCTAGCCGGATTTTTTTTTTTTTTTTCATTTTAGGTGACATTTCCAAGCCAAACTTTCAAAGGAAAGCCCAATTTATTTCTAAATTACTTTTCAAGGCAAGAGTTTTTAATCAAGTCTAAAATACAAGCACAAAGCATGAAACCAAAATTAAACACACCAGCTTCACCACATAAAACAAATCATTTGTTTAATACTAAGTCAGTATTGCAAAGCATTTTAAGATGGTTTGGTAGATGATTTTGAATATGTAAAATGCCTTCCTTTTGTCAGTGGCCCATCACATGCAAGAATATTTCAAAACATAAAAAAGGAATTCCAAAACTTTTATCCAGAGTGTATTTTTCTATTACCATTACTAACCTTATGAAAACTCCCATAAAATAACTTCCTTATTTCAGGACCTTCAAAAGTTACAGTTTGAAAATCTCCTTTGTAGTCATAGTTAAAGAAAGTCAGAGTTTTACCACCATCTGTGTGAGAATTAAAAAGAAGTGTTCAGTGTAAGAGGAGTAAAAGATCCAATATATTATTTGACAGGGTCAATTTTGTTAACAAAGAAGATCAAAGATGTTGGCTTTCTTTTCCAAGACAAGTTATTAAAAGAAATGTAAAAAGAGTTGTGTAGAACTGTAAAAAAAAAAAAAATCATTTTGTTCAACATTTTGAAATTTGGTTATGAATGAAAATTCATTCTGTGTGGAAAAAAAGATGTCCACGTTAGAAACACCAGGTGACGTTTGAGGCCAGTTCACCATTTTGCTTCAAATTTAGAAATAAACATAATCCAAAACTTCTTCACAGTACTTGAACAATCCCAGCCCAAACGCCCCTAGCTTAAGAGAAAGACCAGAAGCTCAGTACTGTGATCCAGTGATACCCATCTAAACTGCTGTGAGTCCTACATGACTGCAAAGCTATTTCTTAATTTTCTAGTTAAATCTGAATTGGGTTGTTTGCTGAATATAATTCTAATCTTAGCATTCCCAGATGGCATGATATAGTGTCTTTCACGAACACACCTTCTTCCCTTCATACACCCATGCTGCACCTGATTGTAAGCTGTCAGACTTGTCAAATTATTGGCTTGCAATCAAATGTCAATAAAGCATGCTCATATGTGATCTACTGGCCCAAAAGTAACACAGAAAACCTCAAAAAACCTCAAACACGGAAATGGTCTTTCCTAGTTTGAGAGGAAGTATGGGCCAATAGTTGGGAGCCCACCTCATGCTTGCCTACCCAATCCCACTCTCCCACCCTCTCCCTGCGGGCCTTGGGCAAGAACTGAGGCACAGATCCTCAAGCTATAGAAGCCTTATCCTCAAGCCTTAGTCCCACCTACTTCAGGGCAACATATCTAAAAATATTTAGGAAAGATGGAAAAAACAGTACTAATATATCTTTTTTTTTTTTTTTTTTTAAGAAAAATTGGCAGCTATAAAGAACAGCTATCATAATATCTATGTCTTTTCAACAGTAAATATTGAAATGTTCCAAATTACAATTCCCATTTTACAGCTGTGGAAACCAAACCATGTAGAAAAGAGAGTCATCAAGAGTTCATGTCTCTAGCTCTAAGTCTGCTATCCAGCAGGCTGCATTGCCTCTACATATATCCTGTTCTCAGTCCCACTGGCATATAACAAGACAGACACTATTCGAACCAGATCCAGAGCAGTGGAAATTTTATAAGCAAATGAATAGGAATCAGAGTTCAGTTATATCAGTTTACATTTAGTAGAACTCTTTGGATTTCAGTATTATTACTCCCAATTTACAGCAGTGTGCTCAAAATTTGACTCTAACTCCAAATTAATCTCAAGTAAATTTAATGTTTAAAAAAATCCATTAGAGACCATCACCTTCAAGATTCAGGTAGTTATTCTAGTAACATATTAAAACACTAGCAATAATGAATCTGGCCACAGAACGAATCAATCATACACTTAAAAGAAAAAAATCATGGATAAGGCACAAAATACTTACTATCTAAAATAACTCCAACCAGTGGTTCATATTCTTCATTCAAAATCTCCCAAAGAGCAAATGGCTCCTCAGGTGTGTCAGGAAGTATACGAAAGAGAAAAGTAATGGTGTAATCAGAAGGGAGGCCTTCGGGATGCAAATACCTGCAAGAGAAGCAATGTTTTATAAACATTGAAGCAAGCCTTAAATCACCAATGCTCACTAGAAGTGTTTTCTATTATTCCATATTTGTCTTTGGACTCAAAGGTGAGAAGCCACATGAATAAGTGTAAGCAGAACCTAAGCTCTGATAGATATCAAGAGAACACTCGTGGAGAATGGAAGAGTGTTCTTTTCTTTTGAAATTTACAAAATTGGCCTTAATTTTTTTTTAATTTAAAATTTGAAGATCAAATCTGAATTCAGTTTGAAGTAAAGCTGAAATGAATACATGAATTAAAAAAAAAAAAAGTATCCACTTGCAAGACCTCCATTTTTGTCTGGTTTAACGGACAACAAGAATAAAAGTTATTTGGAAGATGAATGACAACAGAAGTGTCCTTTGTTGTTAAGCCATCGCTAATAGATAGAAACCAATCAGGAATAGCAGAGACTGTTACAGGAAGCTTTATAAATTATAGGGAATGTAATTTATACTTTTCAAAGCCAACACGTAACAAAATGCAGTGAAAACAGACTGTGCATATGGAAACACAATCTGGTCTCCTAGAATTTTTGCAAAGGGATAGGAAGTTTATGATATAAGAGAAGTATGTTATTTGATTTCATTTCCTGAAGTTTGGATTTGTTATTTAGTACTTACAATTTAATTTAAGCTTTGGTTAACAAATCCCAAGGTGGGACATATGGACAAAGAAATGTCTGAAATTACTGCCTGTATTTTGAAAATGTTAATTACTCTGATTACTTAAAATCGTAGAAGAGGGGTCTAAAGGAAGCTTGAAGAGGTTATTTTATCTGTTTCTTGTCCCAAAGCATGAGCCATTCTATCCAAAATATTTCTTATAAGATGCATAGATATGAATCATATTGGCAAGAGAGTTAAATGTGCTCTATGATTAATATAATCCCCACTGTGGCCTGTGGATGACCAAAGATGACACTACACTGCACATTTCCCAGGGAGAAAGCAGAGATGGAACTGAATAGGTAAAAGGACAAAGCCTTGCAGTACACCATTATAAAAAAGAGCAATGGAAGGAGAATTCAATAAGCAGGGTGGGGAAAACACAGGGTCTGGGCACGCAGAGCTCAAAAAGGAGAATAACATTAATGATGTTCAGCGCACAGACAAGATGAGAAACAAAATGGTGTTTTTCAGACATACCTGTAGATCATCAAGAGAAAGGTATTCTCTGAACCATGAAAAGGACTGAAAGCTTAATGAAGCAGTCAGTAAGCTTGTGCTGAGATGGTAGCTAGAGAAGACCATATAAATGCAGCAGATCCAATTAGAAAGATACAGAAAGGGAAACAGAGAAGTGAGAAATGCTAATCCCTGTAAATTCTCTTTCCTCTAACCCCAGAAGGAATCCAAACACGGAGAAGCCATCAATATGACACAGAAGCTCCAAGAAGCTGTTCCAGCTGGAACATAACAGGGTAATCACGCAAAAAGACTAAGAAGGCATCTAAAATAAACTTTAAAAGCCATTTCCCACTGTTGTTCGTTCTGTCAGCTAAAGTCTAGTTTTTATCAACTCCTCCCATGTTTAATCCAGAATGGCTACTGTTTTTTCTGGTACCACTTAACAAGAAGTGGGGGACTGGACCGGAGGAACCAAGCACAACACACATGCTCCTCAGAGAAGAAATAGGCAGTTTCCCATCACTTTATTTCTGAGGAAGGGTCTGTAAAAGTTCTATGGGAGGATTCTTCATCGCCTCCTTCCTATCTCTCCCAGGACACAGTCCCAGTTTCTGAACTATGTCCCGGCTCCCAGGGAGGTGCTGGAAGGTATTCGCACAGACTCATTTTAGCATAGGGAGGATAATTTTCCTCTATAATCAATGGATGGACATAGACCTATGCAGAAAGTGACTGAGGACACCTAAATCAGGTTCCCAATCTCTCTCACACTTCAAAGATGCTCCTTCCTCTTCCACTCACTATAGGGAAAATGCAGGTAGATAAGCCTTACTGGTCTAACGTCAGCCTCCGTAAACAACTTCAACTGATGTTCTTCTTCAAAATTGGCAATTCTACGCTCTATGATATCTCATCCTGTTGTACAGAGGCACCTTTCACCACCTACTAAGTACTGGAATCTGCTGCAACATATGCCTATACAAAATTGCTCGGTACCAAACTGGCACAAGCCTGAAAGTGGCTCATATTGGAAACCCAAAATAGCAGGTGGGCTTACCTGCTATTACCCCTGCTATTTTTGAATGAAACTGGTTGAGGAGCCAACAACACTTTTTCTATCCATTAGCATAACACAGATAAACTAATCTCTCTGCTCTTCTGAGATGAAAATGCTGACACCTTAAATGAATAATCACCTGCACAGAACAATTATCTTAGGAAAATTTATATGTTAATACGTACTTTGTAGGCTGGGATACGAGAGCATCCTTGTGCAGTCTGTAACAGGGGTAAACATTAAATGTACCAGGTTCCATTGAAACCCCTTCCACAGCTGAAAACTCCTTTTCGACCAAACCAAACATTTCCATCATTTTAAATCCTGGAAGGCATCAAAATAAACATTCTATTAATTTCAATTAAATTAATACTGCATTATAGGAAAGAAGAAAAGGAAGACAAAGTCAGTCACGTCAAAGAGTTTCATATCACCATCTGTTTACCAGCTGTTAATCTAAAAGGGGAATACATATGCAATTTATTGCCTAATATAGTGAAAATCAGGTAATGAAAATGATTCCATAAATCAGAAACAAAAATGAACAATAAATACCGTACCTGCAAAATTGTTGCCATCTTTAAATACCAATGGGCAAGCTGGAAAAGAATGAAAGATATATTTAAGGTTGTTAGAGTGTCCCACAGGGTCAGAACAATGGTCCATGCAGCTCAGTGCTCTATCCCCAACAGTGAACCTGCCTTCAAAACCTCTTGTGGCAACAAATACACTGCCCGCTCAGTAAAAAAAGGACTTCTTTTATTGTGTTTCAGTCAAGCACTCCCTAGATCTATATTTGTTAGGTTTAATGAATGATACCTTTGCATTCACCCTATCTACCTCCTCCATGAATCTGTAAACCTCAATCATATCCTCTTTCAGTTTTCTGTCTCCAAAGTGAAGAGTCCCAGCCTTTTAAGTGTCTCCTCATGAGGCAGCAGCTTCTCCAATCCCAACTCAACTCTAGTTCCAGCTCAATCACTTTAGCTTCTCTTCTGCGTACCTTTTCAAACTCCACAATGGCCTTCATGAGAGACAGAGACCAGGATTGCACACAGTCCTTAAGATGGGTGTACACATTTTAAAAAGCTGTAAGCCTGCTTTTTATTTCTTTTCTGGCATGAAAGCAAGCTATAATACTAAGCAATACTAATCTCTTTCAGGGAAGGTGCCCTGGGGAAACAATAAGCCTAGATGCAGGGTGGCAAATATGGCACTCCAGAGCACTCATAATAGGAGGTCACTTTTGAAATACAAGCCTGAATGACCAGTAAATATTACTGTTCAGTATTCTCAACTTTCAAAGTTCTCTCTACCATTGTAACTAGTGTCTAAGGTCAAAAAAAAAAAAAAAAAAGAACTGACAGGACACAAGCAACTTTCTTATGTTCCCCAGCTCTGATAACTCACAGTCCCATGCACAAATACTCTATACAATCACAAGTGATTCACTTGTGCCTACTTCCTGGCCTATCAGGAAACGTATTGAGGGCATACACCTAGAAGTGTGTGGATCATTGATCTTTAACCATTAGGTGTTGTTGCACAGTCTTTCCTTTCCATTTCTGGACAACCTCTTCTGGATTTATAGCAAACAACCATTAATGATTTTGAAGTACAGCACCTTCATCTCCTTAGTTCTTCATGGAAATAAGATTAGAGTTATAATATCTGCCTTAAATTACAGCAAAAAGATCCTTTTACAGGTATTCATTTTAACAGAAAATTAATATTCATGAAAAAAAAACATATTTAGCACTTATTTTGGAAGCAAGTATAAGTCAAAATGACTAACTTGCTGATGCAGTTTCACAGACAAAAGTGATCAGCTCATCTTCAATCTTTGTAAAGGCATCAAAGTCATCCACAAAGAAGACATGTCTTTCACTGGGCTTGCTGCCAATATTAACTAACTCTGAATAGTCAGCATCAGCAACTCCAATAGCAAAAAAGCTGAAACCTGTAAAAGAAAAAAGAGCACTCTTGTGAGTCATTCTTCTGAAGAGTGGAAACATGAACACAACAACTGTATTTGCACTGGCTCCTTTCCTGATCAAATACAAAGGTGGAAATTTTATTATTTTCCTCTAGCACATGAAAATTCATTCATATAGCCTAAAATAAAGGCAATACAGTCTCTGTGAGATTTCTAAAATTTTTCTTTTGGCTGTTTGAATGCTTAAGCCATTAAGTTAGTGCTTAACTGTTTTCTTGGAGACAGCTAAGATTATTCAGTTGTTGAAAGTCAACGTGTGTTTAAATGCTTTTCTGAATTAACGCTGTACTTATATTACACACAAAAATTCCCATGTATAAAATATAACATAAATATAAAGCACAGAAATTAATTTCGGGTAGTTTTTTTCTTCTTTTTTTAATTACAGATTTTGTTCTATGTCATGCATTAATCAGAGTTTTCAAGCTACTGCTTCTCATGTCATTAGCAATTAAACTCCACTGGTTTAATCTGCTCAATATGTTCCACATGAATATAATTTGAAACCTGAGTCTGATTTAAAAAATTTAAATGAAATGGGAATCATATCCTATATACTGAAGAACAGCAAATTAACAGAAAGTTCTTCAACATTTTCCTTTCCATAAAAGATAAAGAAATGATCTGTCTACATCAGGTTGAATACTGGCAATGGACATACTCTTCCTGTATGTCCATCATCATACTGCTCAGTCCCAAACTTACTCTTAGTCAAGCAGTCTTTTCTTTAAATTTGAAAGAGGCCCAAGGGACATTCTTAACATTTATTTATCACCTTCTGTAGAGCTTTTAGCACAACAAAACTATGATTAGCATATTGTAACAGCACCTCCATGCCCCATCCAAGATCAGCATCTCTTCATGCTAGTCTCCATCACACACAGTATCTCCTAGAGTAGGTAGTCAGTACCTACTCCAAAGTATCTGCAGCCTAAGCAAAMAACATGCACAAAAGGAAATGGAAGACTGGAAGTCATTTTCCAAGGTCACATATCCCAGTCAGCAACTGAATACCCATCACATGCCCTCTCCTTTCAAGGACACTGCCCCTCTAATATGTAATGAGGTATCTGCAAGACTTTTCTGAGAGCTGAACATTTTTGTTCAGCTTACACAGAGACTCTAATCTGGTCACAAAGTTGGGATTTGTTTTCTTGATTGCCATTTCAAACAAGTGATATGTGCTCTGTTATTTTGTGGTATGATTTTATTTACAAAGGCACAGCACTCAGTTTCTAGTAATTATACAGGCAGACAACCAAGGTCAGTGATTGCATTGAGTTTCAGGAGCCAATAATATATGTTGATAACTTCATAGCTGCCAAAGTCTAAAGGCAAATAAAAAAGTACAAATGTATTTTTTCTTCTTTTTCTTCCATCCTTTAGTTCCATTCTGTGCGGCACCTTGTGTACTTGGGGTTTTGATACAAACCTCACTAACAGATATTTCTACATAACTGACCTAATTCTCATGCTTAGAAATGCAGCATTGTGTGATAGTTTAAAGCACTAAAAGAGTCATTAAAAATATATATATATCCTAAAGGTAATTAGTGTAGGACAAGCAGCAGCTCAGAAACAGTAAAAGAACACACAGAAGAATCTTCAAAAGAGTTCTTGTATAGAGAACAAAATAGTTCAATTTTCTGGTAATCGTGAAAGTATACTTCACAGCTCACAGTGCATATTCTCAGGATCATGTCTTCTAAATACTTCCTCATGTGAGCAATCCCATTGAGTGCTACATGGTTCTGGAACTGCCTCCAAAATGAGCAACCGTAATGTTAGTTACAAAAAATATCTAGAAACTAACCATACCCTACTGATATTCTGAGTTTCTCAGCATTTGCTATCTGCTTTATTTAAACTTGGAAATCCTTCTGGAGCCTTATCTCGTCCAAACTTAGGCAAATATGATTAATGAGGAAAAGGAAAATGTGAATAGTTCTTAAAACTACTTTTTACCATCTAGTTGCATCTCTCTGGAGACTTTGTTCACATCGTCCTGTGATCGCCCATCAGTAATGACCACCAATACCTTGGGAATGCCCCTTCTCATGCCTGCCTCACCAGTAAACAAGACTTCTCTTGCATGCTTAATGGCTTTGCCTGAAACAGAAAAAATTGACAACATACTTTGAAATAAATCCAATTTCTATTGGCTTCTCATATCATATGTTAGATACCAATAAAAGCAGATATCTCCATATAATCTGTCTCAAAATTGCCTACCCAGAGGTATGATTAGATGCATGAATAATTATCAAGAGGCTGAAGAATGCTGAGCACCTAGCTATGAATGTATGTCAGGTGCTCAGCAGTATGTAAGTTAAGGCATTCTGCAGTTGTTAAAATAAAGATTTAGAAATTTGATTTTGATCCTAGCCTTTGAAAATCTGATAGCTTCAGTCATCAGTTTCTTCAATCCAGAAGGTGAAGTTCAAGAACATGACACATTTGAGAAAGGGTATTCTGTGCAAGTTAGAGATAACAAAATCTTCCCCTACTGGCTTGCAGGGCACAGACAAGGTAACAACTGAAATGTGCCATTGTAGCATTTTCTGGAGTAAATGGAAAATGTGTCATTCTGACCCTATTGAGACTTGATGCAATGCAACAGCTGCAAGAAATTTCTGTGCAGTCTGAGAGTAATAAAACATATGGTTCCAACTAAGACAGATTTTAACCCTTTCAGTAGTCATCTTTAATTTCTTCACATCAGAGAGCTATCCTAAGGGGCTAATTAGAATATAACTATATTCAGTTAACAGACCTCTTCCCTCAGCCCCAAGTCCTAAACATACCACTGAGGTTTAACTGTCCTGGCTTATAACCAAACAGACCCTCCACTCTGTCCACTGTTTTCCTACATGCTCTCCAATCTCCCTCCCACCTTCTCTCCCCTCTCACTTTTCCACTTGCCAAGCTGATTTCTTATTACTCCCCATCTCACCTTCTCCAGTTCCCAGAGACAGTCAGTTCTGCCCAACTCCCTCTCTCCCTCCCTCCACTGATCCTTGACCTCACTGTTGGTTAAAGACCCAGAAGCAGGGGGTGAAAGCTGTGAACCGCAGATTCCAAAGACTTTCTGCCTGGGAATACAATACACTTCAGAGCCCAACCTTTCATCTCCAGTGGGGAGATACCGTATCATCACTGCTTTTGCACTGACATCCTAAACCACTTAGCAAATGGAAAAGAAATGCTGCAGAGAGAGCAGGAGGGAGAAAGTGTGCATCACAATCATGACCTTTCTCACCTGTTTTTGTATTTCCTCCTTTGTAAGCTATTTGCTGAATAGCCTCAAGAAGAGTCTCTTTTGTTTTGTATGCATTCAATTTAAATTCTGTCCTGGGATCATCACTGAATTGGATTATCGCCACCTGCACACATAGAAGATAYGGTCATTATTAAAGCACCACCCAATGTATAAGCAAAGAGTAAGTGAATCAGCACATTTAAAACAAGAATTTATTTTGTGACTCTGCTTCATTCTTAAATTGAAGCCAGAATATTTTTTCCTTTTTAAAAAGCTTTCACTAAATAAAGATTAATTTTACTCTCTGCAGCTTTGGCAACCACTTACTGCATTCTGATTTCATTTTGCAGCAAACAGGATGAGAAAAGTAACACCYATCTTGGCAAAAGCACGCTCTATCCAGCCCAAAAGCATAATCCTAGTTACAGTTACTCACACACAGAACTGCAGGAACTTTATTCAGTCTCCATCAATGAATAGTTACACATGAGTAACCTACAGTTAAGGAGCAATACTGAAGCAAGTAATAGAAATATCTTAAGACCATATTCCAAGACATTGCCTCTCCCAAATATGCTGCTACACGAGTCCAGACTGTCTATTACAATAGGACATACTAAGTCCCTACAATTCACAAAAGATGTATTAAACTTCATATTCCATAAGTGGTGTCCCTGATTTGAAAGGGGACATGCACATTTTCCTCATAAGCATATTCACATGCTTAAATTAAGCATGAGCGTACACGAGGTTTCTGAAGCACCATGGACTACATTCTGGAAAATAGCCAGACTACAAGACACAGCAAAAACTGAACTTTCTTCAGGCTTTGCAAAAATTAAAAATCATTTTCAGTGCTATCCCAACCTGCATATTAAACAGGTAACACTTAAAACAGTAAGACATTTGCAAATAGTCTTTTCTGGAGCAGATTCAAACATCTTTCTCTACAAGCTATACAAATACATCAATAGAATAATCACTGTAGATACTATGCTTTATTTCAAAATTTTGTATCCATATGATTTTAAATAAATGAACCTTTAATTTTCCTTACCAAAGCCATTTCTATCTTATTTAGAAATAAATAACCACAATGAGTACTAAAACCAAAAACATTAACACAACCTATATCTCATTAGAAATATTTAGGGGAGACTAAGCTGATTTTTAGCCTTCGCACTGTTAGCAAAATTCATGTTATGAATTTCACCATATGGTGTATATATTAAAAATAAATAAACAAATAAAACCCTGCTGTCACAAAATAGTTTATATTTTCAAAAGACCTGTGAAAGGATGCCAAATACTTTGATTCATTTCACTCCTGGTGCTTGTGTAAAATGCCCTGACAAGTGCACGTTCTCTCCCTCTCTCTACAAGTTGATTACCTGAGTTCCATCAGGACCAATCTTATCCAAAGCTCCAACAGTGCTATACAGGAAGCTAATTATTTTATTGAAATTGTCATCTCCAATGCTCCATGACCCATCCACCAAGAACGCTAGGTCAGCTTTGGCTGCTTTGCACACTGAGAAAGAACAACAAGTATTTGGGAATCACAGCAATGCCTTAACTCCTCACAAAACCTAATAAATCACTTAAGAAAACATAACTGTCACAAAAAGACTTTTTTTTTCTTTTTTAAAGTTAATTAATTGCTAATACTAAATAAGGCTTTAGACTAGCAAATGGACCTGCTGGCATTGATTTCAGTGCAGGTGTATAACCAGCTGAGCTCTGCAAGGGGTGAATGGTCTGCACTGGCAGATTCTATCACAGGCCACAGCTTAAGGCCTTAAGAGTTCTTTAAAAACAGGCTAAACATTTTTCTTTTTATTTAGGTTGTTAAATAAAGTCACACACTCACTTACACAGTCCCAGAGCCCAAAAGGAATCCCAAGATGAGCTGTGGAGCTTCACTATAGAAACGAGTCCATCCAAAAAGTTACACTAAGATCTGTAATGCCTAATGTTTGCCCCCTTAATTTTGTAATTTAGAAGCAACTGAAGTTTCCCCCATCTCATCTTATTCCACATGCTTCTATGCAAAATGGCCTATAGAGCTGTGCTCCTGCTCACAGAATTTGCTCATTACAGCAAGGAATCTCCAATGCACTACAGAATCCAAATGTACTGCTTGGGGTCAGAAACAAAGAGGCTCAAAGGAAGGTTAGTTTCTGAACATGTTTCGTCTTGAAGAGAAAYGTTCATCAAAATCCAGAGGATGGGACACGAAGATATATACTTGTATTTCTGGTTTTCTGCTCATTACTCTTCTTTGGATTAAAAAAAGCATTTGCTGCTATGCAGATCTAAAACACACACACAAGGTCTTTTTTTGTACTTATGGATTAAATCTTCCATCACTGTAAGTCCGTTTAGTACACCAACTTTAAGCTGAAGGATTTGGCCTTCAGTCTCCAACAACAACGCTCTCCTCACAGAAATATTTGAGACCCTATATGAAACACTACATGTTGAAATGATAAATAGAAGTCTACATTTAAAGAGGAGAGGATGAACATGCCAGTGCTTTTCTCATTACCTAAAGTAGACATATTTTTAAAAATCATGCTGTTTTAGAAGTTTAATTTCCCCTATGATATCTGCTTCATTGCAAAATATGTATGGTTTAGGAGCTCTGGAAGAAGAAAATCCAYGGACATTAATACTCCTTTCTGCAAATTTCAATAGAATAGTGGATGGCAGATTCTTGCCTCATTACATTTAACTAGCTGCCTTAATAGTATAGTTGTAGCAAATGAGTTTTGAAATCTGACCCTTACATATCTAAAATAGTATCGGAAGCAGAAAGCCATTGCATCAACACCCTAAAATTACTCTAAACCCACACATGCAGCACTTACCCTCTTTCGCAGGAGGGATTGTAGGTGGTGGAGGTGTTGTTGAAGGAGAAGTTGGAGGCTGAGTTGGAAACGGTACTGGCGAATACAAGGAAGGAATATCAGAAAATGCTTAAAGAAAAGCCCAGTATATTTTAACTACATAAGACACAGCATTTTCTATTCACCTCTACCTTTTTGGATTCATTTCTAACAAACTAGTTAGGCAATTTAAAAGGTAGGTGAATGTGTGCATGTAATGTCCTCTTCTACTGACCACCTGAAAAAGGATATCACTGTTACAAAACAAATAACGGCTGCATTTCTGAAAGTGATGTGAATGACACAATGTGTTACAGAGCTACAACAGGAACTGCCCCTTTTCTCAGTTTCCCCAGCACAGCAGACCCTGCAGCAGCCCCTTCCTTTAATGAAGGATGAAGAAAATGAAAATGAAGATTTTTCTGAGTTCAGTAGAAGACCTTATCATCTTTTCCAGCTGAAACGAGGTTCCTAGCATAACTCCACAGGACTGTGGGTCTGTTGTCTGATGCCCATGACTTTTACTAAGGCTGCTATACAGAGTTTCTAAAACTGGTTCCTCACCCTTCACATAAAGATTAGCTTTGGAATGACAACCTCCCAGAAACCTAGCTGAATAAATACATGATCACTGATTGACAACTTTGCTGAATATAAGAGCTTTGTTCAGTGCATTTCAACACAGTTTTGGCTGAACTCTCAAAGATAACATGCACATGCTTGATTTCCACATCTATAGCTCAGGAACAGTTCCCACTTCTGTCCAACAACATTTTTTCCAAATTTTTCAATGCAATTAACATAAGAAACAACAGGTGATGTAACTAAACATTGTTCCTTCAAGTAAGACTGAACTTGGTCTTGGTGAACTTGGTGTTTGTTATAATATACAAGTTACAGTTATAGTTAGACAATGGATAGAGTTAGATACAACCAGCTTGGGAAAGACACCTATCTTGGGGAAAGACCAGTGCCATTCAACACAAGACTCATCTCCACATCCAAGTTCCCTCCCTTTGAAACCAATAGTTTTTCCATGGGCTTCAACAAAGCAAAGGGCCAAGACTCCAAAACACCTACAAAGTAACTAATGCCTGGGGACCTCCACAGACCCAGAAAGGTCAGGAGCTTCCATTTAGAAGGTGCCACAACTGCAGTAAGGTAACTCGAAAGGCAGTTCTCAGCACCAGAGAGGTACAGGCCAGTCTGAACAGTTCATTTTTCTGATGTGATACAGTAACTCTTCTACATGATAAACCATCTTCCTCAAATCAACTTAAGGCCTGTGACTGCTATCTCCTTAAAGGGGGAATGCGCAGGCCAGGGTAGGTACTTCTCTTAACTTCCCTAACTGCCGAGCGCAGGGAACACATTTCGCCAAAAGCAGCAGAATTTTGGCCTGTTCCTCACTGCCCTGAGAGTGAAGATGACAATGAGGGTTGGAAAAATGAGAAGTGGGAGTCATGCATCTGTGCAATTGTTTCTTACGTGAAACCATAGATATGGGAGGGTCAACTTGAAGGGGAAAAATGATAAAAATGTGTACCCTGAGAGAAGGGTAAGAGCACCATGGTGTATAGTAACATAGTATGAGAAGAAGCGTATCAGCTGGGTTGAAAGTGGGCTAGAAGAAAGGAAGAACGATATTAAAATGTTTTATTTCATTCTGCCCATTCTGTATTTTGTTTCACAGTATTTGAACCCATGAAAGCAAGATCCTGCCTTCATACATGTCTGTCATGTTTTTCTGCATGCTTTGTGTACCTGAAAATTAAACAAGATACTTTTTTTAAAAAAAGTACATCAGTAAATTGCGTATCAAAGTCCCATTTAACTTTAAATTACTCAGACACTGGTTAAAATTTTACTAAAGGACAAGAGTTGCAGGATACAAAATTTTCTGTTTCTCTGTTTGGTTCATTTCTTTACCTTTGTTTTTTTTCTTCTCACAGAGTCACAGATTTTAAGAAAATCTCCTAATGGAACTTTTTATTAAGGGAGGTAACTCATACTCCCTCTTTCATTCTCATTAAGAAGCCCAACACAGTTGTTGAATGTGAATACTGACTTCACAAGTAATACACAGCAATTGTGTAAGAATCAGCTGGAAGAAGCAGCCTTTTGTGCACTTCTGCGGAGGAGTCACAATGCAGCTGAAAAATTAAAAACTCAGCTAAAGGAAACTCCATAGTAATAGCATATTTGCAGTCAAGGGCAAGAAACAAGAAGCAATAGAACATTATCATTGTTGGCTGAACTCTGATCAATTTTACTTACATGTTGTTTCCATGATGCTCACAGCAGGGCCCTCTACCTCCTGAAGCTGTGTATGAACACTGATTTTATATTCAGTGTCAGGCATTAGCTCAAAGAAACAATGTCTAGGCACCCCTCCACCAAGATTTACCTCTTGCTTTTTCCCATCTGAAATCACACAAGAAACCATTAAAACACATTTTCCTATCCTGTTTTATTGGATGGTGTAACATAAGTCTGAAATTAGAAGGGACATAACAGCAGATGAATGGCAAGTGGTAGACATAAATTAATAAACCACAAGATGACTTCTGGAAATTCGCCTCTGTGCAGAGGCTTCTGCAACATTTCAGCCTTCATATTAAGTAGGAGCTGAGGGATGTGTCATTTGCAGAAAAAAAAAAAAAAAAGATGTATTTCATCCCATGCATTGAAGTTAATAAAAACACTAATGCAGTCATCAATGGGCTTTGGATCTGGTCCTAAATTATCAGTGTCTAATGAGGACTTGTTGCATTTTGTAATTCTGCTGAAGTCTTTGTCTAGGCCTCTGGTTCTCAGAGTCTGTAATGTGCTTAGTAATTGCAGGCCGAACTGAATTAAACAGTGAGTTCCAGCTTCCACTAGTAACCACTTAACATGGTGGTTAAGGAATAGCATTTATAGTGTTCTGAAATTAATTCAGTTAAATTCTCAACTGCAAAACATGTCTACAATTGAAAAAGTGTGAACACTGGAAATAGCACAATGCACACTTTAATAATAAGAGGAAAACCTTCAGCACAATTCATAATCTGTAGCAGAAGGAAGCATTATAGTGAAACACAAGCAATTGATCTCACATTCTACAGAGGATATATAAAAATGCCAAACGGTCATTCACTGCCAAGGAGAAAACATCTGACRCTTATCAGAAGAAGCTGCATTAGTATAAAAATAATTGATCACTGCCTGAATGGGACAAATCTGATAATCACAACTCTTCATGATAGGTGTTAATAAGAAGCAAATGTTCACACTTTTGTTCATTCTATTAATATTTGGGCTTTCTTGGCTCAGTTAAAACAATTCTGGCAGTTCTCTATGATAAGGAACACTGTACCAAGAAAGCAGAATATTGGCTGGCTCCTAAATGAGAAGAAAATCAGTGCTGCCTTGTGTCAGCAAAGATCTGTGCTTTCTGCACTTGTCTGTAGACCAGGCCTTCAAATAAACCATATCACCATTCATTTGCCATACCACAAAAAAGATCATAATTTTTTGCAGTCAAATTAGCACTACTTTTCATGAGAGCTTTGATAGATCTCGTTAGAACCTATTAATTAAACTTCTCACAAGTTATCCAAGTGTCTAATTTGTCACCATTAAAAAACTCATTCACGTCTACTGGGGATAAGAGAATTAGTCTACATAAATAGTGACTTTCTCCACAACCTCTTCTGGCTACACTGAGACCGACAGCGAGTGATAAGAGGTTATAATTCACTTTCTATACAGTCTGAGCTGAAAGGGTCAAGACACCATGTGTTGCCACATAAAAATATCTCATGCTTATCCAGATGAGTAGCATTACTACAAATTAACCATCAACTGAATGAGAACAGACAAAACTGGACCCTGTCCTAACTCTGAACATGGTCTGCATTCAATCAGAGCTTTCCCCACCTTTCTAYCCTCAAGTCCATCCTAACCCTACAAGACTAAAATCTACAGAGTGATCATTGATGCTTTATTTAAAATCTTGGATGTATTCAGTTCATCCTTTATCCATCTTCTGTCCCTCACACCAGTGACAAGCTCAGGTAATCACCTATCTTTTACTGACAGATAGAACTCCCTCCCATCAACAGGACAAGTTATCGACATCTATTTGATCTAAAATGACAGGAATGCTACTTCCATTCCTGAAACTTTTAACGTGTAGAGTCTTTCAGGAGCCAGTCTACAGGTCTGACCTCATGCAATTTCTTAATTCATACAATTCAATTCTCTGGGTACAGCAGCTGTAGCCTAACCCCGTACAGCAGGGTGCATATCGAATGATTTAGTAACTTACCCACAAGCGATTCTATAACTACTCTATATGCAGTAGCATGTCTGTGAAGCTGCCACTGAGCACAGAGACTAGTCATGAGGACTTGGTACGCATCCAGATTTGTCACGCCCAAGTACACTGAAAATTAATTATAAAAAAAAAATTAGTAGATTTACTCCTCTAATACGACATACAAGAGAAAGTGACAGAAGAACTACAGTGAAACACTTGTGTCAACTCATTTATAACAAATAATTTCAACAGCTGCTTCCAAAAATGCTGTCAAGAAAATCCAAAAAAGGAAGAAGAAAAAAATGTATGTATAAATACACACACACACACATATATATATATATATATATATATATGAATCTTTTGTTCAAAGGTTTGGAACTAACTCAGTTTAGTTAAGATCAACTAATGAACACTGCTAAAATTCAATTAATATAAAAATATCATTATAACAACAATATTTCTGTAAAAGATTAATTTAAAACTAAGGCTTAGATGTATAACACCTAATTCAAATTATATACATGGAGCTAGGAAAAAAAAAAAAAAGAGTAAACAGATTTCCATTAAGGAGATTTATATCTACTATTAGGCAAATATGCTTGAATGCTAAACAGTAACATCTGCTTTATAATGCATCTCATGCTAATGTCCAGCAGGATATTTTAAAGCCTGAGGCAGTCTGATAAAAAAAGAGACTTTTATTTCAGCAGGCAATTAGCACACAACAGAGAAAGACTTCCATGTGAAAATTCACTCAGGGAGCTGCACAAAGCTGAAGTTACAGCGCAAAACAGCCTGTAGAGATGTGAACAGCATGAAATCATTCTTACAGGTTTTGGCTACGCCTGTTAGGGCATCACTGAAGCCTGTTGAGTATGAAGCAAATACTTTAACATTGTACTCTGTTCCACTGAAGAGATTTAGAACGAGAATAGTGTTAATATCATCCCCTACAAAGGTCTCCAATGCGGGCCCAGGGACTGCAAAAAAAAAAAAAAAAAAATTAGAAAAATCATTTGCTCATCCACTGATCTGCAGGTAATAAAAACAAATCTTTAGGCTTATCCAAAATTACATGCACTCCTAAAGTTTCTGCCTCATTGTTGTTTACCATACACAAAAACAAAGACACTCTACTTTTACTCAGAACAGTGCACAGTCCTTGTATGGAAAGATGCCACAACACACTTGGGAAATTCAGCAGCAGGATTCATTAGGGCTAGACACTGGCATCTGTTAAGACTCTTTTGTTCTGCTTCAGTGACTTACTACTGCCCTAAATAGGCAGCCAAAATCTCCTTAGTTTGATGGTGTGCCAGGACCAACAGGGGACAGCAGATGCCAGCCAGCAACACAGTCCCTAAGGGGTTCTTATACAACAGCTTCATTTAATACTGTACAAAAATGATAATGAAAACAGAAAAGAACAAAACTATCCCCAAATCAGAACTGCAAACAGCTCCTTTGCCATGTTTCTCTTAGCTGTTCTGGATACGCTTGAGAAACCAGACAGCATTGTCTTCAGACAACATTTTAGTCCCTTAATGGTAACACATTCTTATTTCACTCTCAGGAGAGGACAACAGTTTTATAAAGAAATCTGAATGAGAGCGGGTGGCTTGTCTACCAGCAACATGCAGGCAGGCGTAGGATGCAGCACAGACAGACAGGGCAACGAGTACAATGGCAAGTATTTGGGAGGAGTAGGGTGAGAGACGTGAAAGTCAAAGCAACTAAAGCTTTGTTTGCATTGTGAGGAGAAGGAAGCTGAAGGATAGGAGAACCAGAGGCCAGAGGTACAGGAAGGGGGGAAAGGTAGTCACTGGAATAAATGGAAGAAATCAAGGTAAAATGACATAAAAGGACAGACTGAGAGTTGGGTTTGATCAACCTCAAGAAGGGAATGCTATGGGGGATTCTTACTGCTGTCTACAATTACCTAATGGGAGGGTGTAGAGAAGATAGAGTTAGACCTTCCTCTGAGGCAAACAAAAAGATGACAAGAGGAAATGGACAAAACCTCCAACACAGGAAATTTCAATTAGATATTAGGAAAAATAATTTCACAGTGAGGGTAGTCAAACATTGGAACAGATGCCTGGTGATTGGACAGGTTTTAAAATCTCCATCCTTGGAGATATTACAAACTCAACTGGATGAGGTCTGGTGGAACCTGTTCTAAGTTGGCCCTTTTTTGACCGGGGAATTGGACCAGATGATCTCCAGAAGTCCCTTCCAACCTATGTCATTCAGTGATTCTATGAAGCTTTTATACTCAAAAACTGAGACATCTAAGTTAATAGCACTTTAAAGCTCTGTGAACAACGTTGAAAATTGTTCTCTATAGGCTGCAACCAAATAATGTGTTGGCTTTAAGCATAATTCAGCAAAGGACAATGTCAAGACACTCTACAGACAAAAACAAATGACAAAAAGAAATCAGTTTAAAAACTCACTGTTGATAGGCTTGTAGACAATTCTGTAACCCATAGTTGGTGAAGGTGGTGCATCCCAACTAATACGTAATCTGTTGTACCATTCATCTGAGACACGCAAATTCCTAGGAGCAGACAGGGGTACTAAAAGGAAGCAAAGTTGTCCTTTAACAAGTGTATCTCTTATAAGCACAGGCATAAAACTCAGACATGCACATAAAAATAATAAGAGACATCACCCAGTACCCTCAGATTTATGGGTAACATTGTCAGAATGAAAGTGTTAATCAAATTCATCCTTCACATTATTCCAGTGGATTAATGTTGATGTACTTAAGAAAGTTAAACTAAGGATTTAATTAAGAGCTTTGCAACTGTTCAATAAACAATGAATTCTCAAATTAATTCTCAACTTTGTCCCAACATTAAAAAAAATAAGACAATTCAGAGATAATTATTTTTCACATACGTAGCTTCTTTCAATCCAAATGCATTAAAGAGTTTTAAAAGTATAAATCAAGCTCTTGTGAACACTAGAGCTTTCAAATGGATTCAGAGGACTATTTTACAATTTTAGTGCCTGCACAAATGGCACTTCAATTAAGGCAGAAATTACGTCCATTAAGAGAATAATTCAATAAAACTATACTATCCTGACTGGCAGTGCCTGATGAGATGATTTTTTACCAACATACAAGAGAGAGGGAACTTAAGCTAGAGCCGAGTAATCTTTTGGTACAGGGTCAGAACCCTAGAGATAATGCAACCACTTTTATAAAAAGTTCAGCAGTGTTTCTAATGACCTTTAGGACRTAATGATCTCACCCGAAAGAAAATCTAACAGTACAGTGGTGGGTTTAATTCTATCCCAATGGGCATTATTTATGTTATTTTCTGATTTAGTTGGGTTTTCCTTGGTGGGCTATCTATCAAGGACTTACCAAATTTATTCCTTAGTAAATTTCTTCCAATTTACAGTATTTGAGCATAGAATATAATCTCATAATTATAAGTAACCCATTGCTTATAAATCAATGAATTGAAAGTAATATAAAGCTCGAGTCATATAAGTCATGCAAAGTAAACTGACGTTTATACTCAAATACATTATTACAGTCAAGGAAAAAAAGGCCAAAAGAATAAGCCTTTCTTTATACATATCCTGGCCAGAGACAAGCAGAAAGTTTGTACTTACAGGTTTTGCCAGGAGCTGAGACACTGACTCCTTCCCCATCGGAATAGATGGGAGTAATGGTAACTTTGTATTCTGTATCAGAGAGCAGAGGCTGAAGCAGAAGACTGTTTTGTCCCCCAGGCACCATTATCTGGATGGTCAGAGTAGCAGAAACAAATAAGTTTAACGACTAGGGTCCAAAATGTTTTTATATCATAGGTGATATCTAACAACATGTTCCACTAATACAGCTCTACAGCAATCTACAGCTTGCATTTTTAGATATATTTCTGATGCTCTATTGTAAAATAAAATAACTAAACTGTCTCCTCTTTKAAGAAATCTATTAATTATACCTGAGTGAAATTAAAAAAGAGAATGTGCCTATGAGAGACTATAATTTTATATTAAACCTATGAGGCACTACAGCTCCATAAACCAGTGATGTTATCTCCATGGTTACTACTCACAGTTGCACCCTACAGACAAAATAAACCCTCCTATTTTATTTATTTTTGACCTGAAAGGGATTGCCCAAAACTATGCCTATTAATAAAGGTCAGTTGTTATGTCATGGGAGGAAGACATATGGATTCCGGAGATCAGAAAGCATAAATTAAGCAAGCACAATTAAAACAGATTTGTCCTCTCTGCAGTGGTAGCTATTTGAGAGAGGAGGAGCAGGAGTACATGCCACAAAGAGCAGAGGATCCTCAACTGTCATGAAATACTGAAGCTCTGCAGCAGGAGTCCAATCAGGCAACCTGAGAGAAGTGGAGAAGCTGTACACAACCTTCTGGAGAGTTTTGGCTGTGCAAGAGCAAGTGTTTCAAACCGCTGCATTAGGCATTGCTCTTGATAATACAGTACAAGATTTCTTCCTAAGCTGCTCTTCCTGTACTTGCTGAAAACCTTCAGTGGATAACTGCACTTTAGCCAAAGACTCAAAAAGTAGTATCGCAATAGTGGTGATCTAGGTGACCAAGGAAAGCCTTGGAATCTTCTAATTTGTCAACAAAATTTTAATCTCAGAGAGCCTGGAGAGCCTGAATGGGAGCTAAACCCGGCACATGGAATGGATGCAGTAAAAAAGAAAAAAAAAAAAAAGTGTTGATGGCACAACAAAATCTTCTGAGGAATAAAAGAGAAAGCTCTCACCAGTTTTAAAGCTCCAGAATACATTCAAACTACTTCTAATTTTAGCAAGTGATACACGGAAGGAAATTAATCTAGTATACCAAGTGTTGAGACTTGTCAACAAAATATTTCATTCATTGTTCAAAACTGGAAACTATATTAGTGCAAGACCATCTAAAGACATGTGCATGAAAGACCCTGATGCTAAACTCTTCCATACGTATACTTAAAGATACAATCCAAGTTTCTGAAAACAACACACAACTTGTTTTTTTTTTAAAGAACGGATACAAGTATTGAGAAGTCCCTCTTCTCCACWTCTGCACATCAGCAAACAATATATYTTCCAGCAATGAGAAACATTCTTGGCTTGAAGGAAGACAAAAAATGTGATCCTTCCAGCATGTACAGCACACCCAAGAACATACACATAATTAAGGGCTTGACCCTTCTGTGGTAAAAAGTATTCTATTACATTTTTAGACCTTGATTTTCAGCCAATTGCATCAAGGATTAAAAAAACTTTTTCATATTTTTTATGGAAAGGGAGGAGTAACTGAAATTTATATCACTGAAATCAGAGCCAAAACAACCTAAGGAAAGCGTCCACCACAGAATTGTCACGCTATAGTATACTTGAGCACAGATTCCACAAAACTTGGGTTGTGCTACAGAAATGTCCTTAAAGATGTGAACACTCCCCCCAAAATTTAATGTGTGTGTCATTTCATTAACATCATATAACATGTGTTATACTTCTYACGTGCTTGAAGCCACATGATAAAATACATTCCTTCAGTTTAGAATATACTTAAAGTACGTATTTCAGTCATTCCTTATTCAGCAAAGAATTTATGCACATGATTAATGTCAAAGGCTCTGAAATACATGCTTAATTAGCTTGTTGAATTRTGACCAAAGATAGTAAGAATTGTTTACTTAAAATTAAATAATTTGCTGAATTGCAGCCAAGATGCCTAATCTTACAAATTTATTATTTTCTTTAATGCATTTTTGAGTCAACTCAATTCCTTCTAATAGCCAGAATTTAAATACCCTTCCTACAGTTTTAATTTCCTTTCAAAATAATAGCCAGTCATTGAATACTAAAACAGAACTACATTTATATGATCTAGCTGAATTTGATTAAGYTTTCCAGAGCTGACACAGTAAATATGGAATCTGAACTTCTGCCTATTGTCACATGAGCAATGAGTTGCACCCATTACGCTGTGCAAGTTTACTTGCTCTGCAATGTGTTATATACTGTACTATCATATAGTCAATGTAGATTTACTAAGAATGTTTTCCAGTCCAAAAGGAAACCACTGTTTTAAGAGTTTTTTTTCAGATTATAGATGAAAGAGACGACTAAAAAGTATTTTTCTATTAAAGTCTCATAAAAGGTGAATGAAATCAAAATGCAAAAAGGCTATTTCATATTCTTTCTAGAAAAAAATATTCAAATAACTCCTTTTTAAACCATTGATACCGTCTTTAAAGAAAAATAGGGCTAAAATGACAGCTGCTGGTATCAAAAAGAATATCCCATATTTTTAATATAACTGACATGAACAGAAGTGAGTCACATGACTGAGACCAACAAAACTCTACTGAAGGAGGTTGATGGGAATATTTTTGCATTCTGAACGATTAACTTAGAAAATAAGCTTGCACTACACAATTTACTCTATTAAATATATCTACATATAGCTATCTTAAAATTAAAAAATTTGATTTTTGTGGAAACCAAGCATTGTAATATTAACATTTCTCCAAATGTTAAAAAGAAAGTTCTTGGCCTCACAGTATTCTGAGATTATCTCAAAAATTGTGAAATCTTAAAATAGCACACTTAGGATTTTTTTTATTTGCTATATGCAAAGAAGAGTACTCATAGTACTAGTCATGCTTTCAGATATTTTCCTAATGTCTTGAGCATCTGATGCTTTAGTTTTTGTAAAACAATTTTAGTTTTAATCATCACATGATACTAAAAGAATAACAAGCATACTTAGGCACTTAAGTTAAAAAGCGCTGTGCTTACAGTGACATGTTCAGGTCCTGTGAGCAGTATGAGAGGTCTGCATTTGAGCCCTAATTATACTGGCTGAGCATAAAATGAGGAAAGGAACAAAACTGCTGAATAAAAGAAATCCCTCAATTTTTGCACAGAACAATCTTGAGCAGTGTTAAAAGACAAGYTTAGGATAGAGAAAGGCCTAGGATTAACCCCTCCCCCCAAATTAGCCAAATTTAAAAAGCATGGGAAAAAGAAGTCAGGCAGGTAGTCTTTTAACCACAACCTCTTTAAACACACATGCAACAGGGCCTTGATCTGCATCAGGAGCATGTGACTGCCCTTGTGTGCTATGCATCAGGCACTGCAGGATCAAAGCTTTCAAGTTCAATCTCAGTAATACCAAACATAGATCATCTCCTAACTGCAACAAGAGTGTCACATAAGGTGAGACCATGCCTTAGAAATTATTAAACAAACTTTTCAAGCCTATTAACCATGCAAGGAACCCATACAGACCATTCTTACCGCTTCCTCAGCACGATCACCTCTCGCAGTCAGATAGGTCACTCTGAACTGCTGAACAYTGTGATCTGAAACGTCCCATATCACCCTCAGGCTTGACGTTGTTTCATCATCTATAACAAGGTTTCTTATTCCTGGTCGAAAAACTAAAGCCAAAAATAATTCAATTAATAACTTCTAAACTCTATATTTAGATTTAAAATTTGTGCTAGTTATCATCAACTAACTGCAAGCGACATTACATCTCCACTGAAGTCATGGTGGGTCTGCAGACCCATCTGGGGCAAACACCTACAGTTCAGTAATACCTGGGCTTAATAACAACTAAATATTAATAACTTAATAAWATAATACTTATCTTATGTTCCAGTTAATATGTATTATCCCACATGCTTTGTTTACTTAAATTGCTTGGCTTGTGGAGCTTTAGAATAATCAAAAATCTACTACAGCTAGACTGTTACAGAAGAGAAATAATGTAAAACTGTTGATCCCTAAAAGTCAGCTTGCTAATTCCAGGGAAAACAAACAGAACCCTCAAAACAAAACAAAATTCTGAAGTGTTTTCAGTCACAAAAAAAAGAGAAAAGGGAGCTGGATTTTCCAAATTGGATTCAGTCTCTTTGTTCCTACGTAACATCTCTAGTACCATTCAAAGTCCCTACACCGTGTTACAGTTTGGTTCCTCAATCCCACATGCCAGGTGCAGGCAGCTGGAAACAAGCAGAAGGGTTGTGCAGGAGCAGGATAGTGTGTGCCTTTTGCAGGTGACATCCCACCCCTGGGGTCTACACCTCCACATGATGTGACAAGGGACTGCACTGACCACTTGAACCACCAGGAACTGGGGTTATCAGCCCCTCATTAATATCACAGCTCTCTGCTCCTTGATCTGTTGGGGGTGTTATGCTGCAGAGAGCCTTAGTTGCTTGCCTTCAGCATTTAAACTGTTTACATTTTTTTCCATTTACCTGCTGTTGTGGGCTTAGAAGTTGTGGTACTGCTAGTAGCCACCGTGGTAGGTATTGTGGTAGTCATCGCAACTGAAAAACAACACTCAGCTCGATAACAATTCAACAAGGTAGGGAAGTCACAGTATTTATCTCCTATTTCTAATTATGATAGTGAAACTGTACTCACACACACAAGCATCCCACACACTTTGGGCATTTTAGAAACTAAAAAGAGAACTGTTCATTTAGTTTTCTTTAGGCACATTATTTACAGGATCAGCACTTAGCTCTGCAGATAAGACACAACTATAAATTGTACCATTAAATAAGAATACATATAGTCTTCCACATTTCTGGCTGAGCACTGCACCATGACTTCCACTTTCACCTTTTCTTAAGAATATCTTACTAACCGATTTGAGAACTCTTTAAGTAAAAAGAGGAAGTACACCCAGGAACACTTGGCAAAGGCAGCATCTTTTGGACGGTTARGGACCTCTTGTTTTAACAGAAGATTCAAGATTAAGCCCCAGATTAATTTATGGGAATCAAATAAGTTTTTGAATTTACACATGAAAAATTCACAGCCATTGACTTAACCAAGTCACTAGCCATAAAAAGAAAATGTGTGCATGAATTTTTAAAGAAAGKTTTTTTTTCCCTCACTGAATAGGAGAAACAGAAAGAACACACATCAGTTTACATCATCCCAACAAGGATACTACCCTGCTCTTCAGTAGTAATTTACTGATACTTTAATAGGCTAGATTAAAAACAAAATCAAATGTTTTCCCACAGAAAAGCTCCTTTAATATGTTAGAAACAAATTGCTGAAGAGCTGCCTTTTCCACTACTTTCCAAAGTGCTTCATTTAGCAAAAAATAAAATAAATAAATAAAAAATCCATATCCTTCCAGTAAACCTAAAACAGCCTGATTTCTTAGGGAAGAAATAACACTGTCAGCCAAGGACAAGTTATTTTTCATGTCTGATGTAGAGAGGAAGGAGAGGCTTTTTCAGGTTGGTCCTCTGAAATCATCTGCTTGAGTAAAGCCAATTTCCACAAAACTGTACATTTCTCCAGAAACAGGCTTAAAACAAAATAATACATTTTCAGATTCAAACTATTTTAGAGATGGGTATGGTAAGTACTGGTTATTTGAGAGAGGAAAAGAGGGAGATGAACATCTTCAGGGCAACGATTTGATTGCAGATTATTATAGTAGATATTGTTCAAGTATAGCRGTTGCATCTCCATGTGCATCTAATCCAACTCTCTGGCCTGAATCAGGATTCTATGTACGTTTAGCAAAGCACTTAAACATATGCTTAAAATAAAAAATATATTTCTTTACTAAATAGCAGTGGATTTAAATACATGACTAAGTATGCCACTGAACTTTAGCAACCTAGCTGAAATAGCTGGCCACTGTTTCAGTTATGAGCTATAATATTACACTGAAGATGATTTTAAGTTTTATTTTTGTTACTTCCATGGTAATTTCACAAGTATTAGTGTAAACTTTCTGGATCGCTATTACAGCCAAGAATGAGTGCAACTCCAGTGAGGATAAATTACAAAAATAGGAAGGAAAAAGGTATGGTGCAAATGCCAAACATTTTCAATGAAATTCTTGTAAACTATTTACTTTAAAACATTTATTCCCCAAACAAAAACTAATATAGCTTCTAATAAGGAACCCTGTTCCATGACTAAATATTGAAATGTAGGATGAAAGAATTCATTATCTCATCCAAAGGCTATTAACACCACTGCTCAGAGAGGGAGCCAAACCATCATCTTGATTCAATACCATCTACCACACAATATTAAATAAGAAGAGCAAAAAATACAATCAGCAAAGCCTTGGTGATAAATCACCATATTCTTCAATGTTAGAGATACTCAAAGATTAATTATATCTTAAACATAAGATTTATGCATTAAATTTTAAAAACTTCTAAAATTCATAATCAATATTTTTTCTTACATGTAGCTCCAAGAACAGCAACAACTTCACTTTCACTTTCATCATCAAAAACTGCCAGCAAAGAAACTTCGTATTCTGTGTTGGGCAACAAACCCTCAATAACATGAGTGTCTGCGTCTCCCTTTAAGACAACCTAAAAAACAGAGCAAGGTTAAAGCAAAAGAGTTTTGTGTTTGATTAATTTATATAAGTTAACTGAAGTTAAGTAAGGAAAAAAGATTCTACTTTAAAATCACARAAAACTACACTCCAATATGCCCAAATAATTTATTAATTACACTGAAATTAGAAGTAACCCAGATAAAGTTTGGAAAAAAATTGTTAGGAGTATTTAGAATGTATTTATTACTTTATTGCTGGCTTGAATGTTCTAATGTGCAATCTTAGACTTTCATCTGCAGCTAATTATTTGCTAAAGCTGACCATGTGCATTTCATTTGAAAATAATCACTGAGATTCCCTGATGAAAGCAACATAACACTAGATTAACTTTAGTTTACTTTTCTACCATTCGAACATCATTACAGCAAACACACTCAGCAATTCCATAGCTTTGCAAAATGCTGTTTCTATACTTAACATACAACTACCTATGTTCAGGTTTTCAAATTTTCACTTTGTCWCTGAACATGATCTCTAACATCAGCAACATTAAGGTAATACCTTTGCAGTTTCAAAAGGTAAGAATACGCTGCCATTAGCTAACATAATTATAATCTGAGTAATGATTCCACACATTTGAATGTTACTCTCAGGGAAAAAAGACCCTGCAAACAGTTGTATAAATGCAAAAGGTTCCTAACTCCACCATCTCTCAGCTGCTTCAGGTTATCACCCTCCCTGCTGCCCAGGCTGGTAGCACAGCACCTCATCTTGGTTCCTCACTCATCAGAACGTCACCTCACACAGTTTCAGTARTTGGTCTTTGCTGCTGTTTTACCAGGTCTGGCTTGTTCTGATTGAACAGGGTGAGGGACGGCTTGTACAGTCTGTATCACTAGCAGATTTGATGTGTGTACATGAAATGGTAATCTGTGGCAGGAAGGTGGTAGCAAACTGCACAAAGGAGAAATTTATTCCACTGACAGAGCTAGATCCAGAAAGGATGTCTGTCCACAGCCAAAGCAATCAAGTGGTTTGTATGGTGTAACAGAAAGGACATTTGCTGTAGACTTGGGAACTATGGGAGGTGTTTTGCTGATGAATTTGCTGTAATGTTGTGGTGTTTTACAGAGTAAGTTTCCTTGATTTTTACCTACAACACCAGCAGAATATTCACATATGCAATGTCAACTGTAAGAGGAAGGTTTCACTTTGGATCTTTTTGTTTTGTAATATTTTCATTGGAAAGGATCAACAGATGGAGTTGGAAGCAGAGGAACTGTAAAGGAGAATACAAGGAACCTGAGCAGYAATTCTAGTGAAATGGGCTGACTGGTTTTGGGAACAGTTTTTAGGCTATGCAGACAAATACTAGGATAAAACGATCTTTCTCTAGAGTAACACTGGCAAGTTTTTTAAAGGTGGCCACYGTACAAAGGGAATCAAATTAAGGTTTGTAATGGAAACCAAACAACGCTTCTGCTGCATAAAATCTACTACAGCAGTCAGCAGAAATAGCAAATCACACTTTATTCTTTTCACTATCACAGAATAAGATTTCCTTAGTTGACAGACAGGCAAAGTCCAGAAAAAAGAAAAATTGCGTGGAGGAGGGACCCATTAAAAAAAATAAAAATCACAGACTTTCTGAACTCAGAAATAGAAAACGACAGCAGAGAGAGATGAGTTGGGCCCATGTCTTCTGCAACAATCAAATTATGAATTAGGCACCCCACACTGCACTTTCTGGTAAAAATTTTCTTCAGAAAAATTCAGAAGTGAGCTTGAGCGAGTCTAGCTGCTTTCTAAGTAGGTATAAGTAATACCTTCCTTTCCAGTTCCTCAGAGCCTCCAGTCAGGTGTATCAAATCATCATGAACTTTCTATGCATCGTTACTGTCTTGTACATTACTTTGGCATCCTTTCTGAAATGTAACTCCTATCACCCTCCACTCCCTGCCAATTTAGCCCACAGAGAAGAACACAAAAAAGAACACAAGTGCTGAACTTTCAAGCGGAGAGGACAAATAACAGGCATAGCAAGAAGAGTAACCAAYGCAAGAGTATAACAACATGCATTCTCTACTTTAACCTACAAATAGAAGGTCACTCTTAAAAATCTTATTCCAGCTCTTTAGTGCTAACGCTGCACAACTCTCACACGCATCAGTAGTGTGTGAAGTAAGCCGAGAGGTGTGTAATTCTCATCACCACTCTGTGACCCCACTCAGCTAATCGGCAAGCCAGGTCTTGGAAGAAAGAGAGGGAGCGCATGTTGTTTCTCTGCATGACTGATCRCTTAGCTGGGAAAGAAGTTTAAAGAGGCAACAGCCTGGAGGTATTGTGCTATCCTTGGCCTGACCCTGTTAGAGAAGTCATGCAAGCAAAACAAGAAAGCAGCTTGGGGATTTTTAATATTTCAAGATACAAAAATATGAGGGCCTCCAGCAATTCTTAATGAATGAACTGAGTAAGTGGAACCTTAAAAGTTCAAATATTTTGTGATCATTTATTCTCACACTCAAAAAACACCACAGATACCATAAATCCCACTACAAAAACACATATGGATTAAAGGGATTTGCTGGCAACTGCTCACTGGAAATTAACACAGAAACAAATCAGTCCATCCATTGCAGGGGAAACTCTGGGGGATGACTTGCGTCAGCTCACTCATTTGCAAATTCTTCCTTTTCCTCACCCCCTCCTGTAACTTCTTTCAACAATTCGTGGGACTGCTTCTTGCCAGGTGGAAGGGAGGCAAGAATAAGGCTAGGCTAATTTCCAGAAAAATGCCACATAACCTAGTCTGAACAGACCACTTTCTGCCCTAATGAAAGAAAAAATGATGCGTGAAACCTAGGCCCAGCAACATAATCTTCCCCACCATGCCCTGTGCCCAGGCAGATAGTTTGCAGATGTGGCCCCTCTTCACAGTGCAGGTGCCTACAGAGAGAGATGTCTGAGAGGGTAGAGGAGACTGAGGAATAGAAAAGAGGGGAAAAAGAAAGAGGGAATAAAAAAAAGAAAAGGGAGGAGAGGATATGAGACAGACTATGAAAGAGGAAAATTTGGGAAAGGGATTTATTTGGGAAAGTATTTGGAAAAAGAGAATAAAGTAGAAAAAGCTGAAGAGATGAAAAATCATTTAAGACTCAGCCTAATGAAAAAATGGCACTACAGAAAAGATGCACAAAGGCCTAGAGCAAAAAAAATACAGCATTGGCAGGAAAAAGAGAAAGAAAATCATAAAAAGGAAAAAATTACTATGTGCAAACTTTTCCCTCTGTAAGGAATGGTTCATAGCTAAAGCTTAACAAGTGATTTTACTGTGGACAGCTTAYTAGACAAATTTGGAGCCTCATCTGAGGCTACGACAACTCTCGCTCAGCCACATTCATCTTCTTCACAGCAAAGCAAACAATATGACCCTATGAAAACTGAAGCAGTACAGAACAGCAAAGCTAGGTCTGTGGCAACTGGTACATTACAGACTAGATTGATTATTCGCATATCTCTTCTTTCCTCACCTCCTCTTCAAAACAAACTGGAATATCGGTTTGATTTTATTTCAGAGAGCTTTGTAATGGGGCAGATTCTTCTCTGAATGAGTCAACTGGCCACACTTAGTTGGCAAAAGTTAGGCGTTTGCAGCACAGGTGTCCTCAGAGTGGGATTCCCTCTTCCATTTCACACACTTGGAGACTCAAGGCAACTCACCTCTTCAGGCTTCCCCCCATCCAAAGGTATCCATGCCAATCTATAAAAAGCAATATCTGAGGAGGTAGGTTTCCAGCTGACCCTAAAACTATCTGTTGATGCTTCCTCAACTTCCAAATGCTGGGGAGCTGGAACCTTTTCTGCAAAATATTACACAAAGGAGAAGTGAGAGTAAATTATTTTCTGAAACCTACATAGATGACAACATCAGGCACAAACCATTTCACCTGCAGCTTGTCAGGAAGAGTATAACATTAGAGGCACTGCTGATTCTTTGCCTGTTTACTGGTACTTGGGGAAGTGTTTTCATAACTGGAGGAGGGGAACACCCACAATACATGCTCTTTATGTACTCCAACCACATGCATTAAATCCTCCTTGTTCTCTCTCTACTGAAGGAGCCCCATGCAACCCTCACTCCTCTCCTTTACTCAGAGCTCTGTGCACCATGCTCTTTTCTTTTCCTTCACCTCAGACCAATGTCCCAATCCCTGCCCTTGCCAGAGGCTCTGTGCGCATTCCCACTCGCACTTGGCATGTGGCTATCAGCCTCTTGCTGATATGTATGTCCTTTTTCCTTGTCCACCTCATGTTTCTCTTTCCTCCCTCAAAGTCCTTCTCCTCCCATTGCTATGCTAGAAAAGGTTACAAGTGTTATCAGCCATTTGTTTAATGAACGGACAACTTGCAGAACTGCTCCAAACTGTAACTGTGCTAAAGGGACCACAGGAGCCTTAGGTGTCATATTTTCTCCTTTTTGTGTTCCAGTTTCTCCCCCTGTATTTATGGTTGTACCCTTTATTGCCTACACCTTTCACTAGTTAGATGCATGATTCAAAATTCATCACATTTCAGACAGAGAGATAAATGCCATCATGTTGAATGATGCTTCAGAAAGCTGTGGAGACAGCTGCTTCACCACCTAAATGGAATAAAAGATGCTTTAAAAATGGCTGATTCTGTGAACACTGAAGAAATGAATCTTATCCACACAGATGTGTTCATGATGTCAGAGCTTACACCCATGAGTGAGGATGAAACTGGCCCCATTAATAAGGGAGCAATGACACTGAAAACTCCAATGAAATGAATTGTAAGCTCTCCATACATCTGAATCCACAGTCAGAGACACTTGCTGTTACTTTCCAGTAAAGTGAGTGAATATCAAAATTCTTCTTGGAAAACCTTTAAAAGTTCAGCAATACTTACTTGTTGTAAAGCTGCCAGTAAGTGGTTCGGACTGCCCTTCATCATASAGGGAGAAAATAGCAACAGTATATTCTGTATGGGATGTCAGACTTTCCAGAGTATGTGTTGAAATGCGATCAACTTCCACCTATAGAAAGTGTAATTTGCAGTAGATATTGATCATACTTAGGAATAAGGAAAAAAAAACTGCTTTACAGTATCAGTCTCTGAAATTCTTCTGGGTAATACAGAGAGAAAACATCATGTAATCAGGAAAGAAATTCTGTGAAACTATGAACAAAGATAAATTCAGGGCCATAAAATCTGGCAAAATCCATTAAAAATAGATCTTTTTGTTCATGACAAACTAGAGAAAAGGAGAATACAGTCTTAGTAAGCCTAGCTCACTAGCTAAAATATCAGCACTGTATATTCAGGAATGTGTAAATGGAAGGAACTTCCTGGGCTATCAAATCCAGTCCCTTGTTATTATGGATAAGTGTTGCATAAACTGTTATGGTTAATATTTGTCAAGATAAAARATGACAGTTTCATCTGGTCTCTATCCAGAATACAGTTAACATGACTTTGCAGAGGATATAAAACTCAAAGCTGTATAAACTGGCAGTGTATCAGTCCAACCATCCAGTGTCATGTTAGCTCAGCACCATAGGGAAAACGATACCAATCCAAAACAAACAAAGAAAATGCCACCTGCTCTTTCAATAGACATAAAAGAAGAGTTAAGAAGTTGGTAAAAACCTACTGAACATTCACTCACAGTATAAAGTATATTAAAGCAAGCCCAAGAAGTTCAAATACCATTATGATGAATGCAGACAAGACATTATATATATTAAGATTAACTTTTAGGAAGAGGTCAAGTGATTCCTAACTTAAATGTTAAGGGARCTTGAGGAAAAAAAAAAGACAAAACTTTACACAGACATGCTCTCTTCTAAACTTGGGAACAGTTTCTTTCAGGTTTAATACAAATATTCATCTCATATGTAAGAAAGACAAGGCAATTTCTGGAAAAAACATAATTACATATAGCTACTATTAAAGAATTTTTGGAGGGCTAAGGCATATATGACAACTTGTTTTTTAAGGGATCTGGCCTGTTTTAATAATCAGACTGACTTCATCATCATTTTTCTAAAACTGTTTTCTACTTCTTTTTATTTCTGTATTAATACCATTTCATTTCATCCCAGTTTTCATTCTATCAGAGAACTCAGGCTGTTAAAAGCTAATACAAAACACCTTCAGTCACAAGGCAAATATCATATTGCATAACTAAATTATTAAAACAGCAAGAGTCTAAATTAGAACTAATTGGTATCATCCTGTCACCATTCTGCTCAAGGAAAGTCAATTTTCCCTCCAATATACAACTACAGCAATAAATGTAATAAAATATAGTGAAGCTTTCAGATAGTCTTTTTGAATAAGCTTTATATCATGACATATGATRTACTGGAAGCCTTGTTACCTGGACTGAATCAAGAATAAGTATTTCCACACCATACACTTAGTCAAGTCTGCAAACCATTACTGACTTGAGTAGTTTTGTCAGTTTGTGTGTGCAAGCTATGACTGTTTTGGCATGTTAGAAGTTTAGAATACTTTGCCCACCTATCTGATGCACTTCAAATATATGTCCCATACTAAGCAAACTGTTGCTTGCACTAAATTTCAGAATTCTTTAGTAAATCTTTTATTACAGCTTGCAAGTTAACATTTGTTTGTAAAGGTTACCCTTAGTAATTAAAGAAGTTTGGGGAGGTCTGAGACAGATAAGAGAAGGGAAGAGCTAATAATTTACCTCATTGGTTTCTGTTCCATCTGTTTTAACGTACATGATGCGATAGCCTTTTACATTTTTGGAAGCAGGATCCCATGTTAGCTTAGCACTACTGTGTCCAACATCAGAAAATTTCAAGTTTGTTGGTGGACTTAGAGGCACTTGAAAAGGAGAAAGATAAAAACATGAAAATGAGTCCAAGTTTTATCTGCAAAACATGTCATGCCTTGTAAACAAACAGCACATTTTCCATTAAAAAATTCATACCACTAGGTAATAAGGCTAATAATTGTATGCCTATAAACTCTTTTAATTCAGGTTTGCATCAGGCAAAGCACTGACATGAATCCTTGTATTAAAAAAAACCTACATAATCTCTACTTCAATGGGACTACTTAAGTAATTAAAGGCAGGTAATGTGGTTTTAGTTCTTTGCTAAAACAGAACCTACAGTCCTGGTAAGTGTGTTTCAGTTAATACCAAAACAGAAAGAAATTAGGTTCCTGCTCATTGTGGATGTCATGGCTGGATTTACCCTGCACAATACTTTCCATAAATATGTGTTTGTATTTGTAAATTAATTTAATTAAACTAGATTTGTACCCCATGTGTGTTTGTTTTCCATAAGTCTTCAAGCAAAAATATTTGCTGGCAGGAAAATTTTGGCAAAACACTTTTTGAATCCTAGAAGTCCCTGACAGAAGGGTAAGTTTGTCCAAAACCATAACTAGTTTAGAAGATCTCCAAAGCTGCTCATTTTTTTTACCTCTACTTAACCTTTCCTCTTTTATTACATACAGGAGTCCTTCTCTGTATAGAGGACTGCATTTGGTTGAAGCTGTTTCTGAACAGCAAYCCCAGCTAAAGCCATATTTATACAGGCATACCTCGGAGATATTGTGGGCTCGGTTCCAGACCACCRCAATAAAGCAAATATCACAATAAAGCGAGTCACACAAAATTTTTGGTTTCCCAGTGCATACAGAAGTTATGTTTACACTATACTGTAGTCTATTAAGTGTACAATAGCATTATGTCTAAAAAAACAATGTACATACCTTAATTAAAAAATACTTTATTGCTAAAAAATGCTAACCATCATCTGAGCCTTCAGCGAGTCGTAATCTTTTTGCTGATGGAGGGTCTTGCCTCGATGTTGATGGCTGCTGACTGATCAGGGTGGTGGTTGCTGAAGGTTGGGGTGGCTGTGGCAATTTCTTAAAATAAGACAGCAATGAAGTTTGCCACATCCATTGACTCTTCCTTTCACGAAGGATTTCTCTGTAGCATGCRATGCTGTTTGATAGCATTTTACCCACAATAGAACTTCTTTCCAAAYTGGAGTCAATCCTCTCAAACCCTGCCACTGCTTTATCAACGAAGTTTATGTAATATTCTAAATCCTTGGTTGTCATTTCAACAATGTTCAGAGCATCTTCACCAGGAGCAGATTCCATCTGAAGAAACCACTTTCTTTGCTCATCCATAAGAAGCAACTCCTCATCCATTAAAGTTTGATCATGAGATTGCAGCAATTCAGTCACATTTTCAGGTTCCATTTCTAATTCTAGTTCTCTTGCTGTCAGCCTGTCCTTTGAAGCTTTGAAGTCAGGCATTGACTTCTCTCTAGCTATGAAAGTCCTAGACRGCATCCTCCTCCAGTATAAGGCCGTTTCGTTTGCAYTGAAAATCTGTTGTTTAGTGTAGCCACCTTCAACAATTCTCTTAGCCAGATCTTCTGAATAACTTGCTGCAGCTTCTACATCAGCACTTGCTGCTTCACCTTGCACTTTTATGTTATGGAGACAACTTCTTTCCTTAAACCTCATGAACCAACCTCTGCTAGCTTCAAACTTTTCTTCTGCAGCTTCCTCACCTTTCTCAGCCTTCATAGAACTGAAGAGAGTTAGGGCCTTGCTCTGGATTAGGCTTTGGCTTAAGGGAATGTTGTGGCTGGTTTGACCTTCTACCCAGACCACTGAAACTTTCTCCATATCCTGTTTCACTTTCTTATCATTCGTGTGTTCACTGGAGTAGCACTTTGAATTTCCTTCAAGACCTTTTCCTTTGCATTCACAGCTTGGCTCACTGTTTGGCGCAAGGGGCCCAGCTTTCGGCCTATCTTGGCTTCGACATGCCTTCCTCACTAAGCTTCATCATTTCTAGCTTTTGATTTAAAGTGAGAGACGTGTGACTCTCCCTTTCCCTTGAACACTTAGAGGCCATTGTAGGGTTACGAATTGCCTTAATTTCAGTCTTGTTGTGTCTCAGGGAACAGGGAGGCCCGAGAAGAGGGAGAGAGACGGGGGAACGGCCAGTCAGTGGAGCAGTCAGAACAAACACAACGTTTATTGATTAAGTTCACCATCTTGTATGGGCACGGTTCATGGTGCCCCGAAACAATTACAATAGTAACATCAAAGATCTCTGATCACAGATCACCATAACAGATATAATAATAATAAAAAAGTTTCAAATATTGCAAGAATTACCAAAATGTGACACAGAGACACGAAGTGAGCATATGCTGTTGGAAAAATGGCACTGACAGACTTGCTCAATGCAGGATTGCCACAAACCTTCAATTTGTAAAACACACAATATCTGCGAAGCGCAATAAAGGAAGTGCAATAAAATGAGGTATGCCTGTAGACTATATACTCTTTGACCGGGATGAACTGGAGGAAAAAGGGGCCATGCAGGACAGTCTCAGACTGCTTCCAGTTTTCTCTCACACCAGAGGAAAATAATTTGTGCTCTCTCTGCTGCTCTCAGTAGCAGGTTCTGTATTAGCCCAACATCTGGCAATTTTCTTTGAATTTTGAAATGTATCTCTATCCATTCCTGCATTCACACGCACACACTCCTCACCAATCTATGTGGATAAACAAGCTGCAGCACTTCAAATCAGTTTCCCCCACACAAGAGCAAAAGGGAAAAAAATAAAAGAAAAAACACATAATATATGGGATCTTTAACCAGGCCATATATATTGACCCTGAATCTGCAAGCAGACATGTAACCAGCTTAGGAACAGGCAAGTCAACTTGGCTATGAGGAAAAAGAACACAGGAACAGATCGGAATTATATTAGATGAGTTTGCCACACRTTCTGGCATTCAGTGTATGCCTCTGAGTCAAGTGAAAGGAGTATCACGTGCTGGCTTTCCTTTCTACTTTCCATCAGTTGTGGAACGCACCTCATTTCACCAACCAGGCCGTACCACAAAATACTACAGTCTCGGTTCTTTCTTTTTGGAACCCATCCCCCTGCCAACAGTGTACTCATGACCAGACAGACAGTCCTGCTGCCAGAATTACGTGATATTTACAGTGAGTCTTGGATAAATCCTGCTCCCCCTTGCCCCCCCCCCCCCCCCCCCCCCCCCCCCATCCCCCCCCCCCCCTTGCCCCCCCTCCCCTCCCACCCAAATACCCATCCCAGAATAAACTTGTTGATCATGACTTGGTTTGGCATAGAGAGAGGTTTTGCTACAGTGACAGGGATGATAAAGTGCAGAATAATATTTTTCCCTAAATACAGACTATCTGATACATGTAACGGTATTGCAAATTAGGCAGATCACTCTCCAGGTAGATGTACAGTCCAGGAAGAAAATACTAGGTAGCCTATTCTTTAGTTGGAAGCCAGAAATAATCACACTGAAAGAAAATAAATAAATAAATAAATAAATAAGCTTAAATCTAGATCCAGACAGGGAAGAAAATACCAGTGAACACCATGTGTGACATGATGTGCTCACCGAGAGCTTTCTTTCCTCCCAGACTGACCCACTGCCTGATGAAGCAAAGCCTGTTAGAAGAGGGGTTACTTGAATAGCTACATAGAGAAGGTTCATAGAGAAGCATCCATCTTCTTTCCTATTACAGTGCTAAAGAGCAGACAGAGTTGGCTGCATTGAGTCACCCTAAAAATAACTGAAGGTTGCAGGGTGGTTAGTTTTGTTTTTATTCTGGTCTGGTACAGTAATGATGATGGGGCTGACTAGCATATGTTACTAGCTTCTGTGATCAAACACTGCCGTCATGGATCCTCGGCTGGTGCCAATGTATCTGGAATTTGCATGTGATCTTCCATCCAATGTGCTAGCCAGGTTTAGAGCTGTGCAGCCTCCAAGATCATATGACATGAAGTGAATTCAGGCTGGCATAGCTATAAACTACATAAACTAGTGTTCAGGACAAATAAGACAGAAATTGGGCAGATATTGCCTAAAAGGAAAAAAAAAAGAAGGAATGAGAGATGAAAAGAGGGAAAAAGAGAGACAGGGACAGAGGGAGAAAAGACAGACTTGGTTCTCACTGTTATGAATCTCCTATACTCATTTCAAGTCCACAGATATGCCCAGGTTGCATTAGTTCAGGATTAGTACTCGTCTCTCTTCAACCGTTCTCTGAGAGATGACCCAGTTCAAACAGCATTCCTACAGCTTCTTCCACCATTACTGATTTCACAGGCAATTGCTCTGGTGCTTCTTTTTCTTAGTACTTGCATGCCTGAACTTGCACCCATTAAATGTAAGTCACTTGCGCACTGACCTACTCATGTCAGGAGCACAAAACAAGAGGAAGTAACCGCTCRACCCCTGGGAGCAGTGGAGATGTCACTGAATGCAGTCCCAGAAATATCCCAGCAGCACAATTGCCTATTTTCAATTCCTTTGTCTTCCAAATGCTAAGGCTATTTAGAGAGCTGACATACAATTCTGTCCTCTGCTAACCGTACACAGCATTTAGCTGGCCAAACTCTTGCTGCTTATTAAAAACACACCATTTATCATGAGTGCACAGGCACTTTCCAACCCTTCATTTACCAGATGTTCAGCAGTGGGGGTTGGAGAGAAGTCTTCTCTTTGCTTTTTTCCCCTCTGTAATGACTACTGCAGAGCCAGAGGAATAAATTTCGCCATCTGAGCAGACTCTCCCACACAGCTGGTTCTCCAACTACATGAGTCTAAACAGGGCAGTCCCAATTTAGCTATACGTTATAACAACTCATGACATTCATTTATCTTCAGCAAGCTCAAAAGACTCTGTCATTAGTTCCACTGAAACCAACAGGGATATCAGTAGAACCACTACCAGTAAGAKAAAAGAGTTCAGAATCTTGTTCGAAAAAACTGTTTTGTGGAAACTAATATCCTCAGCCTGTATAAATTAAGTATTAGCAGTGAGAAACTACATAGTCATCCCAACTAAGGTACAGTTAAGACCTCCTCCTATGGACTATTCAAATCAGATTTTAAAATCAGATGTCTGTTCTAATATGTACAGGCTCTTCTGAAGTTTTATTAACACTTAAGTGAATATAGATATGTACTACCCACATGTAGTTTCTTGTCCGGTAAGGGGATCACTAGCTTCTTCTCCAAACATGGCGTAAACTGTGACTGTATATTCTGTATTTGGCAATAGTCCATCCAGTTCAAGATATGTTGAGGCTTCTCCGATTTTTATCTAAAAACAACACAAATAAAAAAGACACATAATTTCTGAATTAGCTCATGATAGAGAAAAATGCTATTTATACACTTAAATTGGGCACGTGATCAAATGCTTTGCTGAGCCAAGGCTTTGTCTGATACTGTGCCTGCAGCACTTAGCCGAAGATTTTAGGACTCTGCRCAACAACCAAAACATCAAAATTGCCAAAAAGCCAAAAGCCAGCATGCAGGTAAGAGGAATTTAAAAGCAACCAGTCACATTAGCAATGACACGATAGTCCTCCTCTGCAGAACCTGCAGCTACTAAGCCCTTTTCATTCACAGCTACACCTTGTTCCATCTTTAGTCTGTTACAGGAGAAATTGTTTTCCACCCAGAGCAAGACTCAGATTTGCTCTTTGCTCCTTAAGCTGTGTATTCTTTTCCTCCTCCACGTCTTTACTGAATGCCACATTAAGGGCAAGTGATTTATTTAATGTGGAAAAAAAAAATCTTTTTTCAGGGTGAGGCTCAGTCTTCCTGATTCAGTTAGTTTTCAGGGAGGCCCCATTTTTAACAGCTACGTGCTCATAGCCACTCATTTAGCAGAGAACACAAGTCTATGTGAGATCTTGGTAGCTTCCTACCCCATTTCCACAAGTTTACATGCCCTTGCATGCTTTTTAGTGTTCTTGCCTGGACAAAGACTTTAAACTTAATTTTATGTATAGAAATTGGAACATAACAACATTTCAAATCCTGGTCCGAAGGTTCCATTGGAACTATGTTAGCTACTTAGCTAAGTTGGACAGAATAAGATAAGACATTTATTGGTTTTCTTATAATTTAATTCACTTTCAAAGGTCCTGATGAGAACAAAGGCTAAACTTCATATTCTTCTAACAGCACATGCAGAAAATAGTTTTATTTCATTTTTTTTCTTTCTTTGGGCGTTTGCTTTACATGATGATACAATATCACCTCATGTATCACATCAAAAGAGTCACTTTAATTCAGCTGAAATGGTGGCATTTTTGTATGACAATGAGATAAAACAGTAATCAGCTGGTACTTGCCCTTTGTTTAGCAAGTCTGTAATAAATACATTACTTAAAAGGGTCATTGAAAAAAACCTAAGTATTTGCTGATAAAGTCTGAGGTTAAAGGCCATGTACTATTTTATTCTTTAAAAGATTTTTTGTCAAATAATTATTAATCAAATAAAAGCTAAATACATCACCTCCTTTTCATCTGCTGCCAATCCCTCTGTCAGGGGAGCGTACAGGATCATGTAACCTGTGGCACCCGCTACTCCAGTCCACTTAGCTCTCATGCTGCTCTGTGACACATCATACAACTGCAGGTCCGATGCCATTGGCAAGGCAACTACAGTGGAGAGGGAGACAGACAGTTCAGTTGTCTCATTTGAACAACCAGCCATTTTTCACATAGCTCATTTTGCCCCAGGAAACACAAAGGAATATGGCTATCTTCAGGCTTGGAAGTGCTGTCTGTGTGTCACAACCTTGAAGAGCTGATTAGTACATAAAAGCCTGCAGAATTCTACTGCCAGGGCAAATTTACTTGTTACAAAGCATTTCAGCTCTTTGTCCTACCTGGCTTTGAACATTTTCATTTCTCTGATTGTTCTCATTTTTTTCCCTCTAAAAGAGAAATGCCCCAAGGCCTTTCCACTGCCGTTACACCAGTGATGGATTCCACCAAAGCATCCAGTCACTGGAGAGATGCAAGGGAATTTTGGCTGCTCCTCTGGAACTTCTACACTGAGATTGTCCCTAAAAATGAATCAAAAGGTCTAAAAGGACAGGGCAGTTGGTATTTGATATTAATCTTCTCCTATTAGGAAGACCGAGAGATTGTAAGAAGCTGGATGTTAAGATTCTACAAGGCTCTGCTTTGCGTGTTTCTAAATAATCTCACCCACAAACACAAATTCAGCTACCAATTCTAATTACAATGCTGATAATTCACAGATCTTCTCTAATCTCCTTGTCCAGACAAAAATAGCAGCCTGTCTAGCTGACATCTCCACGGAGTTGTTCATCTATTAATTATGTACGTTCAACAAGCTTTAACAGAGCTCTCAATTCCCCATATACAAATCATGCCAGCCTCGTTCTTTCTTGTTCGGTGAATCTGTTTACTTAGTCTCTTGTTCAGGCCTGTAAACCTGGGTAAAATTTCAGCACAGGCCTCTCTTCAGGTTTCCACTTCCAGGTTATCCATGCATCTTAAAAATTCTTGCTGCAGAACACCTCTTGTATATTATCTTCTATATTCATCTGGCACAATTAAAATGAAGTGCAAAGCCTTCATCACATCAGGTCCTTTTCCTTGACCTTGGCAAACTTTATCACGTCTTGTTCAGAATGCTGCTGTGTGTTCTCAGCCCATTGATTTGACTAACTCCTCGTTTTTAATCTTTCCATCACCTCTKGTTCCCTATTGCAAGGGAAGCTGCTTATCTTCACTTTCAAACCTTTCACAGACTGCTTCCCTTCTATTTAAATCCCTGCTGATGTGTTGACTTCTACTCCCATGAAGCCTACCTCCATCACACACACACACACAAAAATTGTAGACAAGCAGCTCCTGCTTTCTTGCACACTTCCCCTCACAGTAAGGAGACACTACCAAGAAACATTTTCAAATTTACTTCAGTCTTCTCCCTCAGAGATCTACTCAAACCTCCGATACCTACAGAAAGGAATTGATTATGTTGGAGGTATTCTGAGGACACTTTCTACCACATCATCTCATTCTTGCTCAAACTGCCCCACGATCACAGGAAGGGTATCTATCACCTGTTCTCTTCCTTATTTTGATTCTTAAAATCTCCAAGAAAAGCATCCTCTTTCTAACTCATGGTCTCAACAGGGACTCCTAGATACTGTGGCAATATAAATAACAATTAATGAAGAGGTGACTAGAAATTAAAGAAGTGGTGTCTTCTACTGGAGTTTTCAGCTAAAGAGCTGAGATTCTGAAATATAAATATCCATCAGAGAATGCTTATTTGCATTTTTGGCAGTTACCTGCATATCCTAATAAAGTCATAGGGATAAATTAAACTAGGAGTATACTGAAAAAGAACTGGAGTAAACTAATACTGAGAAAAAATATATTTGCAATAAATTAAAATGTGAAAGAATTTCATATTTATTTCAAGTTAGAAGTGACTACTAAATCAGAAACATTTCTAATTACTTGTACTTCATGCATATTGAGTATGTTTATCTAGATTTAAAATTCCTGTAAGCTATTTTCAGTGTTCTGTATAAGCAAATGTGCTAGTTTTCATATTTGTGGCTAATTTTTATCTGCCAGTGTCTCACAGGAAGGCAAGAGTGTAAACTACAGTTTTACATAGCTGTCCATTAGGAGAGGAGAAAATGCTTTCAATTTGTAGATATTTGATTAGGYGGAATGATTGACACTTGCACGTGTCAGACTATTACTTCTGACACACTATCAAAGATGTCTGTAGTGCCTGATGCCGCATGACCTTGGGGTGTGATCTGATCGGATCACAGAAAGTCAGCAGGGCTGGGCTCAGTCAGAACTTGAATAGGTGACTTCAAAGGAATTCCAGATGCAAGAGGAAATGATGCTGTTGGCTCAGTATGTGATTCCATTCTCTCCAACTCAATAAATTAACCAGTTCCTAACACTGTGTAATGGGGTACAACAGCCATGGAGATGACATTTTGTGGGACAGAGTAAAAATTAATGGCTCAAACCTTTTTGCAAAAACTCATTTCATTTTCTTTTCAGATTGAGATTAGCATTGATTTCCTGGCTGAATCCCAAACTTAAAAACTGTTTTGTCTAACTTAATTCAATTTTCTAGTTTTAACTAAAAAAGTTACTCTTACCTTCCTTATGGCTATCATATTTATTAAAGAAAATAACTGTATTTTGTATGCAAATATATTAAATTCATTTAATCTATAATAGCACATTATGTCAGATACTAACACGGCTTCCATTGTAAAACCCCAAACTGTAAACATGTCCCTTCTAACAATATTCTGAGTCTTCATTTTATGGTAGAAAAATCAACTGAATCACTGAGAAAGAAACTTCTTGAAGTTACCTTGAAACCTTTGGCACAGGTGGGAATCACACGCAGGTATTTCTGTTCCCATCTAATCCTCCACGCATTAGATCATCTATAACCACAAGCCTTATTTATAAAGCTTGGCTCCAGAGCCAAAGTTTAGGAGTGCTCTAACTTAGGGTTCAGTACAACTGACTTCAGCATTGAGCCCAGAGATGAATAAAACCTTTCTCAGAGTTTAAAGGTCCCCAGAGCATTTGGACTTAGGAACTTAGCCCCGAATTATTTCAAGCAGAAATTAAAGACAAATGTATTAAAAGGATCTAAACAAAAGAGGACTCCCTTCTGTATCTCTTCCTCACAAAGACTATGCTTATACAGTGTGATTAAATGGAGAAAGTTAAATCCATTATGAACTTGATTAGGATACTTACGTGTAGTTTCAGTTCCACGGAGGCCCTCGCTGGCAGCATTTGAGTAGATGGCAAATACAGCTATCTGGTACTCAGTTAAAGACATTAGGTTTTTYAGAACTGCTGTTGATACGCTTCCATCTACCACAACCTGTTTAGAAGAAAATTCAACTAAATATGCATAAAGCAAACTAACCGTATTGCTATTTAATCAATTAATCTCAGTTTCAGGCAAATTTTAGACTGGCATCTAAGTATCAACCTACTAAAGTTTAATTCGTAAATCAAACTCACTTTTGCTACCTTTGTGTACAATAAAGTGTCCCAGAAAAGAACAGCAAGTATATACCTAATTAAAGTACTCAGCTGACATGAAGTAGCCACTTAGAACAAAGGAATTGCTTAGAGAAATAAAATGCACGCAACACAATTTAAGAGTGTGAATTGGGCACTTTTGATATAACTACTGTATCTTCATAAATATTCCTGTAGTGTACTATATATGTACACACACAGTACTACATATGGATATGAATACATATGCATGCTAAACACAATGTTTCTGGTATAAAAATAAATCAAGCATGTCCTTAGTTAAATCCTTTTGCTCCTTTGTCTTTTCATCCATTTCTGTAAGTTGTCAGCTGAAGCCAAAAGCTTGTTCTACTGCATTCTTTTTGCTCCTGTCTCCAAAGCGCCTATAAATCCTATGCAAGTAAATATCCCTCTCTAAATTTTCAATGATCATTTGTAGCCATCCCAAATACACCAAATATATTTTTTCTTTTTATGAACTCTTTTGTGACAGAAAAAGCAGCCTGGCCATTGCTAACTTTGATCTCCATCCAATGTGACCATACTTCCTTCTTGTAGCAGGCTTCAGAGACAAATCTCAGGGAATTTCAGAGTTGATTTAAATAAGTCAGCATATTTGCTGTCTGGTTAGTCCTTGCTACCGTATTAAAAACTTCTGAGAAACTTTCCCTCTTATTACCTCTTCTGGCTGTCCTCCTCGAGAGGGATAGTACACAACTCTGTATTTTTCCACTCTGCCTGGTGCATGGGTCCAGCTAACCCGGAATCCTCTAGCTGTTACCTCAGATGTGACCAAATCTGTAGGAGCCCCAAGCGAAGCCTCAATTGTTCCTAGGTTAGAGACAACACAAGTATTTTATTCTCCTCTCCAAAATAAGTATTTGGCTTCTTGTAATTGCTGAAGTTCCGAAGATCTCTCCTCATTAGAAATTCAAATAATTGGCTACTGTACATTTATATAGGTAACTTTCAATGGAAACAAAGAACTAATGACAATGAATACTACAAGCTGAATTCTCATGGGGACGAAGCCTCCCTGGTCTGTGTAGAAACCTTTATACGAAGAAGATATAAAAATGCAAAACTAACCCTTCCTTTCCTTCCTCCCTTCACTCTTTCTTTTTTTCCCCTCAAGTTGCCTTTTTTCCAAACATGAAAAACATCTAAGAACATAAACAGYTGTGAGCCTATATCCTATGCTCCTTTAGAGGTCTGAAATTGATATGCTGCTTGTTAGCAAACTGAAGAGATACAGGGAACAGTCATCTTCTCTTGCAGTCATTCCTTTCCACAACGATGTTTCATCTCTTTATGGTTTTTCCATTCTCTCCCTCTCCCAGTTTACTGCTTCCTCCTCCCACAAGACACAGCTAATATTCTGTATTTCCTCCAGTTTCCAGGTGAATAAAAGAGGGAAAAAGAAGTGAAGCCTTACTAATACACGCTTTTTCGTTGCACATGTAGAATTACGCATGAAAGTCAAATTTCTTTTCTGATAGTTGTTACAAGCTTATGGAAAAAAATTACTTAGTATTTCTGTAATATATCAGAGTCACAAAACAAGCAATGTGAGCGAATTCCACTGGAGCCTTTCAGAAAGAATTTCCTTGAGTAGAACTGTTTCTCTGACTAATTACAATATTTTTTTCATCACTATTTCTTAGGTTCAGAAAAGCAAAAAATATTGTTGTCAGAGAAGATTCTTTCTATATAGCAACAATTTTCTCCATAACTACATCTTCTTATGCTCTGTAACACACAATTTTAAAGAAATATTAAATAAGAAAGAGAAAAAAATCCAACATCAGGAAGGCACAAAGCAATCTTAAAAGTTGAAAATTTTGAGAACTTATGAGACAAAAAAAATCAGCAAGTTGGGAAATGGCAAGCATAGCATAACTGTAAAAATTCCATATGCAGCTGCTAATGTAATTCATCCACAAATCTGGATATTAGAAATTGTTTTTTCTTTACCCACCACTTGAAAATAGATACAGTGGAATGAATGCATTTTTTTTTGTATTTTTTGTATTATCAAATACCATAGTATTTGAGACCAAGAGAGCAAAAGATCAAAGATAGCAAAGTAAAGATAAAACATACAGCAGGAAGGTAACTTCCCTGACAGTGTACTTTTCCTGACAGCAAAAGAAAATACAGAACGAATGAAGTGCCAGAAGCCAGCTTAGAACTGCAGGTATTCAAAATAARATTTGTAGTTATAACATCATACTAAGTAAGATTAGATCTTTCTATTCACCTTTGATTTCCTTTTCCTGTTCCTCTACTCTTGAGCACACGGTTCTGGTAAGACCTTCGACAATGGTATGCATGAAGTTGAAGTCAGCAACATTGTAGACGTGTGTGCTGTCAGGTTCAGAAGCAATCTCTTTGAGTTCATTTATATCTGCATTCTTTACACCTTTAATTGGAAAGAAAAAGAAAGAAAATATCAGCCACAAAAAAACAAAAATTTATTTTGCTCACACAGGGACTCATTAAAATGACTAAAATCCAATTCTTTCTATTGATTTTAATGTGCTTCAGATAGCTCTGYAGTTAACATGTTACTTCATAATGTTAATTTACAATTTTACAAGCACAGCTGGCATTTTTTTCAGTTTTCTCCTGATACAAGTATATAACCTGCTAAATTCCAGTTAAAGTAATAATGAATCAAGGAACATTTTAAAGAAGATTTAAATTAATGACAATACTTATTGGATATACACATAACAGAATATTTAATATAGGAGGTAAAAAACATAAATACACTAGAGTGTAATAGGACACAATAGATGGATATAGCAGAATACACACCAATAGCAAACAGTTCAATGCCAGCATCCCGTAGGTTTTTAGCAGGAGGGATAACATCATCTTGGGATTTCCCATCAGTGATCAATATGCCAATTTTAGACACCCCAGGTCTTGCACCTGCTTCAGGCTTAAAGCTGTTTTCCAAAATGTAAGTTAAGGCAAGACCTAAGAAAAGAAATATTTTAAAAKGCTTTTAAAGGAAGAAGTGTTGGTTAATTTTGCTGATTTCATATCGTTTATCAAAATCCTGGGAAATCTCTTACTGAAGAACAAGTACAAAAGAAGAGTTTCTTTAATGAAAGATAAAATTCCAGCTAGCAACCTGAACTACAGAGAAGGTGATATTCATCTTTAGAAGCCTTTTGATCAAGCAGTATATTTTAAACTGGTAATAGAAACTTATTTAAACCTAAATTGGTCACTGATATTCCTATGAACTCATCTTCTTTTCTTTCTTACCCTACAAAGACAGTTAGAATAGGAAGTCTACTCTCCCTCTACACTGCTTATATGAAATGTGGTCTAGAGAACATAATAAATCCCCATACCMCATACAGTCTTACTTTAAATGTTTCTTTGTTTGCTTGTTTTACCATTTTCAAGCTGAAGAAAAGCTTAAATTAAGCTTAGGGAGAATCTGATGTTAATAACTGATTGCTAATTRTTGGAAGGGACAGAAGAGAAGAATGACTGCTCAGGGCTAACTTAGATATCACACTGAGATCCTATCTGAAAATTCTCCTAAGTCTCCTACAGCAAAGGTTCCTAACTCATTTTCTTCTAACATTCATATGAGATAATCATGATGATTTTCTACTTGCTACCTCAGATTTGTCTCATTCCTAGAATCATAATATAGTCTTTCTGTACTCTATCCTACCTTAGCCACCCCTTCCACAGAAATAAAATGTTAGAGAAAAAAAGGAGAATCTTTATGTTTCTTTCCTCCCCCTCAACTTCCCCCCTTTAAATTGGCAACAATTTACTTGAAGCCATGCCTGGGTCTTCAGGTCTATCATTCTCCTGGAAAGACAGCTAACACTGCTAACTGCGAAAACTCTGTTTTTCCACAATGATAAACAGTCCCCAATTACCTATCACTGAGTGCCATCTGGGGCTTCAATACTATAACTACCAAAAGGTCAACAGAAGTCTAAAGGCCTCAGATGATCATTTGAAAAGTTACCATTGCCAGTTGTCAAGTATTAAAATAGCATTTTTTTTCCTTCTCCAGAATAAAGCTTTGTGTAAGAACAGTATGAATTGATTTTGCATTCTCTTCCTAACAGGTAAAAGGTTTTACTTCAAGCACAGAAAGTTCATGTACATTTTGCTTTATGAGATCTCATCTTGGTTGGAAAGATTCCCAAGTGAAGCCAAAAGGACAACCACCTCAGAGAGACTTCAGAGACACTGCACAAATTGATTAGAAAGGTACAAAACTAAACATCATTTTTACCTTCCATAATAAGCACTTCTTAGTTTGTGCAGCAGGACATATTTTTCAATAAAAGGTTAAAGTTAAAACACACATTGTACCTGTTAACGTATTCCCTCCCTTATATGGTAGATTACGGACTGCATCCAAAACAGCATCTTTTGTGCCATAGGCATTCAAATGCCATTCAATTCGTGGATCACCACTGTACTGTGCAAGACCTAAAGAACCATAAATTAAGGTACTGCATTAGACAATAAACAATTTTTTTTGGATATCTACACTTTATGTACTAGGTTACTAGAAGTGTGCTACCATAACCAGAAAACTRCATTAGTTGACTCCAAAAAACTATTATTATTTCCAAAGCCATTTGTTCATGGCACATCCTCAATTTATTTTCAAAGCCTTCCTTTCTTTAGCACAACAAGTACTAAAGAAAGTAAATGAGAAGGAGCACACCACATTTCAGACTTCAGTAAGACTCCAAGAAATCATTCTGTGAAAAAGAAAAATTTTATTTAATATGCTTTTGAACAGATTAAAATGTAAGTAGCAGAACAGAAATATAACATTTAAGCCTGTTTAAAGCATGAGAAAAGCCATCCATTGCCACTTTTTCCCCTTCAAAATTAAACTTTCAGGGTTTGATCTAATTTTGGTTGAAGTCAGTAAGAGTGTTTTCACTGTTTTCAGCTGCCATCGCATTAGAGTTTAATTAAACTGAATATTGCAATACACTGTGAGGAATATCTTCACTAATGCTACAAACATTCCAGCAGCGTTGCCCCCATCGATAGAAGCAGGAGTTGCAGGTGTACACCACATTTCTGATAGTGTGAAAAACAAGGATTAGTCTTGTACAGATAAGTATCATTAACTATYCTGAAAAATCATGACATTTTTACACTGCTACAGACCTGAAATATTAAGAAAAAACTTTTGATACCTTACCTACTCTTGTTTTCTCAGATCCCACATTGAAAGCAGAAACCAGATTTTCCAAGAACAGCCGAACAAGTCTGAAGTTAAATCTACCAATACTCCAAGAGCCATCTACCAGGATCACAATATCTGCGATAGCTGGAGTTTTACAGGTAAACAGACTTCCTGTAATTCATGAAAATGAAAAGAATTGATTCAACAATAAAATTATAACTAAATAAATTTATACCTTCCTTCCTCCACTAAGCTTAATGGTTAAAGCTTTTTTCCAGGTGCAAAGTGAGAATTAAGCAAAATCACTGAACACATTTGTCCTAAATACAATAATAAAATAATTTAGCCATYATTTACTTCAATTCTTTTATTAAACTGTTCAAACTTAATTTTGGGAGACCCGTGAGAAAAAAATGCTTCTTCTAAAAATATGGACTTTCAAAAATAAGAAGTTAACTGCAATATAATGCCACCAAACCAGCAGTTCTTTTTCATTCTCAGGAATATACAAGACATAGGATTCACGACACTTAGCTTTAGGCGTAGACAATGTAGATATACACATCTAAGAGAGCTATCTAGAATCCTTTTATAGTCAACAGAGAAAAACAGGTATTTCTGCAGGTTAGCTAGACTCCTTTTACAGTCATCTGAGAAAAAAACAGGTATTTCTGCAGTTCTTCTCAGCCTTAAAGCAAATGAGAGGAACAACTCTTTAGAAATACCTACTTAGCTGCCATTGTAGGTATCTAAAGAAGTATCTAGAAGTGAATCCCACTCTAGGAGTCTAGAGTAAAATAGAAGATCGACTGAATATGCTGYATTAAACCTAAGCAACATATACCCAATAAGGGTAAAATACAAAGACCTCAGAATTAGCATTCAGAATGTCTACGCTAACTAACACCAGATGATCATTCAGTTAAGTGCCTCTCCTACAGATGTTTACACAAAAATAAAAGAGCAACAGAAAACAGCTGATCAGAATCAGCAGAGACACACATTAATCATCTCTCAGGTTGAGTTAGCCAATGGGGAAATCGGAGAAAATGGGAGTAAGGTCTAGAGTCAAATTGTGAGGTAAGCCAATAGGAAGATTTTTAGGGAAACAGATTTTTAACAAATTGAGAAACACAAGCAAAAGTGCTACATTCAGTCAGGGGAAAAAGGGAGGGAAGTAAGAGAAAGGCATACCATGGAAGAGCAGAAAGACAGGTTCCTGTAACCTCTGACAGAACTGTCCCAACACTCAGAAATGGCTGCATGATGTTAAAGTACGGTTGCTAAGTAGTGGATTCAGATTGTAGGGAGGGAAAACAAGGGAACAATGCCGTGCAGGTATAACTACACAAGCTTATGTTTGAGGTATAAATGCAGCAAACTCCCTGCAACGTTGATTACAGAATGAGGATGGAAGCGGAAAAGTCAGAGCAAAGCATGTCAGTAGAAAAGGTATCATGCATCAGAAACCATCGAGGGATGAAAAACATGTTACTGAACACAGAAAAAAAGGCAGAGTAGTAAAGCAAGCTGCAGACCAAGAAGCAGTAAACTTTTATCACTGGTTTCTTCAGGATCCACTAGACAAATTAGTTCATAGAGGCTACTCACACATAAGGTGGCACTAACAGGAATCAACACTGAGTACAGAAGTGTTAGATATAAACTGATCTTGAGCACAGCTGTTCAGCAAACAAGAAAGTAATTTAGTGAAAGAGCATCAAAAAGGTGCTAATATTTGCTCACAAGTACCTCTCCTATGTCAGAGAGGGAATAAACTACACAGTTAGCAACTTAAAACATTAATATCATATTATTAATGATAATTTTATCATTAAAGAAAAAATGACAATCTCACAGATAAAAACAATCTGATGTGCAGAAGGACTTTAAAAATTGTTAACAATTAAAAGTTAGATTGTTGTTGTAGTGTAAATCCACTGAACAGAAAACCCAATCCACAAAGTTACAGTTAATGTCTTAAACGTGCACRAAAAATGTCTTTAAAAGAGCAGGGAACATTTCCTACGTGCAGTTAGCAGTGTAGAGTAAGTTCTAAACACAAGACAAAAATTCCACTTACGAAGATGCCAAAACAAATATTTTATTTTAGATTTTACAGTACAAGACAAAGCTATTTGAATTGGCAACACATTTTAATGTATAAACACTGGGGAACATTTAGTAAGCATCAGAAAAATGATCATAAATTGGAAGATAAATCTAAAAGAAGTCCAAATTCTTCTATCACTGAAGTCAACAGGAAAACTTCCACTGATTTCAGTGGGACTGGGATCTGCTTTTCCGTCATTTAATGGGAACTTACTGGTCATGGCAAAATTTGCGCTTTAAATATATTTGCCAAATAACCTTCCTGTTAATTAGCCTGCATTATTTGCAGTATTTGTTCTCCATGAAGTTCAGTTATGCCATTCTTACACTGGCCATGATTAGATTCTTTAATTTCAGGAGAATTATTGGCAAAGTAAAATGCTACTCAACACCAGTAAGAACGATAGACCAGGCCCCCTGATTCACATCCAAGCAGCTGCACTGTAGCACAGATGTACCTTTTCAATATGATCTCAGCAGTATGATCATATAGCCCAAAGAGGATAACAGGATTTGTGGGGCTGAATTTCCCTTCACTGCTTCTAAAAACTTACRCTTACTATGAAACCCAGTTAGTACCTAAGTCTTACTCCTTTCATACCAACAAGTTTGGCCTGTAAGGCTTCTTTAAACCTGTGGTTATCACTTTGTGCAGAAATTCTTTTATTGGGTTAAGTAAATGCATTTAGCGCAGCAAAATCCGAAGAGCAAAGAAAACAATAACCGCATTCCTTTCAATATTTTATTTCCACATCATCAGATCAGTGCAAATAGTATCATGCAATTTTTTTGTTAAAATAGCATGTGTGATTTGATCCAAGACTGTACTGCAATGCCACAGAGTGTGAAAATATAATTCATTCTTCGTTGATAGGAGACACTTGTTGAATCTTTTCTGCATAAAACATTTAGGTTTTGTTACTTCTGCATACCCACTATTTGCTTATGCTTTCTCCTTGTTGTACTTAATAGAATTGTAGAAAGTTCCCTAAAACGGAATAAACAATAGTGAGATATTAAATAGAATACCATGCTGTATAGAAGATGTTAAAATCTGACAGGAATACAAACACCATATCATCCTAGTTTATAAAGATATTCTAGAAGACACAGTGTGTTGTAATTAATTTACTCACCCAATGAGATTAGCCAGTTTCCATTACCAGTTCTAGCAAATGGATTTTTCAATAATCTTTTCATACAATCTTTTCATAYATGCTCATGGATTCCTATATTGTTTGGTGGTAATTCTGAACTTCTAAAATACCTAAACATAACTTTAAAATGCAATTTTCTCAAAAAAACATTTCTTAAAGCTAGGTGATAGCATATAATTCCATAAAAAAAGGCTTCCAAACTCAGTGTTTTAGCCCACTACAAGCACTGTAAACAGATTGTGCATATTTCCCTGTTACTCAATGACTAAATAGTAGGGAGAGAAAAGGTGCCACTTTCATCTGAAGTATACAACACTCACCAATTTCAACAGCAGGACAGTAGCACGGTGACCTGATGTCTAATTTTATATAACATTTCCTAATCTTACACAGATAGCATAATTCYACCTCTACTTCAGATGATGCATTTCACAGCAAACATTAACAAAGCCTGCGATTTCTGGAGATTAGAGAAAATGATAGAACTACAGACTAAAGTCAAAAGAAGAGCTTATATAYTTTATACAAGCAACTATCTTCAGTGCATCAACCTACAATGGATGGAGGGTTTGATGGGGAGAAAAGAAGAAATTTGCAAACTTTCTACAACAAATTTACAATCTTTCTAAAGCTACTTGACAAAGGTAACCCTCACTCTGTCAGAACTAAGTAGGAAGGAGCTTGGTCTGCTCATTTCCCTCGTGTCACAAATGAGGAGAAGGGCTTTATTAGGCTCAGCATTTCACTTCCAGAGAGACACCAGAGTACAACTACAAGGCTACCAGCAATATATTAGGACAACGTATTTGCACAAAACCTGCTTCAGTATTGTCAACAACCATATCATCACCAGAAGACAAGAATTTCAAGTCCTTTGTTTTGGGAGAGTCTTTCAAAAACAAAAAAAGAAAAAATGGTATTGCAGGAATTTTACATCTATTAAAYGAAGTTTCCTGCCTTTGATCCTTCAAGGCTCCAGATGTTACAAATGACCCATTTCCCTGCAATTCCAATGCACTAGTGCTATTGCACTATCAAGACCTATGTCAGACTTTGGCTGGAAGAGAAGCCAGTGATGGCAATGCTGAAAAAAAGGTCCAGCTAGAACTTCCTGGGACAGAAGGAGAATTACTGGAGCCTGCAAAACATAGCCCCTGAGACCTCCTGTCAAAGGAACTGCAGAAGTGCAGAGTTAGGATTGGGAGAAGTTGCAGTAGAGGCTCTGGCAGTAGTGGGAATGCACAGATGAAAGCAGGTTTGCAGGTTTCTGTAAACACTTATTACCTGTCTGAAGCTTGATGTTCAACCTGCTATTATTCCTTCTTTCTCATATGCATACAGTGAGCAATTAAGCGATGTTAAAAAACAGAATTTGGACAAAACCTACAAACATTACTTAGAGACAAATAGAAAAGCTATGATTTTTAGACTACAGTAGTGGCTCTTTGACTCTTGGAGTTAATATTATCGTTCTTTGAAGGTTCATTGAAAGGCAAAGGGAGAAGCAGCAAATACAGGCACTGCCACATGGGAGGACTCTGTGCCTTAGAAGGAACAGTCCAATTTGCATGCAGTTATGATACATTTTGCAGAAACACATTTGATATTTTACCTCCCTTTGGTWTGAAACTCTTTTCTCATTTTCAAGAGCCAAAACACACACTTCTGCTAGGAGAAGTTAAGACTATATTTCTTTCTGAGTCTGCAATATGTCATTTCCTTTCTTATTTGCTGTCACAGTGGAAAAGTCGAATAATATATGGGAAAGGAGAGGAAAAAAGTTCAAGTAGAGGTCTGCAATCATACAGTATGAATGGAAGACTCATCCATGGGGTAGCAAAGCACAAGAAGCTTGATGACAGAAGCAAGCAAAAAATACCTTGTGAATAAAGCATGAATTACAGAGAAGAGTCAGTCCCCCAGTGGTTGACAGCACTATGGCTGAGCAGAAGCCCCACTGATGACAAGGGCAATACAATTCTACATTAGCAAAATGGTATTTCTTTTTAAAAGAGGTTAACAAAATAGAGGGACGTGAGGCAGTGTTCAACTCCAAAATTCAGCAACTCACCAGTCTGCTCTTCTGACATTGATATTATTGCACTGTGCTGGTGATATCATCATTGCACTTAGACCTCAGTTTAACACATCCCATATGTCAGGCTATGGACCAGACAAATGCAAAGAACATAACTGTTTTTCTTTGAACTAGATCCAAGCATAGCCTGAATCTGAAGTACTCAAATGTTGGAACATTATTAGGTTGCAAAAGCAGCCCAATGAGGTTAGCAGCTCGTCCCTGCTCCACAGAAAAAATAAAATAAAATAAAGCAATGAGYCTTTTCCCATGTATCTTGTTCTGTTCCATAGAACTACCTTAGCCCAACTGGCAGGCACACAAATTTGTTATTTTGGAGAGTCTGAATATTAAGATTTACTGAATCYGTTGTGTCTAATCATGTTTGGAGGATTTCATTTTCATGTTAATGTTATTGCTGTAGTTCAATACTTGCTTAATAGTATTTTGCTCCTTTCAAAAAGTATGCAGACATAAATAAATGTTATTATTCAAAGAAGATCTGTTGCACTTAAGGTAAGAAAAGTAATTAAAGTAGTAGACAATAAAACRTTTTAATTGTCTATTTTTACTGATGATAGTTTTCAAGCGTGAAGAAGCAGGAAGCATACAGCTATTTTCTTCACACCTTTCCATACACACTGAATAGTAGTTGTACTTCTGCAGCTAGCAAGCCCTAGCTTACAGAAACATTTAGAAATTTCTTCTTGCATACTAACATTGTAATTTACTTGAGAGACAGAATAAATGTAAAGGTTAACTATGAAGCAAAGTACTGATACTTTCCAGCAGAACATTGCTGATTGATAGCACTGAGCTACTTGATGTCTACAGCAGCTTCCCAAAAAGCTAACCTCTCCTTTTTTTGCTATTTACCTAGATAAAAAAGTTAAAAAATCCCCCCCCCCCCGTATTTAAACTGAGCGTTCAAAACACTTATTTTAATTTGTCTTCCAACAGGCAGCATATCCATGCAGACCAAAGCACACTGTTGAACTCTTTCCTGAAACTGAAGTTCAACACAGCAAGATATTATGTGCATTTAGCCAGAATGATTTATGCTGAAGATGTTCCACAACCCTTCCATAAAGTACATGAAAACTAAGAAACTCTTCTGCAGATTACAGTAATAATTCTCTACTTCTCTTTGCTCTCAGGTCTGAATCTGAGTGCATTTATGTTTTAAATGAAACAGCTGTCTCAAAGTTTAAATGACTTTTCAAGGCAGAGAACTTTAAAGTTTATTAATATGGTCACATTTATTCACCATTTCTGTGAACCACATACTTGATGATTTAAGAGAGTTATCTTTTCCTTTGGCTTAGTGAAGTATGAAATCCTAGAGACCACTTTCTCTGGTTATCTAGGATGCAGTTAATGAGAGGTCTGTAGACAGAATCAGCACTCAGAAACCTTGAACAATGATTAAGTTGTATCTATAAATCCCTCCAAAGCATGATCTGGTTTTATGTGGCAATACATAAGGCATCTGCAGGTGAGCTTATAACTAAAATACAGCTTTAACACACCAGGTAAGGTAAAAGAAAAGAGACCAAGAGAACAAGCTGTGTATCTCTGAAGATCATTAATACAGAACTAACTAAAAACTAGTTGAAGCAAAATGCTACCACACTGTTACACTCCAGCCCAACTCTATAGATCCAAATGGGTATTGCTTTGCGGTCAGTTCTTCCAAAAAAAAAAGATGGTGCACTACAGTTACAGTGGAGAAGACTGTTTTAAATTCAAGTCTCTGTATTATCTTCAAGCATTTCTTGAAAAGATGCTTTCATAATTTAAACAGGGCATATGCATGTATAAAAATATAGAGTGATATTTAGAAGCAGCACTAATTTTGGATGCCATGACTTCTAATGCACCAATTTACAAAAGTCTGGGATGAAATTCTGGCTCACTTGAGAGTAACAATTCACCTTGYATCTAATAAGTCTGAGTGAACACTCTATTTTGAAAAATCACAGTCTCAAAGAATCACAGAATAGTTGAGGTTAGCAGGGACTTCTAGAGATCATCTAGCCCAAACTCTCTGCTTAAAGAACAGTGAGCAAGAGCAGGTTTTCGGGGCTAACTCCACTTGGGTTTGAGTGTCTCAAAGGATGAAGACTCCACAACATCTCCATGTAACCTGTTCCAGTGTTCAACCACCCTTTCAGTAAAACAGTTTTCTCTTAGATTTAAATGGAATTTCCTGTATTTCAGTCCGTGCCTCTAGTCCTGTCACGGGGCACCACTGAAAAGAGTCTGGCTGCATCTTCTTTACTCACCCCATCAGATATTTATACAAAATAAGATCTCCCTGAGCCTTCTCTTCTCCAGGCTGAGCAGTCCCAGCTYTTTCAGCCTCTCCTAATAAGAAAGATGCTCCAGTCCTTAAATCATCTTCATGGCCCTTTGCTGGACTCGCTCCAGTAGATCCATGTCTCTCTTGTATGGGGAGCCAAGTACTGGACTCAGCACTCCAGATGTGTCTCACCAGTGCCAAGTAGAGGGGAAGGATCACCTCCCTCAACCTGCTGGCAACACTCTGCCTAATGCAGCCCAGGATGCCATTGGCCTTCAATGCTGCAAGGGCACATTGCTGGCTCATGGTCAACTTGTTGTCCACCAGGACTCCTCAGGGACATTTCTGCGAAGCTGCCTGCCAGAGAGTCAATCCCCAGGCTGTATTGGTGCATGGGGTTATTCCTTCCCAGATGCAGGACTTTGCATTTCCCTTTCTTGAACTTCATGAGCTTCCCCTCTGACCATTTCTCCAGCCTGTCAAGGTCCCCCTGAAAGACAGCACAACCACCAGGTTTATCAATCACTTCTCCAGGTTTTGTATTGTCCACAGACTTACTCATTCCCATCATCCAGGTCATTAATGAAGACGTTAAACAGTCTTAAACCCAGTATCCATCTCTGTGGTACACCAGTAGTGACTGGCCTCCAGGTAGACTTTGTGTGGCTGATCACAACCCTCTGAGTCTGGCAGTTCAGCCAGTTTTGAATCCACCTCACTGCTCACTCTCCAGTTTGTCTATGAGGATCTAATGTGAGACAATRTCAAAAGTCTTGCTAAAGTCAAGATAAACAATATCCACTGCTCTCCCTTTTTTCACCAAGCCAGCCATCTCATCACAGATGGCTCTCAGGTTGGTTGGGTTTGATTTCCCTTCATAAATCCACACTGACTACTCCCAATCACCTTCTTGTCCTTCATATGTTTGGAAATGTCTTCCAAGATTATTTGCTCCATCACATTCCAGGGATTGAGGTAAGGCTTTCCCAGATTCTCCTCCTTGCCCTTCTTGAAGACAGGAGTGACATTTGCTTTCTTCCATTCCTTTAGGAACCTCTCCTGACCGCAATGACCTTTCAGAGATAATTAAGAGCGGCCTTGCAATGACATCAGCCAGCTCCCTCAGCACTTGTGTGCATCCCACCAGGTCCCATGAACTTTTGTCTGTCAAAGTTGTTTAAATGTTACCTAAGTTGATCCTCCTCCACTGAGGGTTAAGTCCTCCTTGCTCTAAGCTTTCCCACTGGGATTCCTGACAGCCAGTTTTACCAGCAGAGTAATCTCACCAGATTCAACTCTATGTGGGCTTTGGCTTGGGATGCAGTAGTCCTGTTCACAGAATCACAGAATCACAGAATGGCTGAGGTTGGAAGGGACCTCTGGAGATCATCTAGTCCAACCCCTCTGCTCAAGCAGGGTCACCTAGAGCTTTCCTAACTCCATTCCTGCATGCACAGACAGGGTCTCTATATTCCTCCTGAGTGACCTGAGCCTGTTTCCACCTTTTGCATGCTTCCTTTCTATGCTTAAGTTTTGTCAGGAGCTCCTTGTTTATCCTTGCAGGCCTCCTGCCACTTTTGTTTGACTTCTTGAACAACAGGATGGAGCATTCTTAAGACTGGAAGAAGTGATCCTTGAAAATCAGCCAGCTCTTCTGGACTCCTCTTCTCTCCAGGACTGTATCCCAATGGAATCTTCCAGTCAGATCCCTGAAGAAGCCAAAGCCTGTTCTCCTGAAGTCCAGGGTTGTGACCCTGCTACTCGCTTGCTCCATCCTCTTGGGATCCCATGGTCACTGCAGCTAAGGTTGCCCCCAGCCTTCACATTCTCAAACACTTCATACTTGTTTGTAAGTGTCAGGTTCAGCAGAGTGCCTCCCCTTCTTGGCTCTGTATCATCAACTGTGTTAGGAAGTTAGCCTCAACACACTCCAGAAACCTGCATTACTTGTGCCCTGCTTTGCTGCTCTTCTAGCAGACATGGGATGGTTCAAGTCACCCATGAAGACCAGGACTTGCGAGCGTGAGGCTTCTAATTGTGTGAAGAAGGCCTCATCTATTTTTTCCCAATCAAGCGGTCTGTAGCAGACACCCACCACAATGTCACTCACTTTGGTCTGCTTGCTAATCCTGACCCATAAGCTCTCAACTGGCTCATCATCCATTTCAAGACAGAGGTCCATGCATTTTTGTTGCTTCCTCACATTAAGGGCAACTTCCCCTCCTYGCCTTCCCAACATGTCTTTCCTGAAAAGCCTGTATCCAGCCATTGCAGCCTTCCAGTCATGTGAGCTATCCCACCACATCTCCGTGATCCCAATGAGATTGGGACTGCACCCAGACTTCTAATTTCTCCTCTTTGTTTACCCATGCTGCATGTATTAGTACACAGGCATTTCAGAGAGGCATCCAATCATGCTGACTTCACAAAAAAAGTATGAGAGCTTCCCCCATAACGTTGGTCTCTTGGCACTTCCTTATTTGTGTGCATGCACTTGGGGTAGGCCCCCTTCAGCCCTGTTTTGATGATTATAAGGTCTCTCTTGTCCACATCACCSTGCACCCTTTGCTTGTCAACCCAGTCCACCTCTTCCTCACTTGATTGTCTATTGTCATCTCCCTCTCATGTCATTCAAGTTCTCCTTACCAGGTTTGCCAGGCTGTTGGCAGAGATACTTTTGCTCTGCTTGGTCAGGTGAATCCTCTCGCTCCYTATCAGTCCTCAGTCCTCAAAGAGGGTCCCACGGTCACAAAAATCAAATCCCTGTTGTTGACACCAGCTGTACAACCAGTTGTTAACCCACAGGATCCATTCACTCCTTCTCAAGCCCTTTCCTCTCACTGGCAGGATTAAGGAGAAAAACACCTGGGCCCCCATGCCCTTGATCCTCACYTTTAGACCCATGCAGTCATTCTTGATATGTTCCAGGTCTCCCCAGTTGCATCATATAGAAAAGCAGCAGCTGGCAATAGTTCGAGGGCTGGACAAGCCTCAGCAGTCTCTACACAACACCCCTGATCTGAGCCGCTGGCAAGCAGCAAACTTCCCTAGACAGCAGGTCAGGCTGACAGGTGGGGACCTCTGTCCCCCGCAGGAAGGAATCTCCCACTACTACAACTCACAGCTTCTTCCTGGTGCTGTTGCATGGCTTGGGCTCAGCCAGCTCAATGCTTTGTTGAACAGACCTCCCAGCCCCACATCTGTCACCAGGACACTGACCTAGTCTGTAGTTGTAGATCTGCAGGGGGAGCAGGAGCCACCTTCCTGGTGCCAGAAGTCACCAGCCTCCAGCCTTCACCATCATGGGAGTCTCCATTTCCCAAACTGACAAGTGCAGATTCTGCCTGTCCCTCCTTTGGCACAGTTGGGAATTCAGGCTCTTGTATTTGCAGGGTCTTAGAGATCTGGTCAATACCCATTTTGTCATCTCTGATGCTGCACAGTCTACTGACCTCCTCCTGGCAGCTTCTTTACTTGTTAACACAGACAAAGTACACACCTCCTGTAGACAAGGACACCATCTTCAGCTGCCAAAAGGCACCAGGTACTCCCTGCAGCCTCAGACTGGGAGGACTGCATCTTCCCTCTGGAGCTCTGTCTGACTTGAGGCTTCTGCTGTTCCSGGCTCCTCCAGTAGCTGCTGGGGAACGTGCCCTGTAGTACATCACCACCACTGCTGAACCCATGTACGCTGTCTTCAGCAGAGTTCCTGGCACCCTTGAGTGCACCCCTCTGTGTGAACTGCTGTGCAAATTGCTGTGTCTGTTGGCTGCTTCTGTTAGCTGTGCTCTGTTAGAATTTCAAAGTATTCTCTAACACCTCAAGAAAAATAACTTAGGGTCTGTAAAACTGACCTAGCATCCTTTGCACAAGTTACCATTTTCAGTTCATGGAATGAGCTAATGGAAAACTGTAAGATTAATCCTGCCATCCTTACCTACATCAAGCAGCACCTATTAGCAGCTACCTTTTTTCTTTGTACTAAATCTTAACAAAGGGGTATTTCATAATGCTTGTCAGGGCCTTATTGTATCAGGCACTAGGAATGCAAAGAAGAGAKGTTCATTTACTGAACTGATGATTCTCCACCCACTTTCCACAAAATGCCTCTGGAAATAATACTTGAGCTATGCAAAACAAAAAGAGGTCTTCTGGTCTAGCTCCTCTGAGCCAGTAGGTTTGAGAACAAAACCTGGATTGCCCAGCAGTCATACCTTCTGAAAGCCAGTAATGATGACTCTTGCTCCTTTCCTAGGGGAGGCCTAAGGATTTCTAGTCTCTACTCTTTTTATTGCAAACTAATCTGTCATCCGATTTTCTGCTTGTTTCTTTGCCAGCATTCGTGTCTTCGGCTGCCTGGGCACAGGCAAGACAGGATCCATCAAAGTMATGAATAGTTTAAAGAAAAGAAGAAATGCATAAAAAAAGGAATATCCAGGAAGACTGGAAGAGAGATGTATTGCAATCTTTTTTTAGTGGGCTAGAAGTATTTCTAAGGAAACAATTCAAGTATCAAAAAAGCATACGGAAAAAAAAAAAAAAGCAAGGGARCCTTATAAAGGATTTACCAAGAAGGCATGATTTAGCCTTAAATTCTCTCTGGACCTGTGTGGAAGAAGGGACATTTAGAATAAGCAACAGTCCCAGACCATAATTCAAAAAAATGAAGTACAAATACTTTACCATAAACAGCATCTGCTCCCAAATTTTCAACTTCTGTATTCGCCTTACTAAAAAATTATTCCCAGCAGTATGATAGGTTACCACTCAATGCAGAGAGTCTCAGGCAACACAATTACCATAATTAGTTTCTACATATTTAATTCCTGATCTCTTAAAATAGGTGCTATTAGGCAAAAGCAAACAAAAAAAAGAAAAAAAAATCTTCCAGTGAGGATCTGTTTATGTGGTTGTTCAGTTATGTCTCACTCGGTATTTAAAAGAAGAATCCCAAGAGTCTGTGTTGCTGCACTGTGTTTAAGTCCTGATCAGTGGGCTAAGTAGCAATAAGCACACCACTTAAYAGACATCCTTTCCCAACTGAGCACACAAGCTACTTTTGGTTTTCTTTTCCTCTAGTTCATTGCTTTTCAAATTCCTCTCATCTGCCAGAGTGATTTTTCCCTACCATAAGCAAATAACTTAATAGCCATATAACATATTTTTCCACACAGGCACATTACATTGATGTCTTCAARTTTATAACATTTCTTTCTGTCCACGATTCGAGTCTCTTCCATTCCCTTACTATTTCTTTGATCTTGCACTTACAGTACAAACTAGCTAGACAGCTAAACAATGCATATAAGCCAGTCAGTTACATGACACCATATCATATATGCAGGACAGTTAAGGAAATTTTTAATAACAATAGCAGAACTAATATTAAGCCTCAAACTACTTCATTGGATGTGTTCAATGCCATTTATAGCTACTTCTCTTTATGGTGTTTCAAAGCCTTTAAAACAAAATGATCAGTCTTATCTCCAAACTCATTTGCATTCTTAAAAAGTAAAACCAAAAATCTAATACAGTATTTTATCCTGCAGACTTTAATACATGAATTTTTATTAAAAAAAATCATTCTACAGAAACTGATAATTTTATATCTTTAATTTGCATTTATATAGGAAAATTATTAATCTGATTTTGTAGAATGGGTGTAGTTGCCTTAAATTTCACACAGGATGTAGTCTATATAGGACTCCAATTACTCCATTGCATGGGATATTTTTGAAAACATCTGCCAGAAGCAATGGTAAATTTTAAATCTGAAAGCGGGAATTTAAAATGTAAACTGAGGAAAAGAGAATTACTTTAATTAAGCCAGCTGAGTTACAGACTGCTACCCAAAGTAWGCAACTATTACAGGCGTTGTCAAAAGCAAAGGAAAGTCCTATCACAAAACACAGCCTATGCTTAGACATCTGAGTTTATTTTTAGTTTGGTCAGTAACTAGGTGGTAGCTTACAATAGCCATAACCAAAATGAAACTGCTGGCTTTTAAATAAAATCATGTACTTCAGTACACACATATATACTTGAATCACACTGGTGCCTAAAGAGCAGGGTAAGGTCAACCATATAGGAATCAAAGTTATTAAAATTAGAGTAGTTCTATGGAGCTCAGTAGAGGAGCTTCATTTTTTTCTAATGAATGGTAACTGCTGCATCATAGAGACATAATTATGTTCTATTAATTGAGTTTTAGGGTTTCTCTCCCCTCATCTGTTTTCCATTCCCAGGTTTCAATGACTTCTAATGACAAAATATGAGCTTCTGAGGGTCATTTATTTTTTGAAAGATACAGCTAAACAGAACTGCCTCCACCAAAGTAGTATAAATATCTCAGTCTATTTCTGACAGATACATCATCATTGCATGCAACTGATGCTTTGTTACTACTTCTTAAGAGAACAAAGAAACTCTAAACATTATGAAACTCTCAAGGCAGCAACATCTGCCACAGTTTGACACCACCTGCCTGCCCTCTAGGTATTGAACTAAATTTGGCTGTTGAGTCTGAAAGGTCTTGGGGAAGGGAGAGGAGAGATGAGATATGAGCAGTATTTTACAGGCCACAGCCTATTCAGCCTTTCAGGAGCTACCATCCCCATGCTCACAATTTACAGCTTTCCTCCATTTTTCTTGCTTATTAGAAAGATCACTGCAAGACAAGAAATGTTACCATACATTTTTAGTACTAGATAAATAAGCCAATCAAGCAAAGACACTGCTGAAGCTAACATTTACTCCTGAAATAGCTGTCGACACCACTATGTAGACCTAATTCTGCTAACTTTCATGCATACAAGGAACCTTCACATGCTGAAGAAACTATTTTTAACTGCTCAACTCTTGTATGAAGTCAGCCATTGCATGGACAGCACACCGGGCTTCAGCAGCAGTCCTAAAACACATAAAGGGAAAATGGCAGATTTTCTGAAGCATTCAGAGAAGAAAAGGCAAAAGGGAAATAACACACATAACCAGCCTTGGAGTTCTACAGTTCTCAGAGCCATTACTTGGCTGAGGTGACGGTCCCCAAGAACACTACTGCAGGCTCCAAAGGGTTGGCTAACAAGAACCCTAAGCTTTAAGCTTGAGCTCTGCAGAAGCACTGGCTCCTTTGAGGATTCCAGGAGGCTGAGCATGAGAATACCATGGCTCCGTTCACAGGGGAATAATCAGCCAAGACACACACACACCAAACTGCAGACAGATAAGGAAACAGGACTCCCTCAGTATACACAGACAGACTAGGTCAATGAGCACAGATTACTAAACAGATGAGACACCTTTCAGGTGGAAAACATGAACTGATTAGCCTGGTGAGTAAGTTCTGTTTCAGCTACTAAATAGCACCTTTTTTAACCAAAGGGCACACTTCAATTGTAACTCGGCACACAGGTCACCAAGGGAAGGAGTACTGACAATGAGACAGTCCAGAATCTGAAAGTCCTGCATCAACAGGTCAAGAAAGAACATGAAGACCCTCAGGTTACACAGAGCAGGTGGAAATGACCCTGAAATTGTCAGTCTCCTCACTACCATCTYCTGCTTAACATTGACCAACAGTGTCACTATTAGATGAATGAGACAGACTGTGAAACGAGACTCCCCTCCCAAGGCGTAAGGAACAGCCTTGAAAGGGAATTTGGACAGCAGACAGCTCAACAGCAAAAGATTCAACACCTTCTAGGCATTCAAGACAAAGTCATCTCAAGGACTGTAGTCCCTGAAAACAGATACCAAAATGTTTACCTTAATCTCCCACTGCATTGTCCAGAGTGTAGGACAATGCAGCCTGTTCATCAGAGAGTTCAAGACAATTGGGATGCAAATCCCTGAGAGGTGAATTTGCTGATGAATGCATCAATCCCATATGATTGTAGCTTTCTTGCAAGAGGGTCTTGGCCTTCCCCTTCATTGTTCATTAATATAGCAGAGGGTGCTGATGCAGTCTGCTATGACCTCACCAGCATTTTTGGCTGTTCAAGGTTGCCAAATGGATATTAAAAACTGACCGGACTTTTAACATGTTGCTAYGTAGCTTCAGTTTCAAACACTAGGTAGTGTTTTATGTCAAAGAAAATCACCACTCATGAGATGCAAAGATATTTACTTTTCTCATAGTCATAAGCAAGCATACAGCCTTCAAATGGTGGCATTATGAAAATTCATGCTGTCACATGATCAAGAAATGTTCAAGAGTGTCTCAGCATGGCAGCAATGAGAGTATTTAAATAATGAAACATGTCAATGTAGACCATGAATCTGTCTTAAGATAATAGGTTCTTGCTGCCAGCAGAATCCAGCCATGCCAGCGCACTTTATGAATTGGATTGATACTCAAGACCAATGACCTGAGGAGCTGAAATGCAGTCTGAAGAGAATGAAAGACAGTTCATTCAGCTGAGCTTTTATTAATCAGTAATTCAAGTATGGGAATAGCAGTCTCCCACTTCCCTATGAACAGCTTGCACAAAAAATAGTCAATGCCTGGGGGAAAGCCACCAAGAACATGAAGAACCCAGACAGAAGGGCTTTCGGTTGGCAATGCTTCAGACATACCATGAATTATACATATTTCCTCTACAGAGGTATGAGGATAAGCATCTTATAACTCTAGGGTTATGAATCTAAATAGTCCTGATATTAGGAGCTGGAYCATTTCATGACAAAATTGAAACTTATATTTAGGTTCAAGACAGGCCAAGTCTCTTTTTTCACCCTGTACCAACCATAAAGCTCTCATTTTCTGAACTACAGGAGAATCTATTCTTTAGATATCTGTGCCAACACTGAATCTACTTTTCAACAAAGCAGATGCACTCAAGCAGAGTTCCTAAAGAYGGACAGGGAGAGAGTCTGTGGATTACAGAGAGGCAATCTGTCTAATCTCCAGCTTTTGCCTGACCTGGAACACTGTATGAGAGGTAATGCACAGCCATACCCATTTATATGATGCTAACATTACCAGATGGAGGAAAAGCAGCAGAGCTAGGAGCAGGAGCCAGGAGATAAGTGGAGTCCATGGGTAAGAATGGAGACTGGCCATAATTTCTAATAATAAGCTTTTTCTTTTCTGACAAAGCAAAAGTAGAGTTTGTCTGGCATACAGAAATTGAAAAAGGTATTCAGCAACCTCAATGTTAATACAAAATCTCAAACCAAGCTAAGGTAAATATTTACAATTTTACAGACTTCCAAAACAGGSCAGTTAAAAAATATCTACAGAAGACCCTTCTTATGCTAAGATCAAATCCAAAAAAATAATTTCTCTCTCTCTGTATTCAGCTGACCTAATGTGGATGCTTTCTTCATCTCTCTTGCCTGATCTCACTTAAAACCATGATTCCTGCTCCCACRATCAGCCTGCATTATTTAAACAGACCACTTTCCCAAGTCAAGGCTTTATAGCCACTTTTGGGTCTTCAGTTTCATTTATATTCAAACTTTATTTCTCCCAAGAGCATATTTATCTTTTATTCGGACAACTGTGACATTTTTACAACTAAACTAATGCCTATTTATCCCCTTCAGAAATGTAAATCTTACAAAGTATCATCTCTCAAACTTACTGGCCTGTTCTTCCTATTCGACTCAAAGAGTAAACACTGCCTTCTCCCATGCCTTCCGTTCTCAAGTGGCCAACACAAACCTGTACTATTAGAAACATAATTCAGACAAACATCTAAGAAGCAGAAATAGACTGGAGTTCACTTAGCTTGACAGATTTACAATAGTATTTCAACAGATTTTGGGCAAAGCAACTCGCTATCCTTCCTACTCAGAGCCTATTTTCAAAGGATCTTGTAGCCACAGCGATGATGATGGTGTTACAGGACCTAATGCTGCACGCACAGCTGCAACCATATACTCTATGCAGTTTGAAGTCCGGAGTCCATCAAGGCAGTAAGGCAGAACCATTCAGGTTTTTGTACTCAAAGTGACCAAAGAGGTCTGGTAATCATCCTGATCCCATATAGCTGACACAGGAGTGCAGTCTCCTGTCCCAGCTATTGGGAGCTTACGGTCACAACCTCTAAACTTGGTTTGGTTGGTCTTCTCCAAAGCAACAACCAAAACAATGGTAAAGGAAAGGCTTTAAGAACTATGCCCATCTCAGTRTTGTTATTTCCTATCAGTTTTTCTGGCCATGGAAGGCAGGAAGCAGGTGTCTGCCAAAAAGTCCTAGCCAGGTCCATAAAAGCATTGTGGTTGAAATAGGAAATCCAACTTGCAAATGGTAGTTAAAAGACACGAAGTTGTGAGAAGGCTTAGCTATGCCCTCCAGAGATATTCATAGGGTGAACTCCTGGAATAAGCATTGATCAGGCACAGCACAATGAAACTGAACTAAAGGAGAATTCATCCAAGAGTTCCCCTGCAACAGAGCTCTCCTGGAAATCCTCCAGCGACTAACAAGGAACTCCTACTGTACAAAGCTCTACACAGTGGCAGATAGGTTTACAGACTAGCTTGGAAAGTTAATGAATGACTCATCAAATTCTGCCTTCTGAGAAGCAGAGAAACCAACACAGCTTGGATGGGATATCCTATACTCATGTGCCAGAGATGGCAGTGGTATAGCCTGATAAGATTACTTCCTCTCCTCTCGTTAAACAGATGTTCTCATCACCTGGAGTTGAGGAAGGAGAGGACAGTTTCTTTTGATGTTGAATCTCCATGCCAGACAGAAGGAAAAATGGAGCCATCTCTGCATGGCATCAGGAAAAAAAAAATCACCGTCAAAAAAAAAMCCACACCTCATTCACTTGGCATGGATGGGGGCCTGCAGATAGGACTGCTGGGCAGGTACCAAGTGGAGCCCGAAGCAGAGATCTTTTAGCACGGCATAAAGATGGTACTCTGGTGGTGACACCACTGACACACCAGACTGGCTACAGGGGGTCCAGTGAGAGTTCTGTTGGCAAAGACATCTGGCCAGCTGCTGCTTTCAGCAGTGGTAGCTGAGATGGGATGCATCATGGATCCTCAGCTTGGGCCATGGTTGGGCAGAACAAAGCCTTAGAAGTGAACCATAAGCCAAAGTGCTAGAGTCTAAAACCAGATGGGTCTATAAAATTCCTCCTGGGGTTGAGTAGCCTAAGAGTAGTAAGCGGAGTGTGGTAAGGGGAACATAATCCTAAACACCTATCAAATCTTTGTGGTGGTCCAAAAGGTTCTCAGAATGCTGCAGCATGGTCCAAGCATTCCACAATCTTCTGAAAGAGGACATTGAGATCTAAGGTTATCCCTCTGAAAGAGCACAGATAGTAGATTTTTTTTGTTTTGTTTTGTTTTTGACATGGTCTTTCAATACTAGCAAATGCTACAACAACCAGGTATACACCACACACACATCAGTTACTTACATACACGTCAGTCACAGGAACGCATGCCACACAGTGTTGAAATGTAATTTTGGAGAACTAAAATCCTCATCAAGATGGTAAGCATAGAACTYAAATGTGAACTGAAAAAAAAGCAGTCCTAAAGTACTGTAACAGGCTACATGGAGCCTGTATCACAAGCTGGGGGTATTTAAATGGCAGCAAAYATGCGTCCTGCTGCATACCTGAGAAGGTGACGCCTCCATATACCCTTTACAGACATTGCAAAGATGAAAYGTTCAAGTCTCAGTATGATGTATACATACCTTTTAGGGAAATGTAGACAGTAGCCTATCTTTTAGACAAATGCATTCAACACTTCTAAACTTCACTTTAGTTTGGTGCAGTCTCTGTTTACTTTTCACACATGCAACACATGAACCCTATTAYACTAAAGTACTCCACAGTGTTTAAAGCGCTTACTCACATCTCCAAGGTAGGAAATGCATCTGCCTCAATGTTGCAGTATCTAAGAAACCAAGATACTAAAAACTAATAGCTAGGGTTACGTCTACACTTTCTAAGGGAGGACAGAGCAGAAAGCCTGGAGCTATCTAGTTGTGAACAGGCTAGTATATTCACTAGGCACAGTGCTGTGTTGGATGACGTAAGTGCACTGCTATCAGTTTTGTAGTAAGCTTGGTTGCATCTAGTTCAAGAAACCCTTCAATATTACACTACACTGTGTAGGAACCAGAAAAAAGACATGCAGAAACTAATCAAAAATCGCTCATCAGCAACTGCTAGTCATAGAACTATCAAAAGTCATGAGATAGCTCCCTGGTGACCTGATGTTTTTTGTGCTTTAGCTACTGGGCAGGCTCAGTGCTATTCACAGGCCAAGTAGCTCAGTGTTTGTCTCTTGTCTAAATCTAATACAGATGTAGAAACTATACATTTCCCTGGTAACACCTCTCCTATCAAAGAACTAGGTCACCATCCTTCTGGGACAGGCAAGAAAAAAAAAGTCTAAAAAAATCATACTTCTGTCTATYGCTCTGACTGATGCTGGCCAGATATTGTATAGAAAGGGATGAGTATCTTCTTGGAAACAAGAAAGCAAGGTTGAACCTAAACTAGTAATTAGGTATTCACAGAACAGATTATTCCAGGAATAATCTAATCTAATCCTAGATTCACAGAGAAAGACAAAAGAATCTCACAGAATTTAAGACTGCAGAAAAAAAGAAAAAAAGAGCAAAGATACAGGGAATAGAAGACTGAGAGGAGACAAGATGTCATCCACATCAAAATACAAAGACAAGARACACAGCCCATGAACAACAGTTTTATTGTGCACTGAAGAAATGGAATCTCCTTTCTTCCACCTGCTGTGGTTATTCTGGAATATTCATTCATTGTTATACAATAAATCCGTATTTTTGCTATGCTGGTTCAGACCCTTAATCCAGTTTCAGAGGGAGATGTATATTGCATTTGCTGTAATACCAGCAGACATAGAGTATGTTAGGTTATGTGATAAAAAGCTCCTCTCTGCACACAAAGGAGCACAGAACAGTGGSAGGTGGGGGGAACCTGACTAATAGCCTGGCCTGGCTGCTCCCTGGGCCATCACAGGTGAGCAATCAATCCATTTCAGGGTGAAACCCATGATGAGTCAAGTGAAAGGTTCTCTGGAACACCGTTCGGACTGAGGTGGTTACTGCCTATCAGGTGATGGGACTTATTACGGGATGCAGGGCAAGAGCTTTTGGGGATTGTACAAGACTTAGTATGGGATGTTTAGGGGAGGAACCAAAGGCAGAGAAAGGGAGGCATCAGGGTGGTTTGGGGAGGAACACACATGGGAAAATAGAGGGATAAGGGGACAAAAAGGGCCAATCACATGTAAATGGGCAGCTAGTCAGTACACTTGACTGGCCAAGTCCTGTGTCTGATCACCAGTCTGTCCTGTCTTCTCTTCAAACTCCACTTCTGATTTCTGGGGTGAGAGGCTCTCTATTCTGTGTGCATATGTGTGTGTGGAGGTCTACAGGCTAGCAACTGGAGTGGGTACCGCAAGCCACAGGGCCCATATGTCTGTGGTGCCAGCAAACAGAGAGCTGAGTGGAGAGAGACTAGAGTGAGTGAAAATTAAGTGCTGGCAACCGGGGTTGGACCACAGATCACAAGGGCTCATGTCCATGCTCCCTGAAACTTGAGCAAGTCAGGGTGTGTGTACCACTGTGTGATGGCTAACAAATATCAAGCCGGACTAGCTGGTGAATAGGATAAGCAGCTTGGGAGCCAGGTATCGAAGCAACCATAAGTCTGGGYCAGGTATGTATGTGTCTCTGTGAGTGAGACAAGTAGAGAAGACAGCTCCTGGAGGGACCACAAGGTCCAGGTCAACCACTCATAAGATCGTAAGGTCTAGGGGTCAACTAAGAGAACTAACCTGTTTCATGTGTGTGTCTCTGTGCATGAGGCAACTGAGACAAGAGGATCCAAGGGGCTGTTACTTGGTAGACAGAGTGTCTAAGCCCAGTCGCTGGAGGGATCCATAGTGTGTGTGTCTGTGCATGTTTCGGTGTGTTCAAGGGAGTCTGTGGAACAGCAGCTGGAATGGGGCTGTGGGCTTCAGGGGCTCACCTGCCCAGGTGCCAGTAGCTGGGGAGAGTGAGGATCCAAGACCAGTTACTAGAGGATCTGCATTGTATATATATGCATATATTTCCAAATAATGGGCTTATATCCTGATCAGCCAGAAAGGGGAACAGGATGAGGCCTTTGGTGCTGTTTGCATCTACATGAATGCTGAGTGTTTCTGTCTGTGAGGATCTGTGTGGCCATATATGTGTTGTATACATGTTTTTGTGTGTGTGCCTATTGGACATGCTCAGCCTTGCTACAGGTTGGATCTTAGGGCATGGAGCTGCAGCATCCTTGCTTCTCTTGGGCTACTGGATTTGGCAATCCCTAACACAATACACAAAAGAACTCACACCAACTGTGGGAGAGACAAGCACTTTCCAGTAACCTAACAGGTATTTCCTTTTAATCTCAGATTGCAGAAAAAGATTAATGTGCAACAAGCTGAAAAGGTAAGGACTGTTTAGGAAGAACAGAATAGCACTGGGGAGAAATGCCCACATACAAAACAGTTACAATCTCCTTCTGCTTGCTCATAATGCAAGAGCCAAAGTGCCCTCCAAAGAGCTCAGGGAAACACCATTAATAAGGCTAATTACAGGTTGCATAAAGACATAGTTAATGAATTCCATAGCCTAAGAGTTCAGTAAGTAATAAAAAAATAGAAAAATGTCATGAACAAAACCTACATCTGCAGTTACATTAGCCATGGATGAAGTGAGTAAGACTATGAAACACAGCCAATACAGCAGAAGTTCAGAAGGTATTCATTCCTGTGGCTTAGTCAAATACTTCATAGCACTCATTTCATACTGTCTAGTAACACTTACTGAGGCATTTGACATTAACTAAGCAGATGAGCTAATAAATTAGATGATTAGTCTCTTCTGTTGAATAGTATCTTAATTACACCACTGTGAAGTTTTTTCCTCTATTTAACCTAGTGCCATTCAACAATTATGGAGTAAATGTCTAAAGCTTATTCGTATCAAAGCTGATAGCACTATTAGGAAAAGATATGCATGTGATCATAGGAGTAAGAAAGCAAATCAGTGTATTTTTCAGGTTTACAGTATCTCTGTTTTCTAGCACTATCCAAAATCACCAAAGTGACTCACTGCAAGAGCTATATAATACAAGCCCCAGATTTGCATGTTATGACATGTCATCCCTCAAAACGATTTTTGTGTTATCCAATAGTATGTGTATCACTAGAAGAAAAAAAAGTATTATGAAGGAGAAACATTCAGAGCAATGACAAAACCTCACACAAATAAAAAGACATAATTACTTTTCCACTAAATGTAATTTTGCTTTCAAGGATTGTAGAAAGCAGGTAAATACCATTTGGAGGACAAAAAAATCTAAAATTATCTCACTGCAAAACAGATGAACTTTGGACATGTCTACACAGTTTTTGCAGGCAGCTGAGAACTTCTACACATGGACCAGGAAGATAAATGTTATAACAAAGGCTACAAAAGATCCAGCACCAAAGAGACACTGTTTTTGCAGGATTCAGAGCACAGACAGAACATATTCACCTGAAAGAGACTGCAGGCATACTTACCCGCTAAGTATTAACAGGAGTAAGTATTATACAAGACTTATGGCTTAAGAAGCAGAGAGAAAGTCTTCCCAAGAGACTTTCTGATACTTTATGAATCCCCAAAGCACTAAGAATTGGAATTTAGAACAATACAACCAAAATATCTTCTCTGTGCAGGCCTGAGCAGTGAAGACAACAAAGACGAGGGTGGGACTAGCACGTGTCAGAGGGAATGCTCTGATCTGGGTGAGCAGCCATTCTCCAGTGTATGTGCATAACCTTGATCTGGATTACTAATAATATTAAATTCTTTAAAAGGAAACATATTTGTTTATCTAGGTTGCTTATCCAAGTYGCTTTTACCTCTTCCTCACAAACTTTTGTACTTAAACTAATGTAGAAATTTAGGAATATCAATCAAAACACATGATCAACAGATTARCTATAAAACTCTTTCTCAAACTTCTACCTGCTTGTCAGTCTTCCATGATGAAAACTCATATCTAGCTTTTATTCTCAGTTCATTTATCCTAMAGCTTCCCCCTGCATCCTCTCTGAGCAGGGAACTGAGGGGCAATATTCTTTCTCTCAGGGCAATTGGCCCCACTCTGGCCCAGGCAGCTTGGGTGAGTTTCTGTCAGTTTGGTTTCCAGCACGTGCTAGAGAAGACTCCATCAGCAGGAAGCATCTATGGAATTTAAAATGCCTATGTTTTAGCCAGTTTTCACCAAGTGTGGGAGCTGCAGTTCTCCCAGGATTTCTAACTAAGCCACACTTTGGTAGATTTTTATAGGAATCGGTAAAAAAAGCACCTGTCCCTAACGGACTTGYGCCAGGGATGAATGACAATTTTAGATGGTCAGGTCAAACCAACCAGCATATACTGCAACATATGATGAAGATCACTGACCTCCCTAACAAGTCATATTTACTGTATGAATATATTACTTGCATTTTATGATGAGAAAGTAACTGTTACATTGCATCATATGTAAATCACTTTAGATCATTCTATAGGAGCTTATTTCTCATTGTTTTAATAGCTTACAATCTGTAGAAGACTTTTATCTTGCAAAAACTTCATTCTGTAGAGCAATCTGGTCTATAGATGCTCTATGCTGTCCTAAGTCATCCAGACTTCAGACGGGCATAGGAATTTTCTGAACAGAACAGATTTAAGAACTTGTGTAAGCATTTTGCTCTATTAGGACATTAATAGAATGCCTCTCAACTAGAAAACCCCCAAAATAATGTCTGCAAGCAAGAAAATAAAATTGGCCCTCAGGGTTTTGTTTTTTTTCATTGAGATGGGTAGCTAGAATTAAGACACACACAGAAATAGTCTGAAGAGAATTTGCCACGGGATATAGTTAAAATGCTGTGAATTCTCCCCTCCCCAAAGGGATCTGATCAGAGAATCACTTGTAGAAGCTCTTTGAAAAACTGTAAAACATCTGAGAAGGCACAGAATGTATTAACCCCTTTCACTGTACAGAAAGGAGCTTTGTACATGAGGGAGTTGGAGAAGTGCCAGGGTACAAGTAGTTGAATATCAGAGCGTGCTGAAAGAAGCTGAGTCTGTGAACTTTATCTGAATAGAGAGAAAGAGAAAAGGCTCCTGACATTATTAATATGAGTGTGTGACAGTGACAAATCACTAAGCTCAAATCTGACAGGTTCTGAAAACTACAGAAAGAAGATTCAAGACTTGAAAGTGTCTGTGCAGGAGAACTAGACAAGGTTTCTAGAAATCAAATATAAAGTGAACATTTGATGGATAAGTGCTAGACTTTAAAGCTGAATTAATTTGGTACAATGATATTACTGGAGGTTTGTTGAGATAAGAGCATAGTATTTGGTGCAGGATTTTAAAACTGCTTGAATTGGCAGGACACAATAGATGGAAAATTTTAATCTAGGTTACTGAAGCTGCTGGGGRAACTACCAGCAAGCCACTCAAGCCATTGACAGAGTCACATAAGGACAGAGGTAAATCCAAACATCAGGTAATTTAGAGACAGAAGAAAAAGGTAGATTTGGGGTCTTAGGAGGAGACAACCACACCTCCCCAGCACTACCTGGAGCCTCAAATACTAGGTAATAAAATAGAGGACAGCACTGCAGAACTAATCCTCCAAATCATGGAGAAAAAGAAGAGTAAGAAGCTTAGAAACCATCTGGAATCATTAATGTAGGTATCTGTCTTATGCTTCTTACTGAAGAACCAGYTTCTGTGAATAGAAGGCTTATGGTGAAATCTTTGTCCCACTGAAATTGTTGGGTGTTCTCCTGTTTTCTATTATGTGATCCTTAAGAAGTATATTAGCTAAGTATTTATGAATACCAAATTCCAATGATTATATAGCTTTTTTGCCTTTCAGCAACATCAGCAGGATACACATAGACCAGATCATAGCAGTTAGCATAATGCACAAACAAGACCTTGCAATATTTAGAGTCCACACCCTTTTTCAAATACTTTGACAAGTGCATTATTGCGTTTTAATAGTTTTGTCCCAAACCACTGAATTCAGATTATTTGGGCTACTAAATGCAAAACCTGCTTTAATATTCACATTGAAGAACTTTGCCAAACAATTCTCCATATGCAGAATGACCAATGACCTCTGCCTTTATAAGGCTTGCAAAGACTCTATAGTTTTTTCTTATATAAACATCCTTAAGTAAGAGGTGGGACAGATGTCCACAGAAGCCATCTCCTTTCCTCAAAAATTGGCTCCAATACTTGCAGAAATGGTGAAACAGGCTTTTGCTATTCTTTCAGTCAAGACCAAAAGCAGAAATCATAACCACTTCCTGGCAATACCAATACAGAAAATGGTTGTTTTAAATTTGTTTTGCGTATAAAGATCGCCCTTGTTTTCAAAAAGTATACTGTACTAACTAATGTTTTATTTTGTGCTTTTAACTCCTAAAGTCTCATTAACTAGATCAAGGATATAATGCAGCCACAGAATATCAGGGTTGCTGTTAAACCCACCAAATTTAGCCATATACTAACTTGTTATGAAACCAATTAATTGCTGGCCTGAATTCATTTGGTCGTACTCAAATCATTTCCTGTCAAACATCTGCAGAGGATCAAATTATTCTTCATGGTTTTATCATAAAATTTTGCTTTTAATTCTTTAATCCATTTCTTTCACAGACTCTTCCTGAATTTCTTTTGATCCAATTTCAACTTGAGGGGGAAAGGTCTTTAGATATTATGCTAGGGAAGTTTTGAGATATTTATTCTTTCTGTATCAATTCTTAATTCACTTCTGTCCCAGCTATGCATTTTTTGCTGATGCTGTTATTTCTACATAACTTTTGTGCTTGGACTCCCACCCTACTCGCAGTGAAGTCATTCAGCTGGAATCTCTATCACTTTCAATAGTCATTATACTGTGCAAAGGGAGAAAATATGAAATAGCTAGACAGCAGGAAAATGTTCATTATATTAAAATATAGCTGGATTGAAATTAAGGCTAAACAAAAGCAAGATTTCATAAAAATTAGCAAAGTTTTTTTTTTCTTTTTGGTCAGTTTTGCTGGTTGAGAAATTTGTACGTTTTGCCTTTCTTTCAGATATACACCAATTTTTTAGTATAAGATGCTATAGAAAATGTAAGACAACATCTTTTCACAAGTACTAGATGAAAATGTACTTTGCTCCAATACATAAGAATTCCAATATCTTTCTACAACCAATGAGGTTCAGACAACTGAAAAGTTGGGGGGGGGGGTGAGTTATAGATTTTCCAAGTAAACAAGAATCCTAAAAAGGAAGAGACTGCAGATCCGGTTTCCCCTTGCCAACTGCATTTTTGCCCCTACTCTGTGAAGAAAGCATAAATCCTCTCCCTCAATCTGGCAGACACTTTCCTCTGTCTGCATTTAATCAACACTTTCCTATTACGGGCCCAGTTTTCCCTCCTTGAACTTTTATCACTTGTCCCTCATTAAGAAAAAAATTCACATTTTCCTTCTTCAGCGCTCTCATTTCTTCCAACTTGGTCTTCTTCTAGAAAGAGGACGAAAGAGAGATCACCTATCCATTACCCCATCCTATCTTAATAGGTATAACTTGCTTCTTCAAGTGTAGTACAAACTATCTAACATTTTCCCCAAAATACATAATGTGATGAATTTAAGGGTGCTTTGGCTTGAACAATGCTGTATGGAAACAAACTTGCATATTGTTAATAAATACAAGACACAAATACTTATGGTAAGACAAAAAAAACACTGAAGACAGAAACATTTGCATGGGCTTCATGGAACTCTGGATGAGGTCTTTGATACTTCTCGGTATTGCATTACTGCGATACAGAGCTAAAAGGGACTGGCAAAACATGAGCCTTGAAACTGTCCAACTTATTCACAGGGAGACTATTTAAGGTCATATCAAGCTACTCCTGTCTCTGCTTGTTCTGTAAATCATAAATAACTACTGAAAGGAATAATTACTGTCAGAGTTACTTCATAAAGAAGATGGTACTTGAATTTTTGAATAAGGGGAAACAGAGTTATATATTAAGTGTAAAATGGATTTTACTGCCTATACTAGATGTGCTTCTCATGACAAGCCATGTGACATATCACCAGAAGTCTGACTCCTTGCAGATGGATAAAATGGACTTTCTTCCCTCCAAATACGTTCAAATGTTTTCATATATACGGCCCACATTAGTATCAAGATATCAAGTTATTATGTGCAGAATTACACAATAATACTAATTTGATTTAGGTGTCACTTAATACTGGATGTCTGACTTGTAGTCAATATGATATGACATTATTATTACATATGAATACACTACATTCTTTCACTATTCAAAGTGTATCAGGTGGGAACATCCAGGCAAATGATTTTTTATGCAGGTTCAAAGACTGCTTTTATGTTCTCCATTGTGGTATTTAATGCCTACTGTCTAAAGTGATAAAGCAGAACACGGAACTAAAGCAATCCCTCTTTTGTAGCAACTCTCCAATATTCCTGAAAATTTTGATTTGCCYTTCTGTTTAACTGCTAAAAATTGTAATAACCTTGGAATCAGATTTAAAATACAGATTTAAAGAAAATCTATATAATGGCCAGGTTAAATAAAGAAGCTGATTATTATCAGAGTATCACACAAATCATATGTGTTATGATCTGACCTTCTGGAGCTGGTTTACTCGCATTTGTTTTTTCCGGATCCTTCACCTTGGATTTACTTGTTTCTTTTCTTCTTTCTATATCTTTAACTAGAAAAGTAAGGGGAAAAAAATCAATCAAACTAGAAAAAGCACAGTCAGATGCATATTATTTTCCTCTTTCAGACAGAGGAGACATTTCCTGCAATATCTGGCAACACACTTAGGTAACAAGTGACTGTTACCAGGTTTTCCCTCCCTTCATTTGGGTTTATTCTTTTCATGAATCTGCCCACAACTTATCATCATTAAAGTTCTCAAAAGTGACTCTCCTCACACAGGAGAGGCCAAATGCAATGACATCAGTATCTAAGCCCACGCTGACAAGAGCCAGCATTGGAAATACAGCCCAGAAAGCTGGCAAAGCTAGCTGGGGAAAATCCAGCATTCCAGGGTTCCACTCCAAGTCATCCTGCACAAAAGCACATAAGCCAGCTGTTATATTATCCTCTTTAAAGATTCAGCTTAGATCCCATGCCCAAATCTGTGTTCAGGGCACCAAATACTCCCATAACAGAGCTGCTCCTGAGCTCAGAATTCAACAGTTTCCTGTCCCAGCAGTGGGTGGGATGGCTCCCTTATTTTGTTCCAGAGCTGATGTTACAGACAAGCAGAACCCAGCCTGATTAGCAATTCCTAATATTATATTAGTAGCCATAATCCTTCATAATCTGAAAGATCCTGGCAAAATCATTGCTGAAGTCACATATTTTTCTAAAAAAAAACTTTCAGAGTTTCCTTAGAAAGTTAATTGGTGTCAACACCTCAGCTGTCTACAATGACCAGGAACAGCTTAAAAACTAAACAGAGAAGATCTCTCACAGGAAATAAAATTCTACTCCAATTAAAATCTTTAGTTTATGTAGAGCTGGATTATTACCAACATTCATCAAAGCAGTCATTGAGTCTTAGCCAAGATCAGACTCACTGTGCTAAGTCCCTTACAAAACACTGGGAGAGGGTGAAGGAAGACTGTCCATCTCTTGCGACGTATGATATAAAATAGACAATACAGGTATTCTAATTTACAAAAGTGGAACCAAAGCCGAATGGATTTCACTGGTTTACCCAACTGTATATGGAATATCTGAAACAGAGCCCAGAAACAGAGTTCTTCCAAGTCCCAATCCAAAATATAACCACAAGACCATTGTCAAACATCGTGGTGTAACCTTCAGGAAGATAAGCCTCTGCAGAACTTCGGGCCTTTGCAATCCAAGTACAGATGTATGAATACTAATGAAAAGTAACTGAAATTTTGACTCCTCTCCCCAGACTAATATATCATGTGTACCTGTATATCACCTGTCCCCTTAAACAATGGTTGTGAAACATTCACAAGTAAATTCAGGTCCACAAGCTTGCTGAGGAGTCAACTTCTATCAGTGCAGACCTTGGTTATTAGCTGGGTTACAATAAAGCCTTGAAGACACCAGATCTTATTCAAAAGTCTGGGTTTAATCTTTACCTTAACAAGTCTCCAAATAAAGTAAAAGAGGTTGAATTGCCAGAATAATACTAGGAAGAAAGGATGTCATTGCTCAGCCAACTGAGAGCATTCCTTTGAGGAAAGGCTGAGAGCAAGCACCACTAAGGAGCTGCTGCTGACTTCCTCTAACTTTAGTGCTGTTGAAGATACCGAAACACCAGGGTGAGTCTCCAAAGGAGAAACAGTACAAACGTCTGTGAAAATGCTCATAGGAGACAAGTTGGTCACATCCGTACAGAGATTTTGGGGATTTGGGAAAACCATTTCTAACTGTCAAAATTCTAGCCACATTGGAAGAAGAGACAGGAACAACAGTTTTATTCACCTATTTGCACAAACGATTAACTTATCTACTGCATGTTTTATGGCTGCATTTTAAAAGGACAAAATTCTCCAGTGACCTTTGTTAATTGCAAATTGCATACTATGTAAGATAACTTACAAGCAGTATTAGAATAAGAAAGTATATCTGACTAYGTAAGAGCAATAGTCTCTTAACAACACAATTTTATTGTAGGTTTGAGAAGGACTTTCTTTGTACATCAATTACAATTCAGCAGCATTAAAAACACATTTTCAATGCACTAGAACCCAGGATATTCTCAAAGCTTTGGATTTGTTTGACTTTTTATCATCTTAAGAATTAGTGACTACTTTGTCAGAAAAGGGGGAAAAAACATAAAAATACCAGATAAGAAAAAAGAAATCTTTGCATACATGCTGTATCTGGTTTTACTCACGTAAGGCATTATACTGTCAAATGGAACTCCAGTCTCATTAAGTGTTACATGTTTTCATTGGCAGCAAAGAAAGAACATAATTAAATAGAACATAACCCCCACATTCTTAAATCAAGCTGCCAACTCTGCTTTTCCTAAGGAATAGAACTAGTTTAAAAAACAAATACACCTAATATTACAGAATTTGGTGTAACTGTTCTGTAGGCTGCTCTTAAAGCTAAAGTAATCTGTGGTTTTGTGGGTTTCCTATGCAGAGTGGTACTTAAAGTAGTAAACACACAGTTGCAGTGGTGAAAAACTRGGACTTTGACACATACCACATCAAATAGTCAGCACATTTTATCATGTGCTGATTCTGAGAGAAAGGTGGTTTAGCAATGACAGCAAGAGAGTAGTATCCTCCATAAATAGTTATTAAAATATTCACAGTGTTGAAGGAATTCAGAACGCTTTCAACTGTACTCCCAGATTGTCGCATTTTTGTCTTCATTGACCAAATCTGTACTGATCCTGTTTAACTGATCCAGAGCTGTTTAAGAGGTAAATCAGGACAAATCAGCATTCTGCCTGTGAAATAGTTGTAAGAACACTATGTTTTTGCTACATATAGGCATTAATACAGACATTAAGGTTATGTGCAGGTCAGATAAAAGAGTCTTGAATATAATTTGCAAACATATTTGACAGCTGAAGACCAGTAAGAACTTAGCCTTTGATAGTATCACTGAACTAGAAACTGGTTGACAGTTGGCATAGCTCCAAGAACCTTTTAACAAAAAGAGTTGGACAGAGGGGAGGAAATTTTTAAAATATCATAATATAGCTCTTCCCTTCTTGTTTCTGCTTACTGGAGATTCTCTTCCATGAGACATCAACTAATTTCATAAAGGAATGAGGAAGATAGGGATCCTGAAACAATGGAAATGGCAATAGCCCAAAGCACCTCAGGATAAAAATCTCTTGTGTAACAGCAATYGCAGTAAGTCAGGCCTCCAGCTGTACTGTGCAAGGTAAAATCTGTGGCTCTGATCAGCCTCCCTCCACAGCAAAAAGGGTTTTTCCATGGTCCCTCTCTACATCTGAGTTTGCTACAATTTCATAAATCACATAAAATAGCTGATAAAGAAATTCCGTATGTCAGATATAAAAGATACATACTTCTGAACTGGCCTTGGGCTGGCTTGCTCTCCTTGTCTTCACTGAATGCAATGATCTGAAGGGCATAGTTTTGATCTGGAATAAGTCCTTGAATAATTGCTTTGGTTGCAGTATTTTGAAGAATTAACTGATTGGTTTTTCCACCTGTAATGGGAAAGACAAAAAAAAAACAACATAACTTTGTGTTTGCTTTCCTTATAATAAGGTAAATCTAATGACTTAAAGCTACCTCAAGCTCTACAATGAACCAAGTGTAACTGATTACCCACTTCCAGAATGATCCAGACAGCCAGGCCAGAGTCAGAGCATCCCAGAAAAGCAAGAAGTCAGGCAGCCTGACCAAAGACTTTACGAGGATACAAATATTCTCTGTGATTGATCAGCCTTACCTATATACCTGGGCCTCATGGAATAGCCAAGGTGCCTAACATAACTATTTTCTTAGGAAGAAAGAAACATTTGGCAATAAGAGGAAGCAGCTTAAGAAAAGGTCAAAACAAACCAACCAGCCAACCCACAAAGCATGGAAGGGCTGCTTAAGACAGAAAGAATCACAGACTAAAGAATAATCATAGAAACATAGAACCATATACGTTGGAAGGAACCTCTGGAGATCTCCAGTCCACCCTTCTGCTCAAAGCAGATCCAGTTAGAGCAGGTTGCTCAATCACAGAATCATACTCAGAATCACAGAGTGGTTGTGGTTGGAAGGGACCTCTGGAGATCATCTAGTCCAACCCCCCATGCTCAAGCAGGGTCACCTAGAGCACATTGCTCAGGACCCTATCCAGATGGCTTTTGAATTTATCCAAATATGGAGATTCCACGACCTCTCTGGGCAACCTGTTCCAGTGCTCTCTCACCCTTCCTCATGTTCAGATGGAATTTCCTGTGTTTCAGTTTGTGCCCGTTGTCTCGCGTCCTGTCACTGGGCACCACTGAAAAGAGTCTGGTCCCATCCTCTTGACACCCTCCCTTCAGATATTTGTATACATTGATAAGATCCCCTCTCAGCCTTCTCTTCTCCARGCTAAACAGGCCCAGCTCTCTCAGCCTNTCTTGACACCCTCCCTTCAGATATTTGTATACATTGATAAGATCCCCTCTCAGCCTTCTCTTCTCCAAGCTAAACAGGCCCAGCTCTCTCAGCCTCCCCTCACATGAAAGATACTCCAGTCTCTTTATCATCTTAGTAGCCCTACGCTGGACTCACTGCAGTAGTGCCATCTCTCTCTTGTACTGGGGAGCCCAGAACTGGACACAGCACTCCAGATGTGGCCTCACCAGGGCTGAGTAGAGGGGGAGGATCACTTCCCTCGATCTGCTGGCAACACTCTTCCTGATGCACCCCAGGATMCCATTGGCCTTCTTGGCCACAAGGGCACATTGCTGCCTCATGGTCAACTCGGTCAACCAGGACTCCCAGGTTCTTCTCCGCAGAGCTGCTTTCCAGCAGGTCAACCCCCAACCTGTCCTGATGCATGGGGTTATTCCTCCCTAGCTGCAGGACTCTGCACTTGCCTTTGTTGAACTTCATGGGATCCCCCTCTGCCCACCTCTCCAGCCTGTCCAGGTCTCTCCGAACGGCAGCACAGCCTTCTGGTGTATCAGCCACTCCTCACAGTTTTGTATCATCAGCAAACTTGCTGAGGGTGCACTCTGTTCCTTCATCCAGGTCATTGATGAAGAAGTTGAACAGAAGGCCTTGTCCAGAAGAGTTTTGAGTATCTCCAAGGATGGAGATTCCACAGCCTCTCTGGGTAGCCTGTTCTAATATTTTACCACCCTCATGGTAAAAAAAAAATCCTAATASCTGACTGGAATTTCCCATTTTCCAACTTGAGTCCATCATCTGTTGCACCATCCCTGTGCACCTCTGAGARCAGTCTGCCTCCATCTTCTCTACATCATCCCATTAGGTAGTTGTAGACAGCAGAAAAAGCTCCCCTGAGCCTTCTCTTCTTAAAACTGAGTAAATTCAGTTCTCTTCATAAGCCATGTGCTCCAACCCTCTATTTTGGTAGCCCTCTACAGGACTACTCTCCTATGTCAATTTCTTGAAGCGGGGAACCCAAAATAGGGCACTGCTTCAAGGACTTGCAGTCTCACACCTGCCAAACACGGCGGAAGAATCACCCTCAAACAGCTGGCTACATTTTTGCTCACACGGCCTGGTGTTATTGTCCTTCTTTGCTGCAAAGGCACACTGTTCAACTAGCCCACCAGGACCCCCAGGTTCTTTTCTGCAAACCTTCTCCAGCCTGCACTGGGGTAGGGTGTTATTCTGGTCCATCTGCAGGAATTTGCATTAGTGTTTGCTGAACTCCATAAGGCTCCTGTCAGCACACTTCTCCAGCCTGTCCAGGTCCCTCTGAATAGTGGCCCTGCCTTCTAGCATATCAACTGCTCCTCTCAGTTTGGTATCAAACTTGTTGAGAGTGCACACTGTCCCATCATCCAAGAGCAGTATTATGAGGTGCCGTTAGAGAACATGCTGTCTGAACATGAGAGGCTTATTAAAAAATAAATGAATAAAAGTACATGTTAAGTAGACAGAAGCACAGGCRTTTCACTGCCTTCTGTTTTGCACGTTTCTAAGGAGACAAGAAGGTTGAGGGTAGCAAGAGAAAAACACTGGAGAAGTCCTCTGGTGATCTAAGGGAATTTCCAAGATATGCCAAAGAGAAGAGGGCTTAACACTCTGAATAGAAGCATGGTTATGTTTACTCTGTTCTCCAGCCTACACCCCACATTTCTTGCTGTGATAACAGGTCTTCGTAACCATTTTAGTTACAAAGGAAGTTCTGATAGTGTTGACAGCTTTTCCTCCTAGCTTGAGCAAATCACAATATCAAACAGGTGATCAACTACTTGGATGAGGGAAAGACAGAATCCAGGAACTGCACTGACAGAGCAGGTTAAGAAGGAGAAGCAACATACRGTATTGTTTAAGCAAGAAAGTCAGGAGTCAGAGAACTCACTCAATGACAGAATTACAGGCTTTTTAATGTTTTAAGCTTCAAGAAAAAGCTGATCAGTCCTTTAAATGAAAGACAATTAATTCAACAGGTAAAGGGATCATAACACAAAAAAGTACAAACCTAAGAGCTTTTGGTCTATCACCTGAAACACTAAAAATGAACTGAAACTGATAAAACATGGAGGCAATGTTTTATAACACAAAGGAGTGCAATTGGAAAAAAAAATCTTCAGACACCAAAACCAAATGAAAAAAAAAATCAGTTTTCAGGGTGAACAAACTAGGAGTTGTCAACTGGCTTTATATTGTCTGCTACCTCTCTTAGCACAACAAAGTCTAAGTCCTATTTAGGTTAGTCTGAAGAACTTTTGGAAGACAATAAAAATGAGTTTGCTTTCACTGGTAACATCAGATCTACCAACTAATGCCAGTGACAGATCTACTAACCAGGGCGAAGTACTACCATATGGAAAGTTTCATCAGGATAATCACCATAATCTCTTAAGAGATGTCCCTGAGATGCTTATGCCCATTCCACATACATGGCACAACAGGTATCTCTCAGAGAGATTACCAATAAGTGCAAAATGCCTAATAAGACAATACATTGAAGATATATAGAAACTAAGTCAGTGCCGTATTTGCAATAGCTCATACATTTAATTATCCAAACACAACACAACATCATCCATTACATGTTTTCTGACAGCCTTGTGACTGGCTGGCAAGGAAAGCCTCCGCCCCTTCTGGTTTACTTGGAAGTATATCAAAAGAGGAAGTCACCTCCCACTAAATACACAAGGGCTGCCATTTTGATTTGGCTGCTATTTTATGGCAGGGAGCTGTCATGTTTGCTAATGTCATACCCATATGTTTTCATATGGCTTTTGACTCTGCAGCCTGAGTACACATTTCAYGGACTCTTTAAATTTTTTACCCATGAAACTAAGCAGCCTTCCCCAAGCATTGGGATTCAAGGGCTGCAAAGCTTACTTCCCACATTTTTTCAGCACCGCTGAAAATCAAAATTATATAGGCTCTCTTCCACAACCTGAATATAATGGAGTGGACAGCATGATGCTTGTGGAGAAAAAGCAGCTTGTCGCATGGTACACAGCTAAYCAGGAAAACATTTTGACCTGCAAAAAGAACTGAGTTACTACTGCCAACAAGATGTAAAAATTTTGAAGGAGGCCTACAGATGACACAGGAATGAGATTATGGTGATGACCTGACACACATTCCATAAGAAGGAAGGTGATGAAAAGGTGAAGGCTTATCACTGCATAGATCCATTCAGTATACCACTCTGGCTTCTACTTGCATGTCCATGTCCTGCTTTGTGCTGCTTAAACCTAAAATAGTAGCATTCCTCTCTCCAGATGGCTATCATCAGAGGAAAAAGAGATATTTGACCCCCTCTATTCAACAGCGCATGTACGTGGCCGAAAACGAAAAAAATCAACTCCGTCACACATTACAAAGTGGTGAGTATCAAGTGAGTGCCTACTTTTGGATGGTTACACAGCTACTGACAGGGTGCTGATGCTTTTGAATTTAATGGTTGCTTTTTACACAACTGTATCAAATGCTACCGTGAGTAGGAAAAAGACAGCCAGGCTTCAGAGGTGACAGAAAGAATTTCCTAGAGACCAGCAGGGACTGGTTGGACTTAGTTACCACCTAAAGTAACCAAGTTAACTGGATCAAAGTACAGAAGCAACGACCCGTTTTGGAGGACACAGCAGGCAGGCAGAAGCTGTGTATAACCCTTCTTACCTCTATTTGCCCAATATAACCACTTTGTTTTCCATTTTAAAGTTCAAGTTTTTGTTCAATTTAAGTCTTTTTTTTTTTTTTAAAGTTTGTTCTAAAAGCTTTCTGGTCTTTTGTGGGGAGCTCACTATAGGAGAAGGCCCAGGAAGATCCACCTCAAAGCTTTGGCTGAAACAGAGTCCCATGAGTTACATAACTGTAATTCAATTCCTACGTTTTCCCTTGAATACTTCCCAGACTTTCCTATACCCTGCTGGAAGAAAGGTAAAGACAGATGATCAGCAACAATTCCCAAAGACTATAGAAGAAGCATAACTAGCATCCAGCCTCTTCTAGCTTAGGCATTCAATTCCTATATTCTATGCCTCTAGCCATCCTGTGGTGAGATGGATTTCTCTCTCCTGTTGAGCAGTCAATACTCTGTTATCCACAGCTTGCTTGCAGTTCTGTAGTCCTGAAGAATGAGATTAGCCTCAGAAAAAGCTGCTTGGCCTTAGGTCTAGGTCATGATGGTCATTTTGTCTTACAAGAGTACATACAGACTTTTTTTTCTTTTTTTTTTTACCTGAGCTTGGAGTGACAAGAAGCTTATATCCAGTGAATTGCCCTTTTGGGGCTTTCCATGAGATCTGTACACTGTCAGGAGCAACTACATTATATCTTAGTCTTGTTGGTGGGGACACTGCAAGTGGGGAAAGAAAACAACATTTTAAATTCCAATAAAAAGTAATCATCACTTTTAAATAAACGTTAAAATAAACACATATAGGAAGACAACACAAAATTTTAATGACAAAGGATGCAAGTTATTCAAAATGTCACATATATCAGTTTATTAGTTTGTAAAAATGACATTATTCCCAGGTGCACTACTTCCCTCAGACATACCTTTTATATATCTCTTAATAAAAACAAATTAACAACCTAATGGCAGGGGAGAGAAAGACAAACAGTGTTAGATGTTAAGACACTAGCGTAGCAGGCAAAGCTGGTAATACAAATGCTCTTTGTTAATATATGAGAATTAAAATTGCTCTCCTTGCTTACACTGACAATATGCATTACCTAACCTCCTTTACCTCACATTACCGCAGAGCTTTTCCCCACATTTAAAGTCACTCAGGGCCAAATTTTCAAAGCCTTGTGAAGACACAGTTTTCAAGAGGAGAGGTAGGCATGCACAAGGCAGGAGGAACACTGGCTGCCCAGCTTGCAAAGCTCATCTCAGGGGCACACACAGTTCTCTGGCTGCAAGCACTGCCTTGGTCTCATCAAGGCCTGCAGACACGGACAGGCTAGTCAAGATTTAGGCAGGGGCACTCTGAGGATGGAAAGCAAATCTGGCCTGTACTTATCTTGTGCCATCACCTAGGAATCAAACAGGAGCAGCAGGTGAAATGAGTAAAAGCATAAAATGCTTGAGAAAGACATGACATTTCAGTGAAGCAATGCACAGAGGAAGAAGTGGAAAGTAACTGTGCTCCTGCAGCTTTGCATCTCTCTGCTGAGGCAAGCCCCACTGAGGTTGGACAATACTCTGCACAGCACTTCTGCTCTGCTCCGGGGAGCAACAACCCTCCTGCTTCACAGCAAACAACTGAAGCAGAGCTGCTGGTTGTGCAGTCTGTGGCATCCAAGGCTGTCAAGAGGCAGGGGATCTTCGTACATTTTAATGGGTTTTGGCCCACACAGAACTAACTGGTCTAGAGGAAAAGGCAGCCAGGGAAGCTGTCTGGAGGCTGAGCAATAGAAAGGGATAGAAAAGCCTAGCAAACTCATCTGTCATCCTTATCCCTCCTCTTTGCACTACCTCCACAGCTCCCTGGACTTTTTCCTCCACTTTCTAACACATTCCACCCTTAAGGTTTCTATAGATAACTCTAAAAAATAAGGGAAATTATCCAGAYAGAGGAGTGGCAACTTGTTTACCCCAGGGCCCAATACCGCTTTTTAATGGCCTAAGCTCATGCCCATGGTCTCTTGGCCCACTAGATACGATAAGCCAATAGTTCTCATGGTATTTCTGAGATTTAATGACACTGAGTATCTCAGTCTACAGGTAGAATGTGCTATCCAACACTCTCTGGCCTCTCTATTTGACCTGCTGAAGTCACGGCAGCTCTGGCAACTGCAGCAGCCAAGGATCTGTCCTCAGCTGATTACTTTTCCCTATTTGCTTCTTTCTCCAACAGCTTGGGGGACGAGAGAAGGAAAAAGAAAGAGGCAGTCTTTTTTGTGAGTTTTTAGGTGGATTTTTTAATGCCATCTAACATTAAAAACATTTTGGGTGTTAGAAGTAAAAGTCTGGAGGTTTAACACAGGAATTTTATTCCCTTGTATTCACCCTATCAATTCATAAAGGACAGTTTTACCACAGCAACAGGCAGCTTCTGCTGTTCTCTATCTTGAGGGACTTAGCACCAGAACAGAAGAGACTGTGTAAGCACCAAGAACAGTTTAGTAACACCTCAGCACTCTCAAGGACTTCAGAGAACAAGCTCAGGAAGAGAGGGGAGGGCACAGAGAGAGCAGATAGCAAACTAATTTCTCATACTGAAAATTGTTCTCAGATTTGCAGCACTGGGCATATGTCCAGCCAGCGCATTCCCCCATATGCTGGGCACAGTCTTGTCAGACCTAGTCTTCAAATTGCCTATCACATCTCTGAAGTTTAGGAAAAGAGAGGCTGCAAGTAAGAGTGTGTGCAGGTACCACTGCACATCAAAATGAGTTCTTTGAAAATTTGGCCCTCATACTGAAAACTGTTTTGCTGAGCAGGTTTCTGCAAGAACATTCAGCATGCTATAATTGGAATAAAATGACAGAGACTATGGCAAGAAGTTTGAAAAGCCAAGCAGACTGTAGTTATGGATTAAAGCCTTTAATTCATTCTCAAGATTCATTCTGTCCTTGAGCTATACATAAATCATAATGAACTGGTGCTGAATGAACCAAAAGTGACAAGTCATACCTTGGAGTTTGCAAAATATGCAATTCCTTTTATTATTTATTTTGTCTAGGAAACAGCAAATAAACTTTTGGACAATGACAAGGGGTAAGTGTAAAAAGGCTGCACACTTTATYGGGATTAAATGGTAAATTTGTATGGGGATTAAGAGGCAGAGCATAGAGCTATCACAATCAAAACAAAAAAGGATTGACAAAAAATACATCTTAGAATTTCAAAGCTTGTTTTCTCTGCCATCTTTCATCCCCTGTCATTCTGTCCCACTCTTAATTTAATAATTTATAAAAGCATTTTCTAACAAAGAAGCATAGTTCTGGCCTAATTGCAATTAGCCATCACCAAACCAGGTAAACTTGGAGCCCTTAAAAAAACAGTCACAGATCTAACAAGCAAAGAAGGACACAACCACCAAAAGTTTTTCTGTTTTACAGAGTTACAATATGAAAGACTAGAAAAGTTGTGCCAGAATAGTCTTTACAGAACTAGTCAATTTTCTCTGGGTACTTTTTGTATCGAAAGGTGATAGTGCAGGGGAGCAGACATTCCCACACAGCAATTAACCATGAGGAAGAAAAGAATTATTCACCAGACAGATACTCAACTGTGTCTTAGTTGTGCAAAGACTAATGTTCTGGCATAGAGAAGTACATATAGCTAAGGAAGTTAAAATCTAACACTTGGACAGACAACAAAATATTGATGGGAATTACTACGCAGTCACCAACCTGAGGAGGATATCTTTATTTCTTTGGACCTTTATTGTCTGTGGAACAAAATCTCACTTCTTGCAGAAAGGGAAAAAAATTTAAAAATCAGTAGCTAGAGCTTGTTAAGTGGTTTTACAGGAATGCAAAAGTGAATGGCCATCAGCAACATTAGAGCAGTCACCCAAAAGAAAACTAGAGACAAGTTCAAGGCTTTGGTTTATGCAACTAGATAGATTAGTGCTCCAAACACATTATTCTTGTGGACAAGTGAGGAAAGGGTGTTTTGAACTATTCAGTATTTTAACAGAAATGAAAAATACCATAGATTTTGTATGTGCAGCTCTCTCAAAGACATCCAATACTCTAAGATTGGGAACACTAAACCTTGTGGCATCCAATTTATTTCTGTTGTCATAAAAATTGAATTGAACAAGTTAATATGCAATTACTTAGCAGTTACATTAGCAACATATGGAAATTATTGCTACACAAAGAAAAGTTTCCATCTTTAAATACAGAAGGAAAATTCTTACAGTATACCAAGTTGCTTTATGAATAAATGGAAAACTAACTAAAGTAAGTATTTTTCTTGCCCACTGCTATTTTTGTATGCTATATAAGAACATGAACAGTTGAAAGTGGGGGGTTGTTGCTGTTGTTTAAGTGACATTAGGTTGAATGAGGAAGAAWTGCCTTTTCAACTTAAAGCAGTGGTGAGAGAATAATTAGATGTTGACTAAAAACTGAATGGCACTGTGTGGTTTAGAAGGCACCCAGTCAATGCACAAGATAAAACCATGGAGCTCAATGTAGATAATTCCTCAGCTGAAGGAATAAGTTGTAGCTGCAGGCATGTTGGCTTTACTTTCCCAAACATCTCCTTTCCAAGAAGTCACCTTACACACCTTTAACCGAGCATCTTTGCCAAGGGAAGGAACTACAAGCTGGAACTAATACTTGCTCTTCCTACACCTTGATGGAATGTGCAATTTCTTAAAACAGACAAATATATTGTTAGTGCTGTATTAAATTGTAAACAGTTAGCCAGCTGCATAAAGAGTTTATTTATTGCAAGGGGTGACAACCTTGAGAAAGAAAGGATTTGGGAAACATCCTATTACTTTAAGTGTAGCATGAGATTTTTTATTCTGTGAATATGGAATAGAGACTTCATATCACCTCATCCAATAACATAATAGTCATATCGGACCAAGGCAAAAGCCCACTTAGCCTAGTATCTCACTGCTGATGGCACAGCAGCTTATGCTTGCTGAAAAAGTATAAGAACAAGCGGAGTATTGTTCTTTATTCACCAAGTACACCAACTCCAGCTTCTGCTGGTGTGATCATCGTGGAAAAAGCTCTTTCTCTGACCTTCATTTCATTGTATTAATTGTCTGTACGTTATTTGCTTTATATATGACTGATTAAATCAAAGCTTAAAAAAGGGTAGGGGTAAGTATGGTTTTCAAAGCTCAAGGAATTTTACACATCTTTCTGGAGATGGGTCTGAATCCCCAATTCTGCTTTGCAAATCCCAACCATATGTATTAGGTCTGAAATACACAGAGGACTAACCATATGCTTTGCTTTACTGACTCATTAAGTCACAAACATTCAGGGCCTCATTTCTGACCAGAATTGACGTGTTGAATATTGGATTGAACTTGGATTTCTTCATTCACCTCACATAGCCCGCAATAAATATTACAACTAACATGTGTCCCTAATAACTTGTAAAGCACTCACAGATGCCCAAACATCCAAGATGGTATGATTCCCCATGGCTTAAGTGTCATGCAGACTGGACAATGCTGTTACATTTACCTCTTTTCAGGGTTAACCCCACTGACCACTCCACAAGCCGTTGCTGCCTGCTTCCAATTTCTGGAGGCAGAATGCTTCAGGTTTCCACTAGTCTCTGAATGTGCTCATGAATAACACATTATACAGTACTTCTTTCAACAGAAGAGTCCCAGGACCAAATTCTGCTCCCAGTGATGCCTATGCAGCTTCATATCAAAGGGATTATATAGATATGACCTTGAGAGAAATGTCTTTCTTTAGAAATCATAAAAACTTGTTGGCATTTTTCCTCACTCCTTCCCCAAGCAATAGGATAAATTTGCTCTAGAAGTCAAACCACTGTCAATCTGATCCAATAAGTATTTAAGCCTAACAATCTCAGCAGTATTTTTTAATATCCTCAAAGGAGTTTTTTAGAAAAAGCTGTAGTAGTAGTTTGTGACATTCAACAGTCTTGTGCAATACTGTATGATGTAAGTGTTATAATAGCTACTTTTCCAACAAAGAAAAAAAATGCATATTCCATACAAGCTGAGTATCATAGCTGGTCTTTAAACTTAGTTGATTACATAGAGGGCAATCACACCAATATCTGATCAGTGCTTTCATGGAAATAAGAGTAAAAAGTGTTCCATATAACTCGTTTTGAGACACCTAAACTTGCAAAGAGAAGAAGCTTTATGTCATTTGAGATATTAGATTCAGTGAGCATGTGTGAATGAGTAATTCTACTCCCCTGAGATCAGCAGCAAAACTACTTCATTTCAGTAATATTGGATTGGCACACTAGTGAAAGGGAAATAACACTTGAATTTGGAATAAGGAAGCCAATTTCTGCACATCAGAGTGATCTAGTGAAAAGTTCCGTCTTCTTATTTATCGCTTACCTTGGCCCTGGGCATGACTGATGGAATAAGATGTGACAGCTAAAAAAGCCAAGAGGAAGCAGCTCTGTACCTCGTATCGACAAAGCATCTTTTTCCCCTCGATACCCATGGTATCAGTAGGTCTGAAAACACACAGAACAGATATATTTATGAAACCTTCAATCTAAGTCATTCACTTTAATGAAAAGTGTGGGCAAAATCCTGATTCCATTAAAAAATAAAGAGCTTGCCATGGGCATCAGTGGAGCCAGGATTTCATCCTGAAAGCAACTTCATAACCAAAGCACATTTTACTTGAAAAGGACAAAATTTGGGGCACCAAACAGTTGTGAAAATTAGGCCCATATAAAGAGCGAGCTTTTATTTTCTGCAAAGCATAAAGGACTATTGGAAATGGAGTTTGCAAAGCATAATAAGACAAAATGGATATCTCTATACATTCCAGTGTTGCAGGGGAGTTCTGAAGCTCTAGCTAACAAAGTAGGATGAAAACTGTTAATCTACTTTACATCTAGAAAGTGCTACACCAACAGACTAATAGGTATTTTGAGGGATGCTTAAATTATGTATTTCAGGTTCTGTAACTAAAACAAAACAAAACAAAACAAAAACAGCCTGGCAAGCCTACCCTAAAACAGCAAGTATGTGTAACTAATAACCCTAATGATATAATCACTGGTCAGTTCAACAGAGCAATTCAGCACATCAACAAAAAAGGCAGAACTTTGCCTCCTGAGGAAATTCAAGTCCTCCTCTCACTGTCCTCTAGAGCCTACTCTATTTTTCCTATTTCTATCTTGTTCAGTTTATTCTCTGTTCTCTGTCGTACTATCTGACACTTGCAGTGACTAAAGCCGACACAGCTCAGAGGGCATATAGGATATCAGCTGAATAAGTACTAATTCTATTTGAAGATGATGCCATGTYCAAAAACACTCTAAAATAATCCAGTAGTAACATCCACTCTTCAGAGTGCAGCATTATATGAATATTCAAGGTAGTCTTAAGTGAGCTAGTTCAAATACAGGAAGCAATCCCAGTGCCAAAGAATGAATTCCAGATGGAGTAGTAAATCTGCCCAAGAAGCTGGTTAAAAACAATACAAATTTCATTATCTGAACTTGGCCTTAATACTTTCTACTACAGTTATTTAACATATATAGAAGCATCTCTCAAGATATATCAGCATGTTCATACAGCATGATGTTGAAAAAGTTTAAATAGTTATCTATTATCCAGCTTTATTGCACTGTCTTTAGTCTATTTTCTAGGCTAGGAGGAAGAATTTTTGCTGCCCTCTCCTGTTGGCATTTTACTGGCAAATTAAATTATCCAATATCCCTAAAATATCTGGATTGAACTGACCTTCTCTGTTTTCCTTGTCTTCTGAGGAAGGCATAGAGCAAATGGTCTAACCACTATCTAAGAATAGAAAATGTRGATTGAAGTATATCAACCATTATTAACCAAATAAGAGGATGAGACCAACACCTTCTCTGTCCGAGCATTTTCTAAGTTTACTGYTGCAAATCCCAGTCATCAATACCTAATGTGCCACTTAGAAAAATAGAGGGTGCTTAGTCATTTTGAATTCAACTCACACAGGAGGTTACCTAACATTTAGACAATGTATCACCAAGTTTCACAGTACTTAAATATATTTTTGGATCCATTTCTTACACCATAAATCTCTTAAAACAGAGGCAAAGAGCTAGATCCAACACAGAAACTATGCACCTAAAGCTTAGGTATTGCTATGCCCAGTTCTTAGGGACACGTCCTCCAGACGGGATTCAGAAAACCAGGCTTCCTAATACATCAAACACAGAGTCTGGCATCCAAGGACTTCATCCAAACTGGCCAGCACAGTCAACAGTCAGTTGCCTAGTGACAGGCAATAAGAAAAATAAAGAGACATAGATCTTGAATAGCACCCCTTGTATATCTTACATTGGGGACAGAGGATTCTCCCATTGCTCAGGAATACAACCCGGAGCGGGCAAATGTGGAGCCTTCAAAGAACAGCATACGGCTCACTGAAGCCACCACTGAAGGCGTGCGGATTTCCTCCCACGTACTAGTCTGGACATGGAAATACTCACTCACAGCGGTGGCTCAGGTCCCCACCTGCTAGAGCAGATGTAAACCCTCCTTCCAGAGAGGTGCTACGGACGCCACCTGGCCGGCAATCTTGGCTAAAGCCGCCCTCCACTCCTCCTTTGGGAGAAGACCCACCGTGTGGAGAAGGTACGATTTCCGACACCCATATAACCGGCACCGGCTAAAAAGCAATCCGCACGCGCCTCGCCTCCGGTTCGCTCGCGAGGAGCGCGGAGGCAGCCACGGGCCTGCAGCCACCTCGTGGCTGGGGACATCGCCAGGAGATGTGAGGAAACACCCTGGTCCCGCTCCTTCATATATCACCTTTTATAACTCTTTTACCAAATAGTTTTCCGATTTGCTACGGAGCAGCGTGACCCAGCGCGGACACGGGGCGAAAGGGCGGG